>NC_081349.1:43455587-43475220 GCF_029784015.1 Lycium ferocissimum
GCACGCCCCCCCAAAAAATTTTTCGTCTCCCAAATCCCAAAACACTCCGTGGCCATCGCCAAAACCACATACAAAAACCCAATATAAAAAACGCTACAACGTACTCCCCAAAATTTTCAACGAGGTCTCGTTGACCGAGTCAACTCCCGATACCTCATTACCAACTTCCTAACCCAAGCCTCAAAATGCATCCGAGTGGATTGGGAACCGAACCAGATATGCATACAGGTTCTAAACGACCATCCGGACACCTCGGAATCGACGGATTACTGAGAAATAGCCCTTTACCCAAAAGTCAACTTTTAGTCAACTCTTTTTTCGCTTAAAGCCTAAATTTCAAAAAAAGACGCCCGAATCAAATCTAAACACCTCGGGAAACGTGTCAACGGTCCCCTCAATTCAAAAATGAGCTAACTAAGCTCGAAAAAAGGCGAAAATATCGAAAAGACTATAACGAATCAAAATAAGCCAAAATGGAAGGAGCATGACCTGCGAGCCACAGGTCACACATGCCAGACGCATGTGCTGCAGCAAGTGTGTGCAAAAATTTGTGAAATTTTGAAGAAATTGGCTGCAGCATCTGCGAGTAGCACCTGCGAGACACAGGTGCCACCTGCGAGAGATATCCAAGACCGCAGATGCTGCAATTCATTTACCTAAAATGTAAGACATACGAGAGTCATGTGCAACATGCGGCTCGCAGGTTGTGTAGCAGGCAGGCGCGCAGGGATATTTTTATCCACAAATTGCTCCCGTTTTGGAAGGCTATAAATAGTCTCTTAGGGTTTTGTGAACGATATTCCACACTTCATTTTGTTGTCTTTTTGTAGAGGCTTATTGATTATTGGTTGTTGAAACTTTAAAGAGCAATCTTCCACTTTTGTTGTCTTCTTCCATTAACTTTGTAAGCTTTTATGAATACTTTATTTACCTTTGTCTTTTACTTAATGGAAATGAGTAGCTAAATCCATTAGCTCAGATTGTGGAACCAACTATGTTAGTTATGTGATTGGGTTTCATATTTAAACCTCATCTTTACGTTAAGGATGCATTCTATCAACTTTTCATGCTTTAATGTCTCTTAATGGTTGCAAACATTATTTGTGCCTAAGTACTTTTACTTTGCTTGAGAAAGAAAGTGAAAGTTAGGAAAAGAGTTAGATAGCAAGGATTTGGGTCATTACATCCATCTAATAGCTTGAGCTAGAGATAGGAAAGCGAACTTGAAACATTAATGGGTGTTCACATTTTCCACATTCTAAGGCTTGATAAAGCTTAGCAATGATATTTATCAATTTGGTTGAGAGACTTTTGATAAAGTTACGCAGCCCATGTTTAATTGCGTCTAGACATTTAAAGAAGTTGAATTGATACCCAGTTGCATTACTTTCCATTGGAACCACAACCTTAGTCCCTTTACCAATAGTTCACATTCGATAACAACAACTCTTAGTCATTAATGATCAAACTTCAAACCAATCATTATTATATTCCCCTCTCCTTGAAATATAGACTAATAGTCTAGCTTTACACTTAGCAAGTATATTTCATCATTGTATTCTCGAGTGGGATTAACCCCAACCTTGTTGGGTTCTATATTTGACAATGACCGCTTACTCCTAATATTAAAGGTGTAATTTGGGTGTATCATCTACAATAGACAAAAATGTCATTTACTATTTTCCTCAGATTATTACTTATTATTTTTATAATATTTTTAAAAACAAAAAGTAAAAAAATCCCGTTATATTTGGAGTCCTTTTTAACTTTGGCAATATTTTAATAGTCATTCAATAATTCTTCTAATATTTTGGATTTTAAAATAAACTAAAAACCAGGTTATTAAATCTTTCCTTAGATTTATTCAGTATAATATATTTGTAAAAAGAAGTAATAACAAAGGAAAATTACATTGAAGTTTAAAAGGAGTACTTTTTGTGTGGAAATTATAAATGTCGTGTGCATGCTTTAGGTTTAGAAAAAAAGGAAAGAAAGAAAAAAGAAAAAAAGGTTTGGGATTCTGTAAGTTTTTCTTATTTGGGATTCTTGCTAACAATTAGGATTCCTTGTAGGTTCAGAGTTCTAGAGCATACGAAGAGGGGTATGTAGATTAAGTAAATAAATATCAAAGCTTACTTAGCCTTACTATATATGAACTATATAAAATCGAAGTAAAGACCAACATAGTATTAATATTATTGTTTTTGGTCAAACGTAATGCCTAGCTATTTACCTACTCATCCACTGTTTTATCTAGCCTTGCTATTTGTTTGCTCTATTATGCTATTCATGTTGTTTTAGTTTTTAAATTTTGTATCAATTTGTAACTCGATTCACAATTTTTAACTCTTTTTTCCTTTTTGCGTAAAAAAATGCTAAGGAGGATTTTTCTACGGCGATTACGCGGAGCGGAAGAAAGCTGCGAATAGGCTCATCATATACAAGGCGGTCAACCATGATAATTCTGTTATCGTCTTACACCTGTTACTATGGAGAAACTTCAGCTTTCTTATTAAGGTTATCAATTTAATCTTCTGATTGAAACTCTCTGTATCGTACTTATTGCGATGTTTTGTAGTTTTTTTATTAAATATTTATAGAATTTATGATCATTACATAGTAATGATTTAATGATAAATTTCTAGGGTTTAATTGCGTGTAGCGTAGCGTTTGAACTATTTAATGACTTATTTGTTGTTTGCTTAGGTTCTAGGTGACTGTTTTGAGATGTGTAAAGCCGCATATACCTCTTGGCGTGTAAGTTTTAAACTGACACTTAATCTACATAATAAACTCCAAAGTTGATTGTATACCTAACTCATATTTTACAATTTATTGTCGATATAAGTATTTTTAAAGTTAATGCTTTAAAATATGACTTTTGATTGGACATTGAAAGACATGTGACTACCCTCTCTTCTTAAGTAATTATTTTATAGAGCACTTTCTTATGTCATATCGTGTCTTTATCTCGTTGGTGGTCTTTTAAGTCAAAAGGTACTTGATCCTATGGTACTTCTATTTTCTTATTAATAATTGGGATGGGATTTCACTATTTTCTTAGGATTTTACTGTTGCTTGGGCGAACGAAAATTTAGCTTTGAAAGGTATGTACTCCCCCTATTTCAATTTATGTGACACTTTTCGCTTATTGACATTAAGACTTTGTGAATGAAAAAAAAAACATTAAGACTTTGTGAACTTTGACCAATATATTTAATTATTTTTTTTATCATATGGATATGAAAAGAATTGCAACTTATAGTAACTTTCATATAGTTTTTTAATATGTAAATTGAACTTTTTGTCCTTCATTAAAAGACTCTACAATAGACAAAAATGTCATTTACTATTTTCCTCAAATTATTACTAATTATTTTTATAATATTTAAAAAAAAACATTATTTTTGGAGTCCTTTTTAACTTTGGCAATATTTTAAATGTCATTCAATAATTCTTCTAATATTTAGGATTTTGAAATCAACTAAAAATCAGGTTATTAAATCTTTCCTTATTTGATTTATTCAGAATAATATTTTGTAAAAAGAAGTAAAAACAAAGGAAACTTACATTGAAGTTTAAAAGGAGTACTTTTTGTGTGGAAATTATAAATGTTGTGTGCATGTTTTAGGTTTACAAAAAAAGGAAAGAAAGAAAACAAAGGTTTAGGATTCTTTCAATTTTTCTTATTCGGGATACTTGTTACCAATTAGGATTCATTATAGGTTTGTTGATTGAAATTTTTGCCCTTCATTAAAAGAGTCTACATAGACAAAAATGTCGCAAGCCAACTATTATTTTCCTCAAATTATTACTAATTATTTTTATAAAAAAATTTTAAAAAATTAAAAAATACCCCGTTATTTTTGGAGTCGTTTGTAACTTTGGCCATATTTTAATAGTCATTCAATAGTTCTTCTAATATTCAGGATTTTGAAATAACCTAAAAATCAAGTTATTAAATCTTTCCTTAGATTTATTCAGTATAATATATTTGTAAAAAAAAGTAACAACAAAGAAAAATTTCATTGAAGTTTAAAAGTAGTACTTTTTGTGTGGAAATTATAAATGCCGTGTGCATGTTTTAGGTTTAGAAAAAAGGAAAGAAAGAAAGAAAAAAAGGTTTAAGATTCTTTCAGTTTTTCTTATTTGGGATTCTTGCTAACAATTAGGATTCCTTATAGGTTTAGAGAGTTCTAGAGCATACGAAGAGGGGTCTATTAAGTAAATAAATATCAATGCTTACTTAGCTATTTGTAAGTCAATCCACAATTTTTAACTTTTTTTTTTCCTTTTTGAAGAAAAAATGCTAGGGAGGATTTTTCTACAACGATTCTAGAGCGAAAGAAAGCTGTGAATAGGCTCATCGTACACGAGGCGGTCAACCATGATAACTCTGTTATCGGCTTACACCTGTTACTATGGAGAAACTTCAGCTTTCTTGTTAAGGTTTTCAATTTAATCTTCTGATTGAAACTCTCTGTATCGTACTTATTGCGATGTTTTGCAATTTTTTTATTAAATATTTACAAAATTTATGATCATTACATAGTAATGTTTTGATGATAAATTTCTAGGGTTTAATAGTGTGTCGTGTAAAGTTTGAACTATTTAATGACTTATTTGTTGTTTGCTTAGGTTCTAGGTATCAAAGATCGTTTTCAATTGTTTCTAGGTGTGTAAAGCCGCATAGACCTCTTGGCGTGTAAGTTTTAAACTGACACTTAGTTGACATAATAAACTCCAAAGTTGATTGACACTTAATTGACATAATAAACTTCAAAGTTGATTGTTGTAACGACCCATTTGGTCGTTTAGCACTTTTAGGCATAATATTCCTAAAAATACCCTTTTCGTGGTCAAATCTTGCTGTCTATAGTCTGCGATAACGGGTGATTCGGTTATTTAATTGACGAGTTTTAGTCCTCATTTGACATGCGAGGACGAATGTTCTAAAGGAGGGGAGAATGTCACACTCCATAATAATCCGTGCTACTTGTATTAAAACAAGAAAGAATGAGTTAAGAAGGTTCAAGGAAAGTTAATCGAGTTAGTAAGAATATCGTTATAAATATGGTTGTCTTAAGTATCTCGAGGTGACCTGGTAACCTAAAGGATTTGAAATCGCGTTATGAGTATGTATATGAGGTAATGTGAGTGACCTTTTAAAGTATTTGAGATTATTAGTAATGATATAGAAGATGGACAAAAGATAGGAATATACTTTTTCGATTGGAGTTTCGTCGAAGCTTTGTGAGTTCTACTTATGGTTATTGTGATTCTACGGACCCTTCGAGACATGTATATGAATTGTTATGGAGGTAAATGACTGTGTATATGTATGTATAAGAGGTTACATGAGGTTGGAAGAGGATTAGAAGTTAAACGAAATGAATCGGAACAATTTCAGTAAAATCTCGGACCCGATTTTAGCCTATATTGTAGGAGGCATATCTCCTAGTATATGAGGAGTTTTAAGGTGTTTCAAAAGCCTAAAATTAAGTTCATCGAGTCTAGTTTGCAACGCAACAAACAGCTCGTCAAAATGATATAGGGGTAAGGAGATATGGATGATTCAAGTCGGGCTGAGTATTAAGACTATCTCAAGATACAAAGTAGAGACTTTAACTTCCGATTTCGTTTGAAGTCACAATTTATCTACAAATTTTGTTTGGTATAAAAGCATTAATGGAAATTAGGAACTACTTAATCGTGGTGTTAAGTTAAAATTAGTGGCAACAATGAGCCAATATGAACATTAACATGACATGTCCAAAAGATGACTCAAAGTCATCTTAAATAAGACTACTATGGGAGACATACAAATATACATTTAAATGTGATTCATCCACTACACTTACATTATATTGTGGACAACCAAATTGAAAGAAAGGAGTATGGAATTCAGCCAAGTGACTGAAAATAAGGCATCCATGTGAGGCATGCATTTGAATATTTAAGCATCTACTACTTTATGAAAGTATACATTGTTTTAGGAGGACATAACATGGTGGAGGGATCATTTCACATTAAATATTGCTCATTCATCTTGGCATAATTACAATGGACAAAGGGTGGTGTATGAATCATTCACACACATACAATTGTCTTGTAAACAATTGAAAAGAAAGAAGAAAGGAGAAACAAGAAGGTGAGGTTGGCCAAAAGTTGTAGAAAACAAATTAGAAAATTTAAAGTGTAAAGTTAATGGAATGAATCATGCCATAAGTGGAGCATGTGACCAACTTGTAGGCATCAAAGTTGAACTAAATAATGACTAAGAAATCAGCCATCACAATTCATTTCAACTACACAACACAAAGAAAGAAAACCTAAGCCTAGAGAGAGAGAGCCATTCGGCCAAGAGGGCTGAAATTTAGCTCTTTGAGTCTTGATCCAAAAATTATTTTCCAAGGTGTTTCAACCCTTTAGAAGGTCCCTAAAACGTGAAGATAGTCTTTGGAGCAACAAGAACCATTTCCATCTCAAGTCACCAACTCTAGCCAAGTAGAGAAGTCAAGTTGTCAAGGTAAGATCTAACTTTCTTTTCATGTATTAAGGGTGATGTAGATGTGTGAATATAAGTTGTATGCATGAAATAAGGTGTGTTGATGTTGGAACATGATGGTAGTTATGGGGTTATATGTGTTGATGTTGAAGTATGGTTGTAACTTGACGAACATGAATCGCATGCATAAAATCATGAAAGTTGGTGTTGGAATGTTAGTTGGCTTTAGGACTGTTTTGGTGGAATTAATGGACTGATTTTCTTTAATAAATATGGTTGTTACTATCATAGATCTCATGGTAAAAAGAATGAAAAGAATTGGAAGGTTAAAGGTGAAGTTATGTTAGTATGAAAATGGTTGAATCTATGATTTTATGTGAGCGATGTTGAAGCATGGTGTAGCCGTGTGTGGACTGTTTTGTGAAGAAGTTAGTGAACTGTTTTTACTTGATATTTTGATTGTTATTATCATGAATTTTATGATGGAAAGGAAGGTGTTTAATGGTTGGAGTTGAAACTAAAGTCATTTGTGAGTTGTTTTAAGGATTATAAAAATGACGATATAGCGTAGTTGCGTATGAATTGATGTTGTACTTGTCGTGTGGATAGCTGGTCATAACTTACTAAAATTATATGAAAAGAAGACATGAAATGATGTATAAAAATCGCATGTGGTTGGCTTAGTATGTTCGTAAACGTTTGCAAGAATTCCGAACATCGTTATGTTGTCGGTTAGAGACCGTTTTGGACATGTTGTGGTAGTGGACTGTTTTGGACTTGTGTTTTCATTAAGTTGGAAAGAATAATTATAAGTTAAGAGCATACATCATATTGTATGTTGGATGGGCTGTTATAAGTTGTTACATGCAAACGTTAAGGCTACAACTATTAAAAGTAACTTGAGAATGTCGAAACCGTATGTGAATCGTTATTGCATGTTATGAATGTGGGCTGTTTAGAATATTGTGTGGGCTGTCCGGATTGGTATTGAACACATAATTATTGATGTTGTATTGGTAGTATGTGGTTGGTTTAGATACAAGAGAAAACATCGCCTAAACATCTAGAAAGGAGTTACTAACGTTAGAATACGTTTGAATCTCCCCGTAGCTTAACCATAGTTGTTGGCGTCTTAATATAGGTTAAAGTATTATTGGGTAGCGTACACATATTGTGTGACGAATAAGCACTAAAGACCTGGTCCGATCGGAAGCACTTCGAAGGAAAAAGCTTTGGCGTGAAAGTTCGTGACACCTGTTCGGCATTGAGGTAGGTTACGGTTTACTTTATGTCTAGACTCCGGTTAGCGAAACGTATGTAAATAGTAGTGATTGACGGGGAAAGCATGATAGGACTTCGGGCATGGTGTGGAGGTAAATTCCATCTAGGTTGGTATTTCCGCTGTTATGTGGGCTTGTCGCCATTATTGTGATATCGATATTGGGCTTGTCGCCATTATTGTGATATCATATGGGGCTCGTCGCCATTATTACGATATTGTTATGTGAGCTGTCATTGTATTGTGATTTCATGTATTTGATATAGTTCTCTCTCTCTTGTTCTCCCACCGGTCATATGGAAGAGGAAGGTTATTGCGAGAATTGAATATTGAATTGCAATTCCTAGTATGAATCTATGGAACCTATGATTGCGGTGATTATTGAGGTTGATTCCATGCGAGGCATGCATCCCATATTCTATGTGCTATGTGATGTAATTATCACCTAGTTGTATCTTTATCACATACTAGCTCCCTCACCTTATGAAAGGGAAGGGTAATATTGATGATTGAGCCGTGGCAATAATATGACTTGTACTTGTTTATTGCATGTTGGTGATATAATTGAGACTGATATCATGCATGACATGCTTTCATATTACTCTTATG
The DNA here is from genome assembly GCF_029784015.1 of Lycium ferocissimum. Taxonomy (NCBI): domain Eukaryota; kingdom Viridiplantae; phylum Streptophyta; class Magnoliopsida; order Solanales; family Solanaceae; genus Lycium; species Lycium ferocissimum. The sequence goes on from NC_081349.1 coordinate 43,463,984, forward strand.
TTGTTATAATGGTGAGGAGAGTGATTGAGAGACTCGAGGTTTTTGCCGGAGATTGAGAGTGACGAGAGACTCCGAGGTTTTAGCCGAGATTGAGAGTGACGGAGAGAGACTCCGAGGTTTCGCCGGAGATTGTGAGTGTTTGTTGCCCGAGGTTTCTTGCCGGAACGATGGAGTGTCCGATGCCCGAGGTCTTTGCCGGGATCGTGAGAGTGTGCTCGTGATCCGAGGTTATATTCCGGAGCGAGTGGTACATGGACTTCGCGGGTCCCCCATGGGTCATGACTATGAGGCATTGCCATAGCGTGTGTACGGGAGTGGAGTGTGAGAGGTGACTCTTGCATTGCATAACATTTACATAGCACGACATTGCATTGCATTGCATAGCACTCCATTTGAATGGTCATTCATGTCATTGCATGGCACATTCTCTCGATTGATTCTTGATTTGTGAATTACTCGAGTTGTTGTTTGTGAGTATTTATTTTAAAGGTTGGATGGAATCGAGGTTTATAGAATTCTCCCTAGGCTTATAATCCGAGATATTGAGATCCCCGCGACTATCGTTAATGCAAGACTTTCTCATGTGCTAGATGTGTGACCGTGTTTTGATTACTTATCTGCTTACTTGTTAGTTGCTTCTTGTTTATATGCGTGAACTAACCATTGTCGGCCTATGATACCTACGAGCCTAGTGTTGTGCTCATACTACTCTTGCTACACTCCTTCTGGAGTGTAGAGTTATTTTCATGTGATGTTCGGAGTCTCACGACCGTTTCGAGGCATTCGTCAAAGGCGTTTGGGTGAGCTATTGCAACCCGCAGTCTCTCCTTAGATTTCGTTGTTCTCTATCCTTCAACCGTGTCGTATCCAGCTTGAGTCTCAAGTATTCATTCAAATTGTAAACTTCTTAGAAGCTCTTGTATGAGTCTAGACCAGTATTTTGGGAATTTCTTATAATAATAGCATTTATTCCGCATGTTGTATCAAATTAAGGTAGTTATCTCAAGGGTTCGCCCACCGTGGAAGGTTAGTGTGGGTGCCCGCATGATCCATGATTTGGGTCGTGACAAGTTGGTATCAGAGCTTAGGTTACCCGGTCTATAAGTACAAGAGCAATGTCTAGTAGAGTCCTACTTATGGGTGTGTTGCGCACCACACTTATAATTGGGAGGCTATGGGACATCTAGGAAACTTCGATTCTTTCATTATTTCGTGCTACTTCATTCAAATTGGTATCTAGTTGATCCCAATTGGTATCTGAACTTCTCTGTTTTACCTTCTCCCGGATGATGGGAACTCATCCTTAAATTCTTGCGCGAACGGTTGTTTCCGACATGTGGTAAGGTACGAGCTGTGTTCTCCTAATTTAGATGCGTGACTGAGTTCGGGTTATAGCTATGACCTGAAGTTTCAGCTGTGTGGAGTCACGGTTAGGCTCGTTATTGTGAGGTTGGTTGAAGAGATGGGTGAGGCGATTCATAGGGTCATAGGATCTCCATATTTATAGTATTGGGTTTTCTCGAAAGGGGCAAGAGTGCATTTATGGCTTAATAAGAGCGATTTGTTCGATGATATGATCGGTTTTAGGAAGCGTATAGCAAAGTAAGAGTTCTTATGGTATTTTGGTAAGAGTGTTATTGTGAGGATGTGACAAAGGCGTAAGAAAAAAAAAAGCTCAGATAGATCAATCTTCACTATAGGAACGGAATGATTGGTATCTGACGCGTTTATGAGATAAGTTGCAAAGTGTGCGTGTGCACATATTGTATAGGCTATGAAATGTGGAGTTGGCTTAAATTTGATTAGTATTGTGATAGCAGAATAGAATTAGTGGTTGAGAATTCTTTCGGGATGGTTTTCTGATCGAAATCAGGTTGTAGTATTACTTGTGATAAGTGAAGTCTAGTGGAATAGACAGTAGTGTTCATTCACTTGTAAAGTGTGTTCGTGGGTTCGCTTGGCATCTTTGAGGTTAGTGATGATAGAGGAAATTGTTGAAACCAAGAGTGTTGATTCGTGGGCATTTTCATAATGGGTGGTATTAGGGAGGTGTTAAAGTTGTATATGCGATGGTCCATTTAACTCGTCATAGGCTAATGGGAGCCGTTGGATCGACAATTAGAAACAACTCTTGCGTTGGACAAGGATAGAGGTATAGTTGAAGGATTATCGGGTGCTGCATCTAAGTTTTCGAATGAGAATTATCGGAAAGTTGTGCAAAGGTTAAATCTTGAGGATTTCTTTGATTTTGAATACAATGACTTAGGGTTGACCAAAGGATAGCGAAAAAAAAAAAAAAAAAAAATATACACGGTTAGTTAGATGTGTATGGTTCGGTATAGTTAAGTAAGGGGTTGGTTATTCATACGTGAGCACCCTTTTGAGGACTATTGAATAAGGCATGGGTCAATGGAATTATTTACGGTAACATGATGATAGTATGACTAGTACTAATGGTGAAGGACTTTTAGATATCGTTGATCACGTTAGTGAATTTACGAACTAAGGTAAAAGGGGAATTATTTCCATTAAGGATTTTTGGCAAGGGTATTTCGACGAAAGAATATGAGAATATAAACAAGTTTGAGTAGCAATTGGTCGTTTTGAAAATCGATCCTCTTTGTGACGTATCGTCCATTCTAGAAGCTCCGTAGTATTTATTTTGATCTGCTTGCAAAATTTGAAGTCAACAGATATCATTTGATTCACTTTGGCAGAAGGTTTCACTATGAAAATTTTGGAATTTAAATTATTTGGATAAATTATTTATTTTGGGGAAACGTGTTTCGATTGAACCGTTAGATCCGTATCGTAATTTCGGAGCAGTAGCAACAAGTCTCCTCGCGTTTCGCCATCGTATGAGGGAGATATGACAATTTTACTAAAGGAATTCACTGCTAGTTTTTCTGGTGTAATTTTGCTTAAAAGTTGCGAAATTGCTACTGAAATTCGTATAAAAAATCTGCAGTCTTTCCAAAAACTTTAAACCACCATATCTCATTCATTATAAGGTCAAATTGAGTGATTCAAAAGCCTAACTTGAGTGAAATTTCACAAGGAATCCGTTGGAAGCATCAAAAGCGAGTTTTGGGATCAGTTGGCACGAGAAACGAGGCAGAACAGCTGGGCATTTTTGTTATTAATGTTGCTTTTGGGTTCCTCATAATATTGAAAGCTTGGACTTAGGAGAATTCAAAGGCGTTCTCCAAGTTCCTTCAATGGAGTAAGGTCTAAACCATAATATAAGTATTTCCCCTTGATTCAATTCCTTAGTTTAAACTTTAATCCGGAATTTCTAAAGTAGAAATTGGGGTTTATCCATGAAAAGTGGGTTTGTGATTCCGTTGAGTTAAAGTATGATTAAATTAATGGGTTACGTTAGTACTTGGTAGTGATTTAAGGTACTATGGTCGCAAGAGGTTATAGGGTGATCGGATGGTGTCCTACGAACTTGGCTCGCGGAGTATTCGGTGGTATGCTTCCTGCATTGTGATTTGGAGGTGTAAGTAAGACTTAGAATTAGCAAGTGTGTGTGTGTGTGTGAGTGTGGATGGGTTTGTTGATCGCTAAGGTTGCTCCGCTAAAGCAAGGAGTCTTTCCTGACAAGAGTATGTTGTGGTTTCGGGTTGGTCTTCATGTATTCCTAAGGAGTCGTGGTACGAAGAAAATTTAAGAATGGTGAAAGAAGGGTTAGTGAAATCAGAATACTTTACCAGTTCAGAGTGGGCAAGGTTTGCGTCTTATTCTAAGGTTGGTGTGGTTCTAAGGAAAATTGTGGGGCCTATCGATAACATTCATAGGTTTGGTTATATAGGATTAGAACATTTCGACAAAAGCAAAGGCTTATATTCGAAAACCGAGGATGGGGGAAAATTTGAATTTGGAAATATGAAAATTAGGTCTTTTATCTAAGTTAGAGGGAGTTCCGGCTAGTAAGGCGAGAGAGAAATGTTTATGATGCATTCCGTAGAGGTTTTCCGCATTGTCCTATTAAAGATTCTTTAGTTACCGTCGTTTCATTCTTTCTCTTGTCGCTCGAGGACGAGCGATTGTTTAATTGGTATCTAATGTAACGACCCATTTGGTCGTTTAGCACTTTTAGGCATAATATTCCTAAAACACCCTTTTCGTGGTCAAATCTTGCGTCTATAGTCTGCGATAACGGGTGATTCGGTTATTTAATTGACGAGTTTTAGTCCTCATTTGACATGCGAGGACGAATGTTCTAAAGGAGGGGAGAATGTCACACTCCATAATAATCCGTGCTACTTGTATTAAAACAAGAAAGAATGAGTTAAGAAGGTTCAAGGAAAGTTAATCGAGTTAGTAAGAATATCGTTATAAATATGGTTGTCTTAAGTATCTCGAGGTGACCTCGGTAACCTAAAGGATTTGAAATCGCGTTATGAGTATGTATATGAGGTAATGTGAGTGACCTTTTAAAGTATTTGAGATTATTAGTAATGATATAGAAGATGGACAAAAGATAGGAATATACTTTTTCGATTGGAGTTTCGTCGAAGCTTTGTGAGTTCTACTTATGGTTATTGTGATTCTACGGACCCTTCGAGACATGTATATGAATTGTTATGGAGGTAAATGACTGTGTATATGTATGTATAAGAGGTTACATGAGGTTGGAAGAGGATTAGAAGTTAAACGAAATGAATCGGAACAATTTCAGTAAAATCTCGGACCCGATTTTAGCCTATATTGTAGGAGGCATATCTCCTAGTATATGAGGAGTTTTAAGGTGTTTCAAAAGCCTAAAATTAAGTTCATCGAGTCTAGTTTGCAACGCAACAAACAGCTCGTCAAAATGATATCGGGGTAAGGAGATATGGATGATTCAAGTCGGGCTGAGTATTAAGACTATCTCAAGATACAAAGTAGAGACTTTAACTTCCGATTTCGTTTGAAGTCACAATTTATCTACAAATTTTGTTTGGTATAGAAGCATTAATGGAAATTAGGAACTACTTAATCGTGGTGTTAAGTTAAAATTAGTGGCAACAATGAGCCAATATGAACATTAACATGACATGTCCAAAAGATGACTCAAAGTCATCTTAAATAAGACTACTATGGGAGACATACAAATATACATTTAAATGTGATTCATCCACTACACTTACATTATATTGTGGACAACCAAATTGAAAGAAAGGAGTATGGAATTCAGCCAAGTGACTGAAAATAAGGCATCCATGTGAGGCATGCATTTGAATATTTAAGCATCTACTACTTTATGAAAGTATACATTGTTTTAGGAGGACATAACATGGTGGAGGGATCATTTCACATTAAATATTGCTCATTCATCTTGGCATAATTACAATGGACAAAGGGTGGTGTATGAATCATTCACCACACATACAATTGTCTTGTAAACAATTGAAAAGAAAGAAGAAAGGAGAAACAAGAAGGTGAGGTTGGCCAAAAGTTGTAGAAAACAAATTAGAAAATTTAAAGTGTAAAGTTAATGGAATGAATCATGCCATAAGTGGAGCATGTGACCAACTTGTAGGCATCAAAGTTGAACCAAATAATGACTAAGAAATCAGCCATCACAATTCATTTCAACTACACAACACAAAGAAAGAAAACCTAAGCCTAGAGAGAGAGAGCCATTCGGCCAAGAGGGCTGATTTTTGAGCCCTTTGAGTCTTGATCCAAAAATTATTTTCCAAGGTGTTTCAACCCTTTAGAAGGTCCCTAAAACGTGAAGATAGTCTTTGGAGCAACAAGAACCATTTCCATCTCAAGTCACCAACTCTAGCCAAGTAGAGAAGTCAAGTTGTCAAGGTAAGATCTAACTTTCTTTTCATGTATTAAGGGTGATGTAGATGTGTGAATATAAGTTGTATGCATGAAATAAGGTGTGTTGATGTTGGAACATGATGGTAGTTATGGGGTTATATGTGTTGATGTTGAAGTATGGTTGTAACTTGACGAACATGAATCGCATGCATAAAATCATGAAAGTTGGTGTTGGAATGTTAGTTGGCCGTAGGGACTGTTTTGGTGGAATTAATGGACTGATTTTCTTTAATAAATATGGTTGTTACTATCATAGATCTCATGGTAAAAAGAATGAAAAGAATTGGAAGGTTAAAGGTGAAGTTATGTTAGTATGAAAATGGTTGAATCTATGATTTTATGTGAGCGATGTTGAAGCATGGTGTAGCCGTGTGTGGACTGTTTTGTGAAGAAGTTAGTGAACTGTTTTTACTTGATATTTTGATTGTTATTATCATGAATTTTATGATGGAAAGGAAGGTGTTTAATGGTTGGAGTTGAAACTAAAGTCATTTGTGAGTTGTTTTAAGGATTATAAAAATGACGATATAGCGTAGTTGCGTATGAATTGATGTTGTACTTGTCGTGTGGATAGCTGGTCATAACTTACTAAAATTATATGAAAAGAAGACATGAAATGATGTATAAAAATCGCATGTGGTTGGCTTAGTATGTTCGTAAACGTTTGCAAGAATTCCGAACATCGTTATGTTGTCGGTTAGAGACTGTTTTGGACATGTTGTGGTAGTGGACTGTTTTGGACTTGTGTTTTCATTAAGTTGGAAAGAATAATTATAAGTTAAGAGTATACATCATATTGTATGTTGGATGGGCTGTTATAAGTTGTTACATGCAAACGTTAAGGCTACAAACTATTAGAAGTAACTTGAGAATGTCGTAGCCGTATGTGAATCGTTATTGCATGTTATGAATGTGGGCTGTTTAGAATATTGTGTGGGCTGTCCGGATTGGTATTGAACACATAATTATTGATGTTGTATTGGTAGTATGTGGTTGGTTTAGATACAAGAGAAAACATCGCCTAAACATCTAGAAAGGAGTTACTAACGTTAGAATACGTTTGAATCTCCCTGTAGCTTAACCATAGTTGTTGGCGTCTTAATATAGGTTAAAGTATTATTGGGTAGCGTACACATATTGTGTGACGAATAAGCACTAAAGACCTGGTCCGATCGGAAGCACTTCAGAAGGAAAAAGCTTTGGCGTGAAAGTTCGTGACACCTGTTCGGCATTTTGAGGTAGGTTACGGTTTACTTTATGTCTAGACTCCGGTTAGCGAAACGTATGTAAATAGTAGTGATTGACGGGGAAAGCATGATAGGACTTCGGGCATGGTGTGGAGGTAAATTCCATCTAGGTTGGTATTTCCAGCTGTTATGTGGGCTTGTCGCCATTATTGTGATACTGATATGTGGGCTTGTCGCCATTATTGTGATATCATATGTGGGCTCGTCGCCATTATTACGATATTGTTATGTGAGCTGTCATTGTATTGTGATTTCATGTATTTGATATAATTCTCTCTCTCTGTTCTCCCACCGGTCATATGGAAGAGGAAGGTTATTACGAGAATTGAATATTGAATTGCAATTCCTAGTATGAATCTATGGAACCTATGATTGCGGTGATTATTGAGGTTGATTCCATGCGAGGCATGCATCCCATATTCTATGTGCTATGTGATGTAATTATCACCTAGTTGTATCTTTATCACATACTAGCTCCCTCACCTTATGAAAGGGAAGGGTAATATTGATGATTGAGCCGTGGGCAATAATATGACTTGTACTTGTTTATTGCATATTGGTGATATAATTGAGACGATATCATGCATGACATGCTTTCATATTACTCTTATGTTGTTATAATGGTGAGGAGAGTGATTGAGAGACTCCGAGGTTTTTGAGAGTGACGAGAGAGACTCCGAGGTTTCGCCGGAGATTGAGAGTGACAGAGAGACTCCGAGCCGGAGATTGTGAGTGTTTGTTGCCCGAGGTTTCTTGCCGGGAACGATGGAGTGTCCGATGCCCGAGGTCTTTGCCGGGATCGTGAGAGTGTGCTCGTGATCCGAGGTTATATTCCGAGCGAGTGGTACATGGACTTCGCGGGTCCCCCATGGGTCATGACTATGAGGCATTGCCATAGCATGTGTGTACAGGAGTGGAGTGTGAGAGGTGACTACTGCATTGCATAACATTTACATAGCACGACATTGCATTGCATTGCATAGCACTCCATTTGAATGGTCATTCATGTCATTGCATGGCACATTCTCTGATTGATTCTTGATTTGTGAATTACTGAGTTGTTGTTTGTGAGTATTTATTTTAAAGGTTGGATGGAATCGAGGTTTATAGAATTCTCCCTAGGCTTATAATCCGAGATATTGAGATCCCCGTGACTATCGTTAATGCAAGACTTTCTCATGTGCTAGATGTGTGACCGTGTTTGATTACTTATCTCGCTTACTTGTTAGTTGCTTCTTGTTTATATGCGTGAACTAACCATTGTCGGCCTATGATACCTACGAGCCTAGTGTTGTGCTCATACTACTTTGCTACACTCCTTCCGGAGTGTAGAGTTATTTTCGTGTGATGTTCGGAGTCTCACGACCGTTTCGAGGCATTCGTCAAAGACGTTTGGGTGAGCTATTGCAACCCGCAGTCTCTCCTTAGATTTCTGTTGTTCTCTATCCTTCAACGTGTCGTATCCAGCTTGAGTCCGTTATCTATTCAAATTGTAAACTTCTTAGAAGCTCTTGTATGAGTCTAGACCAGATTTTGGGAATTTCTTATAATAATAGCATTTATTCCGCATGTTGTATCAAATTAAGGTAGTTATCTGAAGGGTTCGCCCACCAGGGAAGGTTAGTGTGGGTGCCCGCATGATCCATGATTTGGGTCGTGTATTTTATAGAGTACTTTCTCCTGTCATATTGTGTCTTTATTTCGTTGGTGGTCTTTTAAGTCAAAAAGGTGCTTGATCCTATAATACATCTATTTTCTTATTAATAATTGGGATTTCACTATTTTCTTAGGATTTTACTGTTGCTCAGGAGAATGAAAATTTAGCTTTGAAAGGTATATACTCCTCATATCTCAATTTATGTGACACTTTTCGCTTATTGACATTAAGACTTTCTGGATCAAAAAACATTAAGACTTTGTGAACTTTGACCAATATTTTTAAATATAATTTTTTAATCATATGGACATGAAAAGAATTGAAACTTATAGTAACTTTCATATAGTTTTTTAATATGTAAATTGAACTTTTTGTCCTTCATTAAAGACTCTACAATAGAAAAAAATGTCATTTACTATTTCTCAAATTATTACTAGTTATTTTTATAATATTAAAAACAAACCGTTATTTTTGGAGTCCTTTTTAACTTTGGCAATATTTTAATAATCATTCAATAATTCTTCTAATATTTAGGATTTTGAAATCGACTAAAAAATCAAGTTATTAAATTTTTCCTTATTTGATTTATTCAGATAATATTTTGTAAAAGAATTAATAACAAAGGAAAATTACATTGAAGTTTAAAAGGAGGACTTTTTGTGTGGAAATTATAAATGTCATGTGCATGTTTTAGGTTTAGAAAAAAAGAAAGAAAGAAAAAGATTAAAAAAAAAAAAAAAGGTTTAGGATTCTTTCAATTTTTCTTATTTGGGATACTTGTTACCAATTAGGATTCATTATAGGTTTGATGATTGAAATTTTTGCCCTTTATTAAAATACTCTACAATAGACAAAAATGTCATTAACTATTTTGCTCAAATTATTACTAATTATTTTTATAATATTTTTAAAAAAAAAGTTTAAAAACCCCCGTTATTTTTGGAGTCGTTTTTAACTTTGGCCATATTTTAATAGTCATTAAATAATTCTTCTAATATTTAGGATTTTGAAATAAACTAAAAATCAGGTTATTAATCTTTCCTTAGATTTATTCAAGATAATATATTTGTAAAAAAAAGTAATAACAAAGAAAAATTACATTGAAGTTTAAAAGTAGTACTCTTTGTGTGGAAATTATAAATGTTGCATGTTTTAGGTTTAGAAAAAAGGAAAGAAAGAAAGAAAAAAAGGTTTAAGATTCTTTCAGTTTTTCTTATTTGGGATTCTTGCTAACAATTAGGATTCCTTATAGGTTTAGAGTTCTAGAGCATACGAAGAGGGGTATATGGGTATATTAAGTAAATAAATATCAATGCTTACTTACCCTTACTATATATGAACTATATAAAATCGAAGCAAAAGACCAACGTAGTATTAATATTATTGTTTTTGGTCAAACATAATGCCTAGGTATTTCCCTACTCATCCACTGTTTTATCTTGCCTTGCTGTTTGTGTGCTCAATTATGCTATTCATGTTATTTTAGCTTTTAATTTTGTATCAATTTATAAGTCGATTCACAATTTTAACTCTTTTTTTCCTTTTTTCAGAAAAAATGCTAAGGAGGATTTTTCTACGGTGATTCTGGAGCGGAAGAAAGCTGTGAATAGGCTCATCGTACACGAGGCGGTCAACCATGATAACTCTGTTATCGGCTTACGCCTATTACTATGGAGAAACTTCAGCTTTCTTACTAAGGTTTTCAATTTAATCTTCTGATTGAAACTCTCTGTATCGTACTTATTGTGATGTTTTGCAGTTTTTTTATTAAATATTTACAAAATTTATGATCATTACATAGTAATGTTTTGATGATAAATTTCTAGGGTTTAATAGCGTGTCGCGTAGAGCGTTTGAACTATTTAATGACTTATTTGTTGTTTGCTTAGGTTCTAGGTGACTGTTTTGTTGTTTCTAGGTGTGTAAAGCCGCATAGACCTCTTGGCCTGAAAGTTTTAAACTGACACATAATTTACATAATAAACTCCAAAGTTGATTTTATACCTAACTCATATTTTACAATTTATTGGAGTATAAGCATGTTTAAAGTTAATGCTTTAAAATTAGACTTTTGATTTGACATTGAAAGACATGTGATTGCTCTCTCTTCTTGAGTAATTATTTTATAGAGATAGTCAATAATATTAATAATTAAAAGCTTAGTCAATAATATTAATAATTAAAAGCATAGTCAACAATATTAATAATTAAAAAGCATGTCAAGAGAGAATTAAGGAAAAGAAAAAAATATAAAAGGAAGAGGCAACTGATATCAATGGGTTCCTGTGGAGTCAATCTTATTTATTAAGATAAATTTTATTGTTAAATTTGTGGAGTTTACCCTGTATGCGTGCTATGTTGTCTATTTAGTCCGCAAGCCAAAAATTTAATTAAATGCTGCAAGCAGGGCTCGATCCCTCATCGCCAGGGAGGTACCTTCAGCCCTTTCCTAGTGGCACGATCATGTATTTGTTAGTCCGGGTGGCAATCTAAATATGTATAACATTTTATAT
>NC_081349.1:43475320-43508535 GCF_029784015.1 Lycium ferocissimum
CAAGAATTGTATACAAGGAATAAATCCCGAGATGATTTAAAAAGAAAAAGTGTGACGATGATTTGAAAATAATATTTTATGTGGAAAAATAGGCTGTGGGCTAAGTGTTATATCACATGGTCATGATAATGGGTATATGGAGTATGTTAAAGGTGATTTCTATTTAAGTAAATTGAGATGAAGAAATTAATTATGTGGATGAATATTAAGTGTTGGAGTGTAAGTGGGGAACGATTAATTAGCTTATTAAACAAATGATAATTATCATTTTGACATGGCCAAGTGGTGCCAAGGCAAAGCAGCAAGCATGACTAGCTCTTTATAGTAGTATATTGAAGAGGTTGGTGGACCCCGCTGCTATTAAAAGATGAGAAGGGTGTGGATTCATTTTCTGTGGATCTTTAATCATTTTTCGTAATAATAGTTGAGAGCTTCTTATTTAACTAAATTTTGTTTTCATATTAAAAACATGGCAACAATTTCTTTCCCCTCGAATAGGCGAGCAACCATTTTAATCCAAGAAAACATGGCAGCAACGTTTTTGAGATCAACTTTGGGGTAAACTAGCTAAACCTTATATGAATCATAGAAGCAACACATTTCATTTTCTTGGGGAATCAACAACGTGCCATATTGTAGAAAAAAATCAAAGTGTTTTGTTTATCACGAGGAAGAAAAATGTGATCATCTCGAAGAACAACATACGGGTTCGCGCTCTCTACAATCTTGTCGTTCCGTTTGTCGTGTTGTTGGATTAGGGCTTTCTTCAAAGTAAAGTAAGATTGAAGAAGAGTAGTTCTTGGCATATAAGGTAAGAATTCTCCTATTCTTGATGTATTTAAGTTCGTCCGGGTCATAGATAAATGGTTGGATGAGAAATATGAAATTAATTGCGGGAAATCGGATAAGTTATTATTTTTATTGTGTGGGCCGATTTGCCGTATATATTTGGGCTATGTTGTGGCTGGAAATTGTTGAAGTAACCTAAGTATATTGATGTTGTTGTCATTATGGTTATCATATGTGTGTATGGGCATGTCGGGGCCCTGTCTCGACTCATATGATTCAGGTGTTTACTCGTAGAGGCTTTGTAGATAGTGTCCTGTGGTTAGTATGTTGAGATGTCATGTGTTGAGTAAAGCGACCATGTAGGTCGATATGTTAGTTTGACTTATTCGATTTTTGATTAATTGATCGTTCACAAATTTCTATGGTTTGACTGAAAGTACTTTATTATATGTCCAGCTTCATTATGTGAATGCCAGAGGGTTCGCTCAGCTCTAAGTAAGAGTTGGGTGCCCATCATGCCCTGATGAGATTGAGGTGTGACAAAGTGGTATCGAGAAGCGATGAGTTCGTCCTAGGGGTTGTACGCAAAGTCGTGTCTAGTAGAGTCTTGTTTATGGTGTGTTGCGCGCCACATTTATAAACAGGAGGCTACAGGGCATTTAGGATGGTTACTTTTCTTTCATATCTAAGATCGTGCGATAGAGCCAAGCTATAGGAAATGAGATTCTTTATACTAACCCTTGATTTCAGCAGAAGAACGGTATCGACAAAAAAGTGATTGATGATATTCAGAAAGTTACGGGAGGTAAGTCACTCCGTTGGGGCTACGTTATCCGAATATGTATTTATATGGTAATGGATTGGTTGTCATAAAGGTAAGTCGTATTCGTATAACAATAGAAGAATTGATTAAATGTATTTCTTGATGATAAGTTCATTTATAAGTTTGTGAACTAAACAACTTGAACGAATCAGTACAAAGGTAAGCAGAGGCACGAAAGATGTACGTTGGGTAAGGTAAGAATATTGAGGTGTGATTGAAATGCAAAGCCGAAGAATGAAAGGGAAAGTAAATGGGAAGGTATAACGGAGCGGATCGCTAAAGTTAGGTACGGCTCGGGTGTGATATATGAGGTAAGTTTCGACATCTTTGTACTTTTACTTGAAATTGGGAGCCACAATGTGGCCGAGATATGTCGTATATATACATTAGCCCTGTGAGGCATTGTTTGTATTTGCTACGTGCAGGTTTTGGAATAGTAAGAAATACAGAGGAAACTCTGCTGAAATTTTCTTAGAATTTAAAGGAGATAAGATATAAGCTTGTAATATGTCCTAACGGGAAAAGATGTTGTGTAAAAAGTAATGGCAGGACGGGATTATGTTAGGAGTATCGTTGACAACTATAAGAGATGAGTAAAATGTTGTTGAATTGATGTTAATAGTAATTATGAGGTCTATATTAATATGGTAAAAAGAAATGCTAGGATAATTTGGAAGGGCTTGTGATACTAAGAGATGATTTAGAAAAGGTTGGCAAATCTTCATAGAGTGTTATATTGAGGTATCGACTGAATTGATAAGCAGGGATGAATTACAACGAGTTTACAGTTAAAAGAAGTAATAGTATGATTGAGACAAGAGTACAGAGGAAGAAGAATTGCGACGAATATAAATGTATTGATAAGACAACTTGTGAGGTATTGAGGTTAAGATTGACCAGAAAGGGTAAAAGGTTAAGTACGTCTACTCCACAGAGTGTAATTAAACCATAGTAAGAATCGTGAATAAGGTTAAAAAGTGTTACATTATAGGATTGATTACGAACAGGATATAATGTGAATATAATAAGGATTGTTATGAAAATGAGTAAAGCTTAGTGAGGAAGTGACTAAAAGATATAACATGATCTATGTGACTAAAGTATAAAGGAAAATGTGAAATGGAAAGGCAAGGTATAGAACGAATAAGAAAGACTTATAAAGTTCTATAGGGAAAGTTCAGAATAAAGATTATGTGATAACGGAAATAAAAACAAGCACAAGAAAAGAAGGAGTTAATTGAAAGAAGCAAATAAGAAGAAAGCGAGCGAGATAACAGTGTAGTAATAGGTTATGACATGTATAGCCGAGAACACGAGTAATATAAGTGATGGAATTGTGAAAGACCAAACTACAGAAAAATAAGCAACAAAGCAGAATGAGTGCTAGAAAATGACTGGTATGATAAGAACAAATAGGGATGAACAGAATACGTTTTGAAAATGAGAAAGGGGTTATGTAGAAGTAGTGTTTTCCGAAGGATACAGAGGTAGCATAAGATTCCTCGTGTACAAAATAAAAGATGGACATAGACTGGAGAAATAGTAAGGGAATTCTAAAGGAAACACTTAAGATAAACGTAATTAATTGAGTACGAGTATAGAACAAAAGGGAAATATATAGCTATGAACTTAAAGGTGTAGTACAACGACAAGGTGATAAGATAAGACTGTCATTAAGATGAACTCGATATGATTTTGAGTAAGTTAGAAGTCGGTACTGGGTACACAACAAGGGTAAAAGAGCATAAGGCATAAAGGAGTACTGCGTGTGTATGACTTCACCTCGAAAATAGTGAAATCCTTAAAGGACAAGGACTATAGGTTTGAGGGACAAACGATGTATTGTAAATTTATTAGAGGAAACATATGATACAGGTTGGGATAAAGGTAATGTTACAAAAGAGCTTTGGACACTTATCATTAGAATATAAGTGCTACCTAATTGAGAATTTGGAACGACTACAAGTACTAAATAATTATTGATTGGAGTGAGTGGAATGTGGCCTTGGATGAGTTGCTACATTGGTTGGATTACTCGATTACAGATTATCAGATGAGATTTTGTACTATACATAGAAAGGTTCTCGTCGCTTTGAGATTTTGTTAAGGTTTCGTATGTGGATAATCAAAGTTATAAATTATGAAGAAAAGACATGGATATGGTACAGTATACCAAGTGAATTGGAAAAAGGATCAGATGAATTTGAGATTGGAAATGGGGACATGGAGCAGAATATAAACAGATAATGGTATATGTACACCCTTAAGGCGGGAAGCGGGTGAGAGAAATGCAGGTGTAAGATGGAAATAATTGACACTAAAATATATTTGATATAGATGCTTAAATTTCAATTGAGATCCCTTGCTGAAACAAGTTAGTAAGATCTAAAAGCCAGCAATAAATGGATATAAGTCAGGATGGTATTTGAGACAGTGCTGAGAATCATTTGTAAAGGTCTTGAATGATATGACATTAGAAAGTGGGTGCTTATAAAAAGAAAGAATACAACAAGATAATGGAAACGAGTAACATAAGAGATATTATAAAGGATAGCAATGCTATACTGGATTAGAGGCTAAGATGTTGGCAATAGAGTTGTTTGCTAATGATATTGTGACTTACAAGTAGCAAAGAAGAAGGGACAGAAAAATCTCCTACAGTAGGATATGAGAAAATCAAAGGGTGAATGAAGGAAGGGAAAGGAGTATGACAAGAAACGACATGACATAACATACCTAAAGTGTTATAAGTTGGATTAAGGGAAATTGTGAAATGGTTTAAGCGAGACGATCAGAACGAGCTGGTTATTAGAAGACAGTGAATTTAAAGAGAATGAACAAAAGGACGGGCACCTTAAGTTTGGGTTGTAACAGAAGGATTAGTTATGAGCTATATTACTAAAAAGGGCTAATGCGTAAGATGACCTATGGGTCTCAATGAATTTGTGGCAAAGAACACTATGACAAAGGCATCTATCCTATGGTGAGATAGTTATAAACATTAGACAACGAGGGAAATTAACCTTCGACATTATGAGGTGATACGACAAGCATAGACGTAAGAATGAAATGGTAAGAGGTATGGACCGAAGGACAAAAGAGGGACGGAAATTTCAAGATAGCACTTCGTAAAGTGATGAAAAATGTGAAACAGATTTGAAAAATGGGCATATGACAGAAGAGAGGTATTACCTCAATGTGATGATAGGGGTGCTATAGGGAAAACTACCTATATAAGTGTTCACTCTCGATGTGATATGAGTATTTACCTCGAAAAGAGCGCTCGAGAGATTCATTATGGGACATGATTAACATGGGATTTAAAACCCCTTAAGATCATCATGTATTTTAACCTTTGTTCGAGATATAAGTTAAGCGAGAAGAGACACCCGAAGAGGATTCTAAAGATAAGAAGAAGGTTCCTGATTATTACGTAATTGCGAAAGGTTAAGAGATGACAAGGTATCAGTATGTAACAAATGATTCACATGGTTGATTTAATAATGTGGGTATAGAGGTATTGACTATACGATTAAGATTATGGGAAGGAGTAACGATAAGGACAAAAGGTTTCTAGACTAGTTGAGGCAAAAAAAGAAAAAAATGATCGACGAGTCCGAGTATCAAGGAGGATCATACCAGGAAAGTGACTCACTTATGTCTCATGAAAGGATATTCCTGAGGAATCAAGGGAGTATTGCAACCGAGAGTCATTACTAAGAAGGAAACTTGTTTTCAACTATTCTAAAGGAATGTTATAGATAGTGCATCGAGGAGGATTAAAATGATGACTCCAAGAAGGAGGTACGCTGCGGTATGCGACCTAAATAAAGAGCGAAAGTAGACCTATAAGAATTAGAAGAGAGAACAAGAGGAACCAATATGCAATGGTAAACCTACCCCAGGGAAAGACAACTCCTATTCTACAATATTACTGGAAAGATGACTCCGCAACAAGAAAAACTCGACTTAAGCTTCAAGCATAGATGGATATATAAGCTTGCGTCAATTACGGAAGGAACTAAATTATTACCACTTTCATAGGAAATTTAATAGTAACTAATGTCAGGTGGAGAATGGTATTAAGTTAAGCAAGGAGAGGCACAACATTAAAGAAGAGTTCTAGTAAGAATTGATTCGTTATAAGATCACCACAATCAGTATACTTATACAAGACTAGTTTAACATTCGAGGACGAATGTTCTAAAGGGGGGAAGGATGTTACATCTCGTGTTTTTATGCAGTGGAAAATGTGCGAGTTAAATGACATTAGTAACGGAAATGAGGTTATCCCCCAAGCTTATAGGTGGTTAGAGTGATGGTACAGATGTGTTGTAAATATTAGAAGTTAAACAAATCGAAGAAAATAAGTTTCGTTGAGGTTTGAAATTTATTTGAATGAAATACGGTCCAAACTATAATATCCCGTATTTTGGACTAGGAAATTGAACAGTACAAGATGAGCAAACTTATCCGAGCCCGGAGAATTTGGTCATATTCAAGTATGAAAATCAAGAACTCGGTGTATACAAGGAATGAAGTCCCGAAATGATTTAAGACGAAAAAGTGTGACGATGATGATTGAAAATAATATTTTATGTGTGGAAAATGAGGCTATGGGCTAGTGTTATATCACATGGTCATGGTAATGGGTATATGGAGTATGTTAAAGGTGATTGCTATTTAAGTAAATTGAGATCAAGAAATTAATTATGTGGATGAATGTTAAGTGTTGGAGTGTAAGTGGGGAACGATTAATTAGCTTATTAAAAAAATGATAATTATCATTTTGACATGGCCACGTGGTGCCAAGGCAAAACGGCTGACAAGCATGACTAGCTCTTTATAGTAGTATATTGAAGAGGTTGGTGGACCCGCTGCTATTAAAAGATGAGAAGGTGTGGATTCATTTTAAATGGATCTTTAATCATTTTTCGTAATAATAGTTGAGAGCTTCTTATTTAACTAAATTTTGTTTTTCATATTAAAAACATGGCAACAATTTCTTTCCCCTCCAAAAGAATAGCAGCAACCATTTTAATCCAAGAAAACATGGTAGCAACATTTTTGAGATCAACTTTGGGGTAAACTAGCTAAACCTTATATGAATCATAGCAGCAACACATTTCATTTTCTTGGGGAATTAACAACGTGCCATATTGTAGAAAAAAATCGAAGTGTTTTGTTTATCACAAGGAAGAAAAAATGTGATCATCCTCAAAGAACAACATACGGGTTTCGCTCTCTACATCGATCTTGTCGTTCCGTTGCCGTGTTGTTAAATCCGGGCTTTCTTCAAAGTAAAGTAAGATTGAAGAAGAGTAGTTCTTGGCATATAAGGTAAGAATTCTCCTATTCTTGATGTATTTAAGTTAAATCGGGTCATAGTAGCTAAATGGTTGGATAAGAAATATGAAATTAATTGCGGGAAATCAGATAAGTTATTATTTTTGTTATGTGGGCCGATTTGCCGTATATATTGGGGTTGTGTTGTGGCTGGAAATTGTTGGAGTAACCTAAGTATATTGATGTTGTTGCCATTGATATGTATTTTGAAGGAAAGAAAAATTGGAGAAGTATGTTGGATAATCTTATTTGGGCTTGTCGCTCGTCGTGAAATGTTTATGACTTGTTGTTACTACATGGTATCTTGTTATTGATGTATATACTTGATGGATTTTTCTGGTTGTTGTTGTTGATTTATGGAATTGGGGGAAATGTGAAGAACATGGGAGATACTGCCCATTTTGTTTTAGGATAAGTTAAATTTTCGTTATACGATTAAGAGAATCATTGGTATGGTCAACGATAGTATCGTTATTGATATAATATAGGTCGAAGAGCATATACGAGTTGAGTTCTTGAGCCGTTGAGCTAAAACCAGGTATGTAAAGCTATCCCTTCTTTCTTTTTGGCATGAATTACATAAACGATAGAACGATGAACATACATGACTCCAACGAATTCTAGTTCTCGAGCGGTACTTGACATGACGGTTGTCTTTGATTCTCAAGTGTCGGTTCATTCTAATCATTCTATTAAGTCCCCGAGATGATGATATAGTTTGCATATGGTTGCTCGCTGATATTCTACTCGTATGCATCATTAATATATCATTCAGGAGTCCGGGTCGGGTATGTATTCGTGCACGGTTTCATTGCATTATTCACGAGTCCCTCACTAGAGGGTCGGGTACGATATATATATATGATTATTATATTATATATGGATCGGGCCGTACGTTCCTACGGCATTATTATATTATATATGGATCGGACCGTACGTTCCTCGACATTATTATATTATATATATGGATCGGGTTGTATGTTCCACAGCACTTTCAGTATATTATAATCTATGCCTATTATACGCCATAGAGTCAATTTCGATTATTATAGAGTTACCGAGTTATTCTCGGATGTTAGCCACGAGGCGCATTCAATTATTGAGTGCTTTGGTTTTCATGATCCATTTGTACTTGATGTTCTTATGCCTTACATACTCGGTACATTGTTCGTGCTTGACGTCCACTTTGCACAGAAGTATTTGTGTTCATGTCACACTGATCCCGAGTTATTTTCCGGAGTAAAGTATTCGGCTAGGATGATTGGCTATCAGAGTTTTGGGATTGGCAAACTTCATTTCTTCTGGAGTCGATGTAGAGTCATTATGGTTATCATATGTGTGTATGGGCATGTCGGGGCCCTATCTCACTCATCTAATTCGGGTGTTTACTCTTAGAGGCTTTGCAGACAGTGTCCTATGGTTAGTATGTTGAGATGTCATGCGTTGAGTAAAGCAACCATGTAGGTCGATATGTTAGTTTGACTTATTCGATTTTTGATTAATTGAGTATCGTTCGCAAATTTCTATGGTTTTGATAAAGTACTTTATTATATGTCCGGCTTCATTATGTGAATGCCAGAGGGTTCGCTCGGCTCTAAGTAAGAGTTGGGTGCCCATCATGCCCTGATGAGATTGGGGTGTGACACTTAAGAACTTTCTTGGGGTATGCTTTACCAATGTGCATCCGGGCATCTCAATTGAAGCAGTCAAGCTACGGCTCTTCCCGTACTCCCTAACAGGGGAAGCCACGGCTTGGTTAGACGATCTTCTGTCCGGGTCCATCACTATTTGGGAGGAATTGACCGAAGTATTCCTCAAGAAGTTCTTCCCTCCATCTCGGATGTTGCAACTCCGGACAAAATCCAACGACTTTCGTCGACTTCCCCAATGAGGCTCTCCATGAAACTCGGATTCGTTTTAAAAAGAAAGTCAAAAGCTGTCCCAAGTATGGGTTGCCCGATAGTGTGCTTCTCCAAACATTTTATAGGTCTTTGGACTCGGTCAACAAATCCGTGGCGAACAACATTGCGAAAGGATAATTATTATGCCACAGTTTGTGAATTGTTGGATAAATTGACCGAGATTAATGAAGCATGGCATACTAGGGAGTTGGAAGTAGGTGGAGGAAGTTCCTCCAAAAATGTTCTCACTCGTGAGATGATTTAGACAGAGCAAGAAAGAGATAAATCCATGGCAAAACTTGTCACCCAAATGGACCTTTTTACAAAACATGTCATGAGTGGTGGAAGGAAAACGGTGAATGCAGTAGGATCTTGTGAAGGGGGTTCTCCGGATGAGCAATGTTTTCAAATGTATGATGAGTAAGCAAGTTATATCAACAATCAAAGGGAGGGTTCCCGACCAAACTACCAAAGTCCTAATCAAGGATCTTAGCAATAAGGTCAAGGGAATCAAGGTTGGAACAAGGATCAAGGCAACTCAAGTTGGAGAGATAATCGCGATAAGAACCAAGGGGGTTACAACAACAATTACAACAATCATCGAATTTCAAATCCGTATATCGTGCTTACTAAGCCTTTGTTTGAATTGAAGGACCGGTCTTAAAGTGAAGTGCAAGACTAGCTGGACCCGGACTTCTATATCTGTAACTGTAAGTGCATATGTATACACTAATTTATACGTGGGTTCCGCTTCGGGGAAGACGAGTTGACTCCACAAGCGAGAAAATGCCTCGGATATTCCATTAACGGTTACTTAGCCCGGGAAAGGAAAAGAAAAGGGGCAATATATTAAAGGCACCTTCTGTTCCTTGCCGCAATGTATCCCCGAGGTTGGCTACCTTTCCTTGCGAAATCCACAAACTCCAAGGGGAATCAACAAAACTCTAGTCAATAGCTACTAGCGACCCCGCTAGTTCAAAGCTTGAAGATATGTTGGCAAGGGAGTGAAAAGTGGAATCCTACCGATACCTTTGCAAGGAGATGAGAGAGATGAAGTGAAATCAATAGGGAAAGTTGTAAGTTCTCACTCCACCTCCGTTAAACAATTGGAGTCTACCGACTTAGCCGTCTCGGCTATCCTCAACCAAAGGCAAAAAGGCACACTCTTTAGTGATACGGTTGTAAATCTAAGGAATGATGGTGATCATAAATGCAATGCAATCACTACTAGGAGTGGCAAGACAATTGGGGGAGAGGAATTGGTGAAAGATGATGTGGTGGTTGATGATGAGAAAATGGTTGAAGGACCCATTATTGTTGAGGAAGAAGTGACTCCAAAGAAGAAGCGGGCTAGTATTGAAAAGCCCATTATTGTTGAAGATGGTCCAAAAATTGATGAAACTTCAAAAAGCAAGGAAGCGGTAGACGAGGTTCCAAGGGCTTTACCGCCCGTTCCAAGGCCTCGTCCTCATTTCCCTGAACGATTGGCAAAGAAAGCAAATGATGGAAAATTTCTCAAGTTTATCGAGAGATTGAAAGGGCTTTCAATTAACATTCCCTTAGTGGAAGCACTAGAACAAATGCCCGGTTATGCCAAATTCATGAAAGATCTTGTAACCAAGAGGAGACATGCTAGTTTTGAAACGGTGGGAGTTACACATCCGTAGCTCTATTGTGACGAAGGCCTTGGTTCAAAAGAAAGAAGATCTGGGAGCTTTCACCATTCCTTGCACAATTGGCATGTATAAGTTTGCCAAAGTACTATGTGTTCTTGGAGCAAGCATTAACTTGATGTCGCTCGCTATTTTTAACAAGTTAGGTTTGGGCACTCCCCGACCCACAACAATGAGGTTGCTAATGGCGGATAGAACTGTGAAGAAGGCGGTTGGTATCCTCTATGATGTGCTTGTGAGAGTTGATGGGTTCATTTTTTCTGCCGACTTTGTGATATTGGATTGTGAAGTTTGATTCCGAGGTGCCTATAATCTTGGGAAGACCTTTCTTGGCCACGGGGCACCCTTTCTTGTGGATGTGGAGAGGGGTGATCTAAAATTTCGAATGAATGATGAAGAGGTCACTTTCTATAATTGCAAGTCAATGAAACAACCGACGGATATGAGTGTTATGTCGGTTATTGTTACAATTGATGAAGCCATGGAGACAACCGTTGAGCATGAACATGTGGGTGATATGTTGGTGGTGGTGATAATGAACTATGAGGAGGAGAATGAAGAAGAATTCGAGGAGACGGTTAATGCATTGATTGGGGTGGGATCATATCACTACCATCAAAAGAAGCTTGATCTTGATTTAGAAAATCAAGCAACTTCTCCCGCAACGCCCTCCATTATTGAGCCTCTTACTTTGCAACTCAAAACTCTTCTGTCACACTTGAGGTATGAATTTTTTGCTCCTAACAACACATTGCCCGTGATTATTTCCGCCTAGTTGACGGATGAGCAAAGAGAAAGATTGTTAGTAATCTTGAGAAGATACAAAAAAGCTATTGGTTGGTGTATTGCGGATATCCAAGGGATTCTGGCTGGTATTTGTACTCATAAAATTCAACTTGATGAAGAATGTGAGCCAAGTATTGAACAACAAAGGAGGTTGAATCCTCTCATGCAAGAGGTTGTGAAGGTCGAAATCATCAAGTGGTTAGATGCCGGTGTTGTGTACACTATATAGGATAGCTCTTGGGTTAGTCCGGTTCAATGCGTTCCCAAAAAGGGGTGGAATCACCGTGGTTGCCAATGCTAAAAATGAATTGATTCCTACTCGCACGGTCACCGAATGGCGGGTTTGCATGGATTATCGAAAGTTGAACAAGTAGACCAAAAAGGACCACTTCCCAATGCCATTCATGGATCAAATGCTTGATAGGCTTGAGGGAAGGGATTATTATTGCTTTCTTGATGGTTATTCTGAGTACAAGCAAATTACCATTGATCCCGAGGATCAAGAGAAAATCACTTTCACTTATCCTTATGGGACCTTTGCTTTTAAAAGGATGCCCTTTGGGCTATGTAATGCACTCGCAACTTTTCAATGTTGCATGATGTTTATTTTCTCGGACATGGTTGAAGAGTCTATTGAAATCTTCATGGACGACTTTTCCGTGGTGGGGGATTCCTTTGATGAATTCTTGGAGAATCTTGCCCAAGTATTGAAAAGATGTGAAGAGACAAACTTGATTCTAAATTAGGAGAAGTGTCACTCATCGTGAGAGAAGGTATTGTCTTGGGGAACAAGATCTTGGAAAAGGGGCTTGAGGTTGATCAAGCTAAAATTGAGGTTATTGTCAAGCTTCCTCCCCCAATCTCCATCAAAGGTGTTTGTAGCTTCCTTGGGCATGCCGGGTTTTTACAGAATATTCATCAAGGATTTCTTAAAAATAGCCAATCCTCTATGCAAGTTGTTGGAGAAGGAGTCAAAGTTTGTATTTGATGATGCTTGTTCAAAGGCATTTGAGGGCTTGAAAGAGACTCACATCGGCTCCTATTATTATTGCTCTGAATTGGTCTTAACCCTTTGATTTGATGTGTGATGCAAGTGGATTTTCCATGGGGGCCGTTCTTGGCCAAAAGCCTGATAAGATCTTCCACCCAATCTACTATGCAAGCAAGACTCTAAATGTCACCGAGCAAGAGTTACTTGCTATTGTGTTTGCTTTCGAGAAGTTTCGAGCTTACTTGTTGGGAACCCATGTGATTGTTCACACCGACCATATGGCTCTACGTTACCTCATGACAAAGAAAGATGCAAAACCGAGGTTGATACGTTGGGTTCTTCTCTTGCAAGAATTTGACTTTAAAGTCAAAGATAGAAAGGGCTGTGAAAATCAAGTGGCGGACCATTTGTCTCCTCTTGAAGAGGATGGGCGTCCATTGGATGGCCTACAAATCAATGAGTCATTCGCGGATGAGAAAGTGTATGGCGGAGTCATATGAGATGATTCCATGGTACGTCGACTTTGCAAATTATCATACTAGTGACATCATGTCGGAGGATTTGAACTCCCACCAAAAGAAAAAGTTCTTGAGTGAAGTCCGAAAATTCTATTGGGATGAGCCATATCTATTTCGGGTTTACGCCGACAACATCATAAGGAGGTGCATACCCAAAGTGGAAATGATGCCCATCATTAAAGCGTGTCACTCATCACCAGTTGGTGGATACCATAGTAGCTCAAGAACGGGGACGGCATCCAAAGTTCTTCAAAGTGAATCTTATTGGTCAATAATCTATTAAGATACACATGACTTTGTGAAAGCTTGTGATCAATGTCAAAGGCATGGAGGCATCTCAAGGAGGCATGAGCTACCGATGACACTGATTCTTGAAGTTGAATTGTTTGATATATGGGGCATTGAATTTATGGGTCCATTTGTGAGTTCCTACAACAACAATTACATTCTTGTGGCGATGGACTACGTGTCTAAATGGGTGGAAGCCGTCACGCTCCCTAATAATGAAGGAAGAAGTGTCACCGCATTCTTGAAGAGGGCATATTTTCTCAAGGTTTGGAACTCCAAGGGCAATCATTAGTGATGGGGTTCTCCTTTTGCAACCGGTTATTCAAGACTCTTCTTGAGGAAGTATGGTGTCAAGTATAAAGTTTCCACCCCCCATCATCCCCAAACAAGTGGACAAGTTGAAGTTTCAAATGGGAGATCAAGAGAATACTCTCCAAAGCTTGAGAATGCAAAGCTGAACCGATTGGTCAAAGAAAGGGGATGATGCTCTATGGGCTTATCCAACGGCTTACAAGACACTAATTGGAATATCTCCTTATCAATTGGTGTTTGGCAAAGCTTGTCATCTTTCGATGGAACTTGAACATAAGGCGTTGTGGGTCTTGAAAAAGTTACATCTACATTGGGGTGATACCTCAAACTTGAGGATGGAACAACTTAATGAGCTTGATGAATTTCGATTTAGAGTGTATGTTAGCTCTTCACTCTACAAGACCCGCATGAAGCACTTCCATGATAAGAAGATCTTGCAAAGAGAATTTAGCCTCGGGGATCACGTATTGTTGTTTAATTCAAGGCTCCGGTTGTTTCCCCGAAAATTGAAATCCAAATGGTCCGATCCCTTTGAAGTAACACAAGTGTTCCTGCGTGGATCAAAGTTCATGTCCAAATGGAGATCGTATCAAAGTGAATGGGCAGCGGATCAAGCAATATTTGGGCCTCCTAAATGAGTTGGAGACAAAGAGTATTGAGGATATCTACCTCGATGCACAATGAAAGAAAAGTAACAACGTCGTTCCTTCGACGAAAAATAAGCGTGGTTCTTTGATTTTCAGAGGCAACCCAAGTTGTTATTTTGTTGATTTTTTGTGTCTCTTTGTTTTTATTTTCATGATGTTTTGATGCTTGTTTCAGTGTTTAGGAGTGAACTGGAGTTGCATACGGAATGACAAGGAGAATATGCCCAAGTGTTGGGAGGGTAACAATAGTCAAGGATTCAAAAATAACTCGGGCACACTATGCGGTAACACTATAGCCTCGCAGGTCCAACTTGCGAAGACGCATGTGAAGTCGCAAGTGGTGCCACAAGAGTAAGGCACCTGCAATACTGGAAAGGTTTGCGGTTGAATTGCATTGACGCAAACACAGCATGCATACCGCATCATAAGCTGCAAAATGAGCCACCCGCGATTCTTTTTTTTTTTTTTTAAATACTTTAAAAGAAAAAAATGGCCAATAGTGATCATCATTTCAAAAAGACCACCCCACCTTTCCATCTCTTTTCTCTTCCAAACAATTGATTTTCATCTTTTCCCTACTGTATATCATCCTAAGTGGGTGTTCCCAAAGATTGTAATTCGAACAAGGACTTCATCTCTTCATCATCTATGAATTTCGGTTTTATGAAAACTCACTAAGCTCTCTCACTTTTATGGTAGATGGCAAGAAAAAGGATTATGCTCTAAACTCCCTATTAATTAGTGATGAATGCTAAGGAAACCTTGATAATCATGTGAAATCATTGGTAGGAAGTCTTGTTCTTGATGAAATTGAAAAAAAAAAGGGGAATTTTTGTCCACTGGGGCTAAGCATTAGTGTTTTGGTCTTATACTTGTATGGTAGTGAATTATGGGGAAGTCTAAGTACCTATTTTGTTTAGAATTCACTTGCATTGATGTTCTCCTACTACATGCTCAATGAAATGCCCGAATGACCATATTGCTTAGGAAATAGTCAAAGTGTTCCGATCCTGTTTCTTTAACAAACGAACTCGTGGCTTCTCCCAATGATAGACGGTGTGATAATCCTCTTAAGGGAAAAAGTCATGTATATGTGTGTGTGGGGGATTGAATATAGTGTGCTTGATGGGGATCACAGTTGGTCGTCACACTTTGTGGCCCAACATGCGACTCGCATGTCAAATATCTTTGAACGGTTGTCCCGCAAAGTGTGACAGCTCTGAAAGTTTGAGTCGTTGTTGTCACCGCTTGATTTTGACACAACATGCGAGTCGCATGTCAGACATGTTGAGTCTCAGTTGCATCACAAAGTGTGATAGCAGTGCATTTAAAGCTAAACCTCCGATTGTCACCTTCTACGACATTACATGCAAGACGCAAGTCGTGCTATGCGTCCCGCATGTTATGCTCGCCAATGGGGTCAACAACAACAATGCATTGCTTGGTTTCCGTCCGCTGTTTTGGTTTTGTATTTTGCAATTCAGAACATCATAAATATAGTTTGAACATGTGCTTGTAGGATGGCAAGAACCAACCAATCGAAGGACACCCTTCCAGCTGCGGATAAGCAGGCCACCGGTAGACCCCCCTCCACAAGAGCACCCTCAGCCTTCAAGCTAAGTTGTGGCTGTCCATCGTGTCCTCCAGAATCCTGTCATCCAAGAATGCTACAGGGATTTCCATTGAGAAGGCGGTCCTGATCGCCTCTCTCATGTCTGGGTATTCGGTCAATATGGGGGAGATAATCCAACAAGAGATAAAGGAACGGGCCCAATATAAAAATACATCATTGTCCTTTCCTTGCATGATTACTGCTCTTTGTCGGAAAGTTGGGGTTCCCCGGATAGAGAGGATTGATATACCTTTAATAGCGGATCAAACATGTGACATCACCAGGCTTGAGACTGGGGTCAAAAGGAGAAAGGAGGCTGAGCAACCGCGGGGATCAGTTCCAGAGCTTGACCCACACATTATTGGCACTCGAGTCGAGTATGCCAGCTATTCCTGGCACTACCTCGGGTCCGAGCTTTCGAAGTGCTCCGTGCCTATGGACACAACCCCTTCCACCGAGGGCCACCTCCCCGCTCCGATAATCGAGTCCAATATCCCAAGAAAGGGTATGCGATTGATCCGACTCGCGAATGCCAAAGTGAACAAGGCGGTGCGAGCCACATTCCCGAATTTATCAAGGATGCTCATCGAGTTGGCATTGGCACCACATATAAAGATCTCTGAAGAAGTGAAGAGGGAACATAATAAAATAAATGATCGGTTGCGAGTCACTTGAACTCCGATTGGAGCGGGTCGAAAGTGGTAGTGAGGGGGACACGCCCTCCATTCGGCCGATTGGCAAAAGGTCAAGGGTACGGATAGTTCGGGAGTTTGACCCACCCCATATTGGCCTTATCTTACCATCGGCGGCAGATTTTTTCGCCAAAAAGCCCACCGAGCAACAGGATGACCTTGCTTCTGAGGAAGCCAAAGAGGAGGAAGAAGAAGAGGATGTGAGTGAGCACAAGGCTGATAATAATGATGAGGATGG
This sequence comes from Lycium ferocissimum, assembly GCF_029784015.1. Lineage (NCBI taxonomy): Eukaryota > Viridiplantae > Streptophyta > Magnoliopsida > Solanales > Solanaceae > Lycium > Lycium ferocissimum. The sequence continues at coordinate 43,491,937 of NC_081349.1, forward strand.
GAGATTGGATAGAGCTCGCAAGGAGGCCTTGGCGGTCGGAGTTGATAGAGATGATATAAACGCCATGGTGCGAGTGCATAGGTCGATAGAGGAGCAGCTCGGGACCCTAGGCAAGGGTGGTGATCTTGCATAGTCCAAAGGGGACTTGGACTTCAGACCCCTCTCAGGAGACATTGAGTTGGTCGCCTGACCTCATACCACCATTGGAGACGATCCCTGCTGCCCAGACTCCTCCTCCTGATGCTGCTCGTCCGGATGCTTAAGGCTTCCTGGGAAGCTCCTTACCTCCTTATTTTATGTATTAGATGCATATGGGGACATTGCATAATTTTTTTTTGTTGGGGGTGGGGTAGCTCATGCTTTTGCATTATGGGGTTTTGAAAATCAGGATTGTATAGTTTTTGTTTTAGGTATTGCAAAGCAACTTGACTTGTATAGTGATGGTTTGATCAGTTTTATAGCATATATGTGTTCATTTTGTGTTGATAATATACCCCTAGTTAAAAAAAAAAATCATGTTTTTATTGTGCATAAGTACTTAAAGGGTAATAGCATAGCTGACATGACTCACTTGGTGACATATTGTTTGCTGATAAGTATCTCTTCGCCACAAAGGCCTGGTTGAGAAGTAATTAGAAAATAGTGTAGTAATCCATGTGCCAAGTGTGTGAGGTGTGTTGACACCTAATTTTCATCGCATATGATGCATATTTTAATTTTCAAAATTCCCAAGTCAAAGACGGAGCAAGGATGCACCTTTAAAATTAAAAATTTAAAAATCCCGAGAAAATTGCAAAAATTGACGTTTAATTATTATTTTCATAAAAATTAACAATTACAAGAAATTACGAGTTATTCTTGTCACAAACGTAATTTGAAAAGAAGATACATATCCTGCTCCGTCTGACTCGGGAAAATTGTTGATTAAAAATGACGTATAAACTACCACTCATTTTTTACTGCATTTGTTTTCATTTTTAAATATTTCTCAAAAGTATATCAATATTGGGCTCGTTTCGAAGCTCGTATTTTAAAACGACGTATTATGATTTTTATTTCGTCAAAATGTTATTTTACGAGGGCATTTTAAGCTAATTAGCTTAAATTATGTGTTATATTTTTAAAGTTGTGTTATATTTCATTAAAGGGAGGGAGCCCACCCCCTTATCATTTATGCGTCATTTTTACCCCTTTCTACCCTAATTTCATTTATCTCTCTTTTAGAGATTCTAATGGCGGCGCTAGGGTTTTGCACCACCAGCCATTGCCCATCCACCGCATTCCCACCATTTTTAGCCTATAATGGATATTTCCCCACACCGTTTGTGGTGTGGGATGCCATGGGCTAGCCTTTAAGGCTTTAGCCACCTTGTGCCACCACACCACCACAAAAAGGGGGTGTGTGGTGATCTGCTCGATGGCTAAGATGTTGTTTGGCTACGTGTTCACCTAGATAAGGTTTTTAATGGTCCTATTTGTTTGTTTGTTGGTCTGATTTTGTTGTTTTGTGTGTGTTGGCGTACTATTTGCCACCTGGTATGTATAATCTGATTTCGTTTTGTTATTCCTTGTACAATCTGAGAAATATTAGGGATTTTAGTACGATTTAGTACAATGTGCTATATAATTTTTGTCATTATTCGTTTGAAATTGAATCTGTGGACGAGTGGGGGATTTAGGAGGGAAATCTGGTTGAAAAACCTAGAATCTTCCACTTTTTCTTACCCTAAGATGATTTGCATGCTATAAATAGAAAGAAGGGGTAGAAAAGGGGAGATTAACTTTTTTTTTTGGGAGAGGTCAGGAATACTCTCTGTCGGTATGAATCTTTGGATGGTTTACCCAAAAAATATACTACATATATACCTACACTATATATAAGACATTACTCGAAAATAGTATATTATATCTTGAAAATCAAGAAGAAAAGGCTTACAAAAGATTTTTGAGTGTTTGTTGTTGAAAGCTCGATTCAATCTCCCCATTTGATCTTTGGGTAGCCTTTGAAATAGGTAATACTCCTATACCACTCTTTATTTCAGTTTCTTCTACTTTACATGAATTTAAATAGTTGCATTTGTAGCATCCCCTTTAGGAGGATGCCACTTACGAAACAAAAGCTAATTTCACACTTACAACGTTTAGAAGAATTTATTTCAAAAGATATTCACAATAATTTAGTGGCGGAAATAGGCCCATGCGAAAAAGGTTTAAAAGTGCAACATTTTCTTTCTTAACAAAACACTTCGTAACATCCCTTAAAATATCAGAGTATCAATTTAATATGGTAGCACCCTTCTTGTATAATCAAAATGTTGAAGCAACTTCCTAATGAAATTATATTTCCATTCAGCACCATTGCAGGTTCATATTATACACGAATTTCAAAAGTGTGAATACAAAACAAAAACTAGTCTCCTCCTTGGTACATAATTACAAGACAAAATGTAAATTTAGTACATGCCTTGACTTGGGTTGAAAGAAAACCCTAAAATAGCAAAACAAGTCACCAAGCATATGGTATTGTGTCCAACAAGCCTCCAAAATTACATACATAAGTATGACATATAGATCATGTACAAGTCCCCAAAATTTTACACGACCTAGATGCATATGCAAATGTGATCTTCACTAAAGCTCCCAAAAAGTCTACTCCAATTGGCCATCTTCAAATCTCTTCCCGTATATTACCCACGATAGAAAACGACTGGTCGCTAAGCATAAAGCTTAGTGGCGTATAAACTTTGGGCTTGGAGCCATTAGATTCTCCAATTCCCTTATCAATCATAGGAGCTCAATGAGATAAGGATAAATCAAGTAAATAAGTATATCAAAAGTATCAAATATCAAACCTTAAAGAGTTTCCAAATATCGATATCAATACTCGAAGGCTCAAGTGTCAAGAAAGCTTATAATTCGATTCAAGAGAGTTTGTCAAATAACAAATTTCGCCCAATATGTACGTCATGCCATCACACCAAGCACACAATCAATATCGAGACGGGCCGAAGCCCAAATCAAGTAGGGCCGAAACCCAATAATCAAGAGAATCAAGAACCATATTAAAGATGGCTTTCTAGTTCGTACTTAACATGGAGAAGTCTCCATAACTAAGACGAACCACAAATCTAAAGTCAAGATGGCAAAAGATCTTTAAGTCAAGATGAGTCGGAGCATCCATGACAAAGTCAATAACAACAACAAGGACAAAGTCCCAACAAGAATGCAAAATGATTAAGCAATTCGTACTCAGTCAAGGACATTTAGCGAATATTTTGCAATACTTGAGATAATAACTATACAATGATATAGATGAAGAGAAAGGAAAACAAAACATCAAGATGCCTCAAAAATCCCGTAAAATAAAGGCTCAAGTTCAAGTTTATACACAAACCTTGGCATATTACCATACAAGTTCTACGTTAACTGAGGAGTTTCAACTACTTACGCCATAGACCAATCAAAGTCCACTTTCGTCAAACAATTCCTCTTAGCTTGTACAAGAGTATATATACTTTAAATACACAATCAAATATCTATTTAAGTTCAATGGTTTTAGGTCGAAACTAAACATGATATTAGTGAAAATCACCCTAAAACTATCAAAAATCAGAATTTGACAAGATTTAATTGCCTTGTAACGTGGCTTAGTTTCAAAGGGGTAAAATGGCAAAAAATAGACTTTCATGGCCGTAATAAAAGTCAAGTAGATATATATCTCTGGGGTTTAGAAATTTTAAATCACTCATGTTTTTGTACTAAAAGATATGCTCAAAATACAACAATAGTGCATGTAGGGTTTGCAAATGAAATCAAGCAAGACTCGCCATGTACTTCATCAACCCTTTTCGAGTAAATAAAAGCAAAACTAGGTTTTGGAGCCTAAACGAAAGTTGTAGGGCTATGAATTATCTTTCTAGAACAGCTTGGATCACTTAAAACTAAATTTTCATACAAGGAAATATTAAAAACACTAACAACTCACTTAAAAAAAGAGTTTTGTAACTTACCTCAATCCATGGGAGTTGTTTGTGGCTCAACCAAAACAAGTCTTAATGATTGATTTAAAATGGGAGAATTTGATTAGGCGGAGTAGGGTTTAGGGTTTTATTTTCTTGAGAAAAAATGAAATTGGAGGTGATGAGGATATGAGCTAAAAAGGTATATAAGTTACTGATAAGGATGAAAAAAGAAATAGAAAAAAAGGCTACCCAAACTTATATATATATATATATATATATATCAAGAGGATGATAAGTGGTAAACATAACAACATCACGAAGCTTCCTTGTAAATATTAACACAATCTAAAGTAAGCAATTTTCACATATCGTCAAATTCAACGTAGGAGTGTAAGTAAATATATCCCTACTATAAAGATATGATCAATCGAAAATTCAAGTGTTAATTTAAAAAAAAAATGGGGGTGTTACAAAGATTGTTGTTTAAATATGTGTTTCAAGCTTTATTTCACTAATTTGGATATATTTCTGCCTATGTTTAGTTGATAATATAATGTCAAGATGTTTGAATTGCAATAATGTGACGGAATTTTGTTTTCTTCGATCATGTCGAGGTTTTGTTTGTTGTTTTTTCTTTCGAACTTTGGAACTAAATGGGATATAATGGATGGTGTTTGGAATTTAGTCTTGTTTACTAGGTTTGAGTTTCAGTCGTTACATGGTACCTTTTCATCAAAATTTTAGGGTCTTTAGTCTTGTTCTTGTGATTGCCTCCTTACTGCGAAGATGGTCTTGCTTCGATAATAACGATCAATGTTATCTCGCTAGTTCACTTGTTTGATATGGTTTCTCAGTTCTAGATACGGCTTCATTGTTCGCATTATAAAAAGAGTTTGAATCTTTTCTCTAGAAATCTACTAAGCCTAAATTTTTAGGAGATAAATTTAATCCTTTTCCATCATTTGTTGGTTTTGAATTACCTTTAATAGTTTAACATCTTTAAAAAAAAGGGTGAAGCCTCATTGTTAGTTGAATCTTTTGAAATCTTAAAACTTACTTCTGAACTTGTGTGTACTGCTAATGTTTTCCCAGAATCTCTTTAAAAAAGGGAAAGAAAGAGGTGTTAGAGGTGTTTTTTTAAACTATTGTGCGCGGGATCTCATTTTGTGACACATAAGCCTCATTTTCTTTTGTTAAGCCGCTACCTAGACTATCATGGAAGCCGTTATGATTCTAGTTTTGGATTTTGAAGTGCTAAATGGGGTACTTTTCATATTCTTGTTGTTGAATAAGTAGGAGTATAAAAAGGAACTAAACTCAGAAAGTTAAAAAAAAAAAAAAAAAAAAAAAAAAGCAAAACTTAGTTTCTCTATGTGTTTCCGAGTCTGAACTTGATCTCGATTAAAACTTCCTTTCCAAAACCGTGCTACGAGTCCGATTGAGATTGAATCCTTGTTGAACTTAGTATCATGCTAAAACCGAGACTAAGTGCTTGATTTCTTTGAGACTTGATCCTTGATTAAAACTTTACAAAACAACATATGAGTTTCTGATTGAGATTTGAACTTTCTTTAACTTAGTATCATGCTAAAACTAAGACTAAGTGCTTCGATTTCTCTGAGACTTGATCCTGGCTAAACTCCCCTTCCGAAACCTATGGCTTACGAGTCCGATCGAGATTTGAAATTTGTCGAGTTTAGTATCATGCTAAAACTAAGACTAAAGTTGCTCTAAAAAAACAAATAGAATACTTATTTGCTTATACCTCGCTTAGTTATTTGTTTGGGAATTCCTACGTACATACATGTAGCCGTGATTCCCATTTCCTTCTTTTCTTTGTTCAAGCAAGGGCATGTTTTGTGTTTCGGGGGTGGGGTATTATGACCCTTTATGATCATTGGGCTTAAAGCTTCTTGAACTTGTATTTGTTCCATGAGCCTCCCATAATCAGGACTTGGCCGTGACTTTTAATTGACTCATATCTACACCTAGGATAGATTCATGCTCCTCCGATCTCCCGTGAACTTGTTAATCCCCGTCTCGACTATTTTTTGTACACTAGTGTGACCCCTACTTGATTTCTACCTTTTGTGTTGGACTTCGTGTTTATATTCGAATAAACATCGAGCAAACCATCATTTGAGAATCCCGTTAATGCTTTTGGCGAGATTGGCTATCTATTGAAACGATCCGTGATTAGTCGAGACCTTTTGACCTGATTTTAATCTTGCTAAGTACAGCCGAAGATAAAAATGAGCCCTCTTGGACCTCGTTGAAGTAGAGTTATGAGATTTTCCGTTTAGGTTGAGAATTTGTTTAAATGAGAACCCGAAAGATTTGTAGCTTACCTAATTAATCTTTGAAAGAGTTTAAGTGCCTAATCTTATGGCATTTGTTGATTTTGTTTCGAAAACCGTGAGGAAAAGAAAGAGATAAAAAAAGTTGTAAAGAACTTGGCTTTGTTTCAAAAATTAAAATAAGAAGCAACTGGAACTAGCATAGGATTCATGCCTTGCCTTGTTTATTTCTTTGGCTTTGGTTTGACATGACTTTGCCCTATTTTGTGACTATGATCTTGGCCGTTGTGGGTTTTGTTATTTGCAATTTTCAAATACTTTGCTTTGCTTAACTTGGTAACTCGACACCCCTCTAGACCTATATTGCACGTTGTTAAGTCCTTAGTCCTAAGTTGAATATAAGTGAATATATCAAATTCTTTTGGTGTTGTAGATAATCAATAACAAAAATTTACCATGCTTTAGGACCAATTAGTAGTCTAAAGTTCTTGGCTAGAAAAAATGGAGTTCGTGGAGGATTCAGTCTAGTTTTGATTCTGGAAATTAAAGTGTTTAAGTAAGGTATATACAGAGTATACATGGAGGGTATGCCATTATGGTTTTGCTCTCCATTAGACGTACACTGGATGTATATCAAGTGTATATTACAGCTTGACACTTAGAAAAAATTTGAGAAAAATAGAGTAGCATACCTGTGGTATATCATGTATATCACCCCCTTTATACTTAGGAAATTTTCAGCCGGGGCTTGTCATTTGGGCCTGTCGCTTGTGTGGCTTATTATTACTATCATCTCTGGGGCCTATTTTATATCTGGGCCATTTGGTTATTTGCCGTCACAAAGTATTATGGGCTAGGCCCAATAAATTGTAATTAATTTTTTGCATTGTAATAGTTATTGTAGCCTTTTAATTCTTGTACCTAGGTTAATCCATCGATGTATTCTAATGTCGAGTATACCCTTCTATGTCTTTGTCCACCTAAAATTGGCTGGGTGGGCCCTCAATCTCGTGGCTCACTAACGTATCTAGATCGAGTCAACCCAACTTGAGAGAAATGGAGTATACGTTGGAATTAAGACAAACCCGATTGCATAAACATTTTTCTTTTTGGGCTTCGTCTCGGCCCAAATTCTCTATCTCCTTTAATTATGTACTTTAAATTATTATTTGCGCAATTATTATGTCAATTGGAACCTTATGATTGCTATATTTTTAAAGTCGCCAAAAATGCATTTACTACAAAAGTCAAGACTAATTTTCAGGCATTAATGCAAATTGGGATCAAGCTGATTAAAAGGACCAAAATCGCCAATTCTTATGAAATTTGAGACCGATTTGAACATTTATGAAACCCGTGGACTTATGACATGGACCGGTTTGGACCAATATTCAAAAAAACTTGTGGGACTAATTATGATTATTTAGACTTAGATCGAAAAAATAAAATTTGACTAAAACTTAGCAAAAGATAGAATAAAATGGGCTATATGCGGAGAATACTATATGGACTATAATAGTATGCTCTACTATTTTCTTAAAAACTATTTTTCTATACTATAAAAATATTTTTCAAAACTATTTTTGGGTAATTTATAGAATCCTACTTAGGCTAGGAGCCTTCGGGTATTAGCCTAAGTGTTCTAGTCCGACACCCAAAAATGCCTAATTTTTGACAAAATTTTATCATTTTTGTTTCGTGAAACATGGTATATTTCATGAATGACTAAAATCTTTTGTTGCGGAAATATAAGCCGAAACAATTTTTTACCATAAACAAATTATATCTACAAGGGCATATTAGTAGAACCCGTAGGTCAACCGTATTTCATTTGATTCCACACGGTGCCTAACACCTTTCCCTGGGACGCGTAACCCTTACCCATACTTTGGTTAGATTTCATGATTCTTTTTATAATTTAACCGTTTTGAATGAACCCTTTTCGAACTGGTTTTCCTAATTTTCTAAATAGGCATAATTCTAAAATAAGTCCATTTAGAGCACCATCCATCAGTAGGTTAATTTTTCCTTTTTCCTAGCAATGATCATTAACCGATTCTCGTGGCACTTTCCTTTTTAACGGCAAATAATGGATTTAAAATAGAATCGCCAAGGTGTTGCCATTCTAGTCTGGTATAATCAGATCTAGAACTTGCCCGAAAGGTCTCCTCAAGGTGAAATCCTAAACTACACCTTGTTTGAAAGAGGTTCGCTTTCCGATCACAATTAAACCTTAAATTTCCTACCCATTGCATGTTTTTCACTAGTTAACCTTTTTTGAACGGAATTTTTCGGGAGAATAACTATATTACAAGCCCTACCCTTTTGTTCACATTGACTCGCTCTTTTGACAATTTCAAATCTCCTGTTGATTCGGTAAACGCAAATGTCTACTAAAATGCCTAGCCAAAGGAAGTGTTGGAAATTGGTGAAGTGGAAGTGATTAAGAGGTGAGAAGGCTTAAAAAAATAAAAAAAAACTTTGACTAAATTACAGAGCCTGTCAGAAATAATGGTTATGACTAATGGGTATGAAAAGATGAAAAAGCAAGGGTATCTATGATGTTTTTTACTGTATTGCTGAGGATGAGTCACTTATCCAAAATCAATCCTACCTTGGACTCGAGCCTTCATTATTACCCGCCAATTGATTTTGCATAAGGTGTGTTTACATTAGTGGAGAAACACTTAAAGGGCAAGCTATGACACGTATTTGTGTACTTGTACATGTTCTTTTCATAGGAGTTATGGAAGTTGTTCTCTTCTTTCCTCTATCGTCTCATTCCTTGTCATGTGAATATGTGTGTTTTGGGACTTTTGTCTTTATGAGGGAAGTGGATTACAAATCTTCATGAAAGAATTGCTTCTGACTTAGCATCTGAGGCCATTTCTTTAAAGCGAGTAAATATCAGGTCACCAAGTGAAGCGTTTGGTTAATGCTAAACTTCAATGGCCACTATTTTACACCAGGTAATCATATCTTAAATACGTGCTTAGAATCGATCACTATCAATTTAGCCATTATTATCTTTGAAATACTAACACTTGTCATGTGTCTTGTTGTGTTTAGTTGCTCGAGGACAAGCAAAATTTAAGTTGTATTAATGTGAAATTACTAAGATACCTGGATATCGATTCCTTAGGCCAGATCTTCAAGCACTTTTGGTTTTACTTTTAGTATGTTTTTGTCATTTTCAGATAAGACCGGGAGAGCATAACAGCAAATGAAGCAAAATAGGCCAAGGGCACACCTTGCACAACATGCGAGCCAAGGCCGTCTCGCGAATCCAATAAAGTCAAACGTATAGCAATGACAATCCATCAAGAGAGATGAGACGTAAAAGTGTGAGCACAACATGCTAACTCATGTATGACATGCTAAGCCACAAGTCAACCGCATACTTATTATCAGTAAATCAAGAATAAAGGTGAAAGGTGAAGCGCAACTTCATGTAGATCAACATGTGACTCGTGATTTAGACTCGAGAGACAATAGTTTAACGTAAGAACCTTGTCCAAAATTTAGAAGAAGTCAAGAATATAACATTTACGGCCGAATATGGTTTCAGACTCGTGACAGAAGAAATACAAGACACAACATGAGAGATGGCTGTCAGGTTCATAGGTTATTTTTGTCTAAAGTGGTAATGCTTGGTGGATATAACATTTCCTGTGGTTTTGCAAAAAGCATTTTGCACTTTTTATTGTCTTTTTCAGGGAGGCTACATTTATGATTGGTTGTTGAAGCTTTAAAGGGGAATCTTCCACTTTATGTTGTTGTCTTTTTCCATAACTTTGTAAGCACTCATGAATATTGTATCTACTTTTCTCTTTTATTTAATGGAAATGTGTAGCTAAATCCATTAGCTAAGTTTGTGGGACCAAATGTGTTAGTTATGTGATTGGGTTTCATAATTAATTCTCATTTATATGTTAATGATGCATTCTATCAACTCTTCATGCTTTAATATCTCTTGATGGTTGCGTGTAAACATTATTTCAGGCTCTAAGTACTATCACTTTGATCGAGAAGAAAGCGAAAGCTAGGAAAAGAACTAGATAAAGAAGGATTTAGAATAATCCATCTAATAGCCACAGAGACAGGTGCTAACTTGTAGTATAACGGGTTACATTCTTCACATTCTAAGTTCCCGAGAAAGATTAGTAATGATATTTATCAATTTGCTGAAAGACTTTGATAAAACTACGTATCCCATGGTTAATCGCATCTAGACATTTAAAGAGGTTGAATTGATGTACCCACTTGCATTACTTTCCATTGGAGCCGAAACTTTAGTCCTCTACCAATAGTTTACATTTTATAACAACAACTCTTAGTCATTAATGAACAACCTTCAAGACAATTACTATTATATTCCCTCTCCTCAAATATAGACTAATAGTCGCAGTGTTTAATTCTAACAAGCATATTTCTTCATTGTATTCTCTCATGTGGGATTCACCCAACCTTGTCGGGTCTTTATATTTTACAACGATCGCCATCGCTAATATCAAGTGTGTACTCATGCATCAAAATCGTCTTCACCGATTCTTAAGGGGAAGCGCTAGAGTTAGTAATCTTATCGATCTCGCACAACCTTTCATCCCCGTATTTAATGGCCAGCCTGAGTTGACCATCCGTGTGCTCAGAAACATGTTAGAGTATGTATGTTATTGATTTTGACATTCACTGGGATCAACACTTACCATTATAGAATTTGTAAGACAACAACAAAGCGATTGATTCTAGTAATGGTACGGCGCCTGAGGCTTTATACGGGCAGAGACGCATCTCCATTGGCTAGTTTGATGGGTTCGAGGCTCAACTCTGGAGTACAGACGAGCAAGAGAGTCCCTTGATGGGAGTGAGTTATTTGTGCCAAGCTGTGTGCTCGGTAGGCCGACAAGATTTATGACGAAGCTCCGAGATTTAGAGTTTGCTATCGTACTGTGTTCTATCAAGGTTTTACCCATGAAAGTGTGTTATGAGGTTCTGGGGAAGAGGGAGCAAGTTTGTGTCTCTGCAGTCAGCCCAGATTTACGATTGTCAATCGTTGCTGGGCTAAGGAATCATTAAATAGTTAAAATGTCAAATGCTTGAAGTGAAGTCATCCGATTTTTATGTTTCGAAGGCCGGGGCATAAATTGCCACAGATTTTACAAAGGCCTAAGGGCCGATGACTTGGGCATCAGCTTGTCGGGATTTGACATACTGACGAGAATTTGACTCATGAAAGTAGGCCATTTACCTCGATAGGCAAGCTCGGAAGTCGAGGTCGAAGGAGATTGTTTCCTCATAGCGTTGTCTTGGAGCACCGTCTTGCCAAGAGGCTATTTCCTTGGGAGATCGAGTCCGACATGCACACTGGATATCCCTAGTTGGTCGCTGATTCTATTTCGCTCCTCTTTCTTCTTCTTTCGCTCGAGACTGTTGTCGGTTCAATTGGTGAGTCCATGTAACGCACTGCTTGTCGTTATAGTATTTATTTTCATTTCCTTTCCGGAAGCTATTAGCTATATTTTTGACTCAAGGAACGCTGATGGATGTGCCTTCAAGGCGTCTAGATTTAATTGGAGCATTTTATAATTGGGCTTTAAGCTAAAAGAGTTGACTAAAGTTGGTTTTTGGATAAATGGACTTTTTTAGTAATTGTGGATTTCAGAGGTCCGATTGTCATTTAGAACCTACGTATGTTCGTCTTGGTCTAATACAATGGATGTGATGGTTTGGTTGAAGAAAATTATATCATATTATCGTGCCAATGACTGGTTGGAAATTTTAGATCACGAAAGTATCTATAGCGTATTTTTACGGGTTCAGATATGCGACAGGAGGCATTGGCTCGAGTATCTCGGATTTCAGCTTCGAGACTTAGAAAATTATTTGGGATCTGCACTGTGTTCAAGTAACGCGACCAAGTACGCCGTTCTAATGCGACTATCAAGTGTGTTGGGATGGTCAGCTTTGGACTAAACCGTCTCATAGTTCGCAAGGCGCCAAGGCGCAGATTGCCGTTGGCAACGGACAAGCCATTGCATAGATTGGTCATATTTCACAAGGTGTATTAAAAAATCCTTAGTCTATCATTTATTCACAGGAACAAGCCTTTGGACCTCATTGGTGGTGCTACAAGATTCGCATTGGAACCCGTGGTTATGACCCTAATCCGTTAGGAAGCACCTCGAGAGAACTCTTTCGGTGGTAAGTCTTACTAACTCCTTACTTAATTCCTTGTTCCTAATCATCATCGTACTCTTCTTATTAGTTCTGGTAATGAAGAGAAAGTGATTTAATGAATATTCTACTTAGGCTTTTAAATTATGAACACGTTTATGCTAGATTATGATGTATCTAGGTTGTTAATTATATATTCTCCATTATTAGTTTATCCCTGAATCAACGAGTTAGGGTTTACACTCAAAATTAAATAGAGCTAAACACGAAATTAGGTGAATCCTTGAGTTAATTTAGCAATTAGTTACTGGTTGACTACCTAGTGTTTAATTTGATATTTTACCTCTAGTTCCCGTTTTCATCTTTATACATAAGCCCCAAATTCTAGGGTTGGTTTTGACCTAAATTGTTATAGCAATATTAGTATTCATCCTCATGATTTCTAATCTAGATTTCAAATATGCTCAGGCTTCTTTTGGACTAGGTTCAACTACAGTAAGTAAAGGCGATTACATTTGTGTTTATTGTTTCCTACTATCCAGTAGTTAAAGGTTTACCCCAGGAGAGACTTCTGCAATAAGATATATTTAGATTAAATCATTTATAAAGCATGTAAACCCTTGGGTGGCAGTTGGGTTAGATATTGCCTAGGTCAGCCCTATTACGTGGGATTTGGCTACCACCTATTGTATAATTGATTGTTTATTATGCTGGCCTCAATAATGGTTACTGTAGATATCGGGAATTATTACATCTTGCTGAGATGTAGGTACCCAGCATTTGACGCTGATAATGGTGATAGAAGTTCAGATGACTCAAGTAAAGGGGTTATGCCGATGAGGATACCATGCATCTATACAAGGTACTGTGATGATTGATAAGTCATTGCATACATGTCAAAAATTGCGGATATCGAGTTGATTCTTGATGTTAACACATGCATTACACTCATTTTCATTCTTCATGATATACTATTGATACACCGTTGAATGTTAGATATTGTGATATTTGCCCATTTTTAAAATCGCTTTGTTTCTAAGAGTAGAGTCTCATATCCATTAGTCTCTAATCTGTACTTATTTAGTACGGGAGCAATGGGGTCTCCTAGGGGTGCAGAGCAAGAGAACCCCTTGCGGCAACAAGTTGGGCAAAGATCCAGACAGTGGAGTCTTAGACTTCGCGAATACCACAAGTACTAAGACGTCAATGCCTCCGCTCGAAAGTACATACAGACACCAGCTGCATTGCATTGGCATTCATACATCATTGCATCAGACAGATCTTGGTTTATATTGTAATGATCCGGTGTTGTACTTGTGTTTGTTGATTTTCAATCAGATGTATATCGAGACTTGACATACTAAGTATGTATGCTTCAACCTAAAGTGATGACGGATAATTTATTCGACAGTTTGACTTATACTTGTTGGATTTATCCGCTTAGCCCGCTTATTATATGAATTATGTTAGATATACTTAGTCGCCTTCTGGTGATACCTACTAGTATCAAGTTTTGTACCACTGACTTGCCGCATTCCTTTACGAATTATATTCCTAAGTCATCTGCTCATCTCCAAGTAACATAGTCTCTATCAAGATAAAGATCGGTGCTTCCGTGGCAAGGCCGTTTGTTGCCTTGAAGACTCCTCTTATTATTATGTCTTACTTTCACTTCCTATATTACAGATGATTCATGTATTATTATAATCCGGACTTGTATAATTTCACTTAGATGCTTTTGTAGGATTGACCATACCATGGGGTTTTTTTTCTTATTTCCTTTTCTTTATATATTTTTTGGGAAATTTCTAATTATTCTTTGGTGAAATTATTTATTTATGTCTTTACTTATCGTAGGGTTTGAGGTTTCCAAAAAAAAAAAGGAAAGTCGGGCGACACCAAATAGGTGTGGGGTTACCCTCAAACAACACAAACATAAAAAAGAAACAAAAATTAAAGAGTCAAAAAAACCAAAGGAATTCTCGTGTCGTTTTCACGGACAGGGCACTCCCCCCAAACTTTACTTTTTTTTTCCTCAACAACTCAAACAAAACTACGGGCCCGAAAATTTAAATATTTAAAGGTAGTAGTGGCTATAAGGTGATAGTGATCAGCCACCTGCATTCAGAATATTCCCCTCTTCTTTTTTTTGCAAAACATGGTCTTAATCAAGGTTAGCATTAACTAATCGCAACTCTGACAATCTTATTAGCTTTGGAATGACCTCGAATTCAAAACCAAGAAGAAATTTTTTTCAAAGCTTTGAATCCACATCCCCCCAAAACCAAAAAAAGCCCCAAAAACAAAATATTCCAATCCAAATGGGAAAAAACCCAGAAAAAAAAGAGCAACTCCCTCAAAAAGAACATGGGGGGTGCCAAATGAAATCCATGTTCTTTTCGGGTTTCTCCATAAAAACCAACCTTGTTTGAAATAAATTGGGATTTGTTTTGGGTTAAGGCAAGGTAAGGTGGATGCTTTTTGGATAAAAGTGATTTAAACCTCCCTAACTCCCAAACACGCCCCAAAAACCTTTTCTCCTTCTTTTCAACCAGATTGGGTTTTTTATCCCACATTTTCCGCTTTGAATCAATCATTCCCTTTTGTCACAACCCATTTACAAAAAAAAAAAAAAAAAAAATTTATATAAAAAACATTTTTTTTTTACCTTCTAAAACTCTTGTACCCCCTTACCAATTTCTAACCCAACCCTAAACTTAGGGGTTTTGATGTTTCATTTTTGAATCACTTTGGGACAAATCAAAAAATTGTTAACTAACAAAAAGGGGAGGGGGGTTTTAAAATTGGTTGTCACTAAAGGGTAAAGGCTCAAAAAAGGGTTGCTAAGGAAAAATAAGGGGGGAAATTTGGAAACGTCAAGGAAAGCCAATATCCCTTTTCAAACAAAGTGTGGTTTAATTTTCCCCCCAAAACACTTCGGCAAGTTCTAGATCACAATCATGCACAAGGCTTGAATGATAACACCTCACAACACATGGAACATGGATTACTTCACTATTTTCTAATTACTTCTTAACCAAGAATTCAAGCCAAACCAAATATAACTTTTCGGTAAGCAATATGTCCCAGTAAGTCAAGTCGGTTATGTTTTTCCCACTTTAATTACTTATGCACACTAAAAATCATTTTTTAGAGGTATATTATCACAACAATGAAAAACATACATCCATAAATTGATCGACCATCCCATATAAGTCAAATACTTGCTTCTTTTAAAACAACAAATAAAACAAAACGACCACAATCCATACTAACAAACATTCCGGGTTCAACGAGAAAATAAAAACTCTTGGGAAAAAACACTAGCAAAAAAAACCCAGAGAGACAAAATATCCCAAACCCAAAACACTAAACATAGGTACCCCCTAATAAAATAGGCATGCATTTTCCCTAATGCGTTTCCGTAAACAAAATTTAGTAGTCCACGAGGATGCATCAACATCAAATGAGAATCCATGTTAAGGGAGTACGATTACGGAAGCATCTCCAAAGGAACCGGCACCCGTATCGTTAGAGTTCTAGTGGAAAAAACTGAAGGTTTGAACGTTTTCCGAAAAAGGTTGACAGGCCTACTTCGGGAAACCATAAACCCTTTATTAGTTGGCAATTTGAGAAAGTACCCTTGATGAAAGTTGTAGTATGTAGAAATACCTTTCCAGAAATATAAGGATCAGGCCAATCAGGATCCGAATCAAGGGGATATGATCGACTCAAAATGGATAATAGAGGGGTGCTCAGATTCGATAAAATCGGCTAAATTTTCGATACGTTTGCCTTCCAGCCAAATTTTGTGAAACTCCGTTGGGAATTTGAGAAAGCTTAAAACATAAAAGTTGTAGCCCTTTGAAATATATTTCCAACGGTATATTATGGACCTAAAACGGAGTTTTGTGCTAGGAGTTATGCCCATGTTACCGAACACTGTTAGAGTGGCCTAGGGCGCCACCCTGGGCGATGCCCCAGGCGCCGCCCCAAGCTAAAATTTGCAAAGAAAGTAATTCTCATCAAGGCCTATAATATAGTCCTAGTTCCTGCCTTGGGCAACGCCCAGGCGACCAGGCAAAATTTCAACGTCCTTTTTGAATCTTATATGTGACTTGAAAAACTTTTCCCAAAACCCCATCTTTTTTGGGGAGAAAACACTC
>NC_081349.1:43508635-43532999 GCF_029784015.1 Lycium ferocissimum
TTGAGCGGGATTACGTTGGGCTTTTAGCCCAACTCCAAATGCGGGAGAGGAACGAGTCTCTCGGACTCGTATGTGGTGGTCATGCAAAAAGGAAAAGAAAAGGAAGGATTAGTATATAATCGATAAATAAGATTAAACATGTAAAACATAAAACTCGAAACAAGATTGGTAGATTCTTTGGTATCTTGTATATTTCCGTATATACATGAATATCAACATGATGCAAGGGTAAGGATGATAAGCAACTTTGTAGCGGTGCAGGTTAGGCATATGTCAAGATATATTGGACACTAACTCATACTCATGCTAAATACTAATCAGTATACTAGAATATCTATGCATGCACAAACTTTGCCTAAGTTCAACTCATGTTTTTAACACACTCAGATATACGAGACAAGTAGGTCATGCTTTTAAACAATACATAGGATATATCACTATGAATCCCTCAACTTATCAACTTAAACCTCTTTTGAATCTTACAAGTCCAACCAAGTACTCCCTTTGAACCTCAAACAAGTATCAAAGGGGACAACACATATTGATAATGCATGCTAAACTTCACTCAAACTAATACTTCAACGAGAAAAAACTCAACCTATAATCCATCGTGACATATACTCTTTTAAAATAAAATAGAGTGAACAAGCATCATTAGAGGTATAACTACAATCAAACAAGGAACAAATCCAGTTTTGGATCCAACATCACTTTTCTAGTTTTAGGAAGAGTTTGAGATGGTGTTGAGCTAAAGCTCAACCTCTCTAGCCAAAACCAAATAAAGAAATCCTTGACCTTAACAGGACATAAGCAAACATTTATCAAATAAAGGGAAAGAGGAAAGGGTATTGATTTAAATTCAATGTGTGGAAGGGCAAGGTAAAGATGGTGAATGCCGCAAGCATCCGTCCTCTACCCCAGATGCTCACAAGAGCATTTCCCATTCCTTGGACATATTTACAATCTCAAAAAGCTTTAAGATAATTTAAGCAAAGACACAAAAAAAGAGAGCACACTTTTAGGCAATGGTTTAGACACAAACAAGTAGGATTTGACCTTCTAGACATGACTCATGACTCGGTCCTATTACATTGTATCTAGGCTTATTCACATATATAATATACATATTGACATATATAGGCCGATACTAGCTTTTGAACCAATCAAAGATAAACACTTGAGCATATCTTACTCTATTCAGATTAGGGCATGAAATAAAAGGATCACAATGCATACAACTAACCATTATCATCTCAATCTATTAAACTTAAATGGAAACAAACACATTCCCTGATCAAGGACCTTTGATAGTTTCATTATGGGAGACATGGCATACGACATATTCAAGATTTAACTCACACTCACAACAAAAAAAATAGGTGTTTTAGTCACTCAAGTTAGGGAGAAGGAGGTTTAACTTAAACCTCATATTTAGACAAAACTTAAGGCTGTTAGCATGCTAGCACACATCATAAACATGGTATTGAGACATTAGGCTCAGGTCTGGTTCAAGTTAAAAGATCAAAATGAACAAGTTCACAACTACTCATGCATTAATTAAGCTACATCAGGTCAAACCAGACCAAGACAAACGGTTTCTGTAGTTTTGACAGCCCTTGAACAAGTACAACCAAAGCAACATACACAAGCCTAGCTACAGTTAACTTATACACACATGAAAGAATCACTGATGCCTTAATAATGACTGAGTCCAAGTTGAAGCCTAGAGAGGATACCTAAAACCCTTAATGACTTAAGACTACATTATTAAGCTATGGTCGAACAGAAATGAAACAGTTCTAAATATGCTAGAATCACCATAGACAGACAGTTTCTATTATGGGTTAAACCAGAACCAAACAACATCATATGACCATGGTTAGACTAGGCAATAATTAAGCTAGGTTAAAGACATACTAATCAGTTAATCATGACAAAGACCATGACCGGATAATGACTTAATCACATTTAGAATCTAATGCTAAACCAAATATCATTATACTAACCTATTAATCAACAGATACATCTCACATGAATATTTACCACTAACTTAAACCAAAGATTAACACATGCTTAAGCAAGGACCACAAATGAACTACAAAAGCTAAACTAATTTTAACATCTAAATTAACTAGTATTTAAGAATATATATAAAAAAACTACATTAACTAAACTAAACTTAAAATGAAAGAAAATAGCATACAAGCACTGAAACAAGAAGATCTGCATAAATAAAATGCTAAAAAATAAGAAGGAGAAAGGTTTACTTTTTTTGTGTGCAGTGAACTGGGTGTCGATGTCTCAGATTTATGCTCGAACTCGAACGAACCCGAACTCGATTAAGGTAACTAAAGTTTCAAAAAATGAAAAAATAGAGTAGTTGTTGACTGTTTTTTTTTTTTTGAGTGAGCCTCTCTATCTTTCCTTCCAAATCAGATCCCCAGGAAAAATCTTCTCTCTCCCCCCTTTCTTTTGAAGACATAACGATGTATATATAGACAAAGGTTAGGGTTTCGATTTTGGGCGGGATTTGAAGTGAAGTATCCGTTTGAAATTTAAAATCGAATCTCCAAAGACTGATTCTTTCAGAAAAATTCAAAAGTGATTTGGCCATTTGTATTGACCAAATCGTTGAAAAAGAGCGAGGGATGTATTGCACAAAAATGGGTAAACAAGGTCTGTGATGGTGAAAAGGGGTTTGCTTCTTTGTTGAAAGGAGAAAGGGAGCGTTGCATGAAAATGGATAAACAAGGTCTGTGATGGTGAAAAGGAGACTGATTTTTCGCTAGAAATGGAAGAGAGATGAAGAAGATGACGAGGAGAGGAGAGAAAGTAGAGAGAGAGGGAGAGAGTAGAGAGAGAAGAGAAAAAGAAGCGGTCAAGAGGGAAAAGAGAAAGAGATTAGGTTTTGGTGTATAAGAATAGTGGGCCGGGTCGGGTATTGTGGATATTGGGGGACGGGTAATAATGTGTAATGGGTTTGAATTGGGCCTGTTATTGGTCCGAAAATGGGCTCTTCTTTTCCTTCAATTTAATTCCTTTTAGGCTTCTAATTTAACAACTAGTACAATGAAAACAATTAATAATTAGTATGTAGGAAGTAAAGATTTAATAAAGTATAATTAATTTAACGAGTACAAAATCCGAAAATGAAACGATGACGAATCATTTAAAATTTGTGATAAAGTAATGAAAGTAATGTTGATAGAAAATAATGAAGACGAAAGTAATGATATTAATAGCAGTAAAAATAGTAGCGAAAATAAAATATTTAGATTTAATTAATTTAAAAGCCCAAGGAAATAAAATTGGAATAAAGGAGGGACAAAATTGGGTGTCGACAGATGCCCCTCTTCGACCGGAGATGATGTAAGAGTTTTCGGGCGAAGAAGTTGACGTAGAAGCCGATTTTGTTCCGACCAGCAAGTATGACTTGGAAGAACTTGAGAAATACGGTTTAGGAGAAATGGTGGAAAATATTATGGGATGAAAAGAATTATGGCCGAACCCAATCTCGAGTCGCCTACATGTTTCGTTTTTTATGAAAATTAAGCTGTGTGAAGTTTAAAAGAAGCGGGTTGATCCTGACGCTACGTTCTTCCCCAGTGTTGAATTATGGTGAGACTGGATGTAGGAAAGGGACACAAGATTGTGAAAGGAGTTGCTTGAGTAGAGTTTTAGCGGTGGATATGAAAGAGAAATTAACCTACGTAGCACGTGTTTGTGGACGTAGGCGGAGTTGAGTTCGAGAGTAGATCCGTGACCCTTGCTTGCGAGTTTGATATTCCTCTTCAGCAAATTTGCCCCAGTTCACTGCGTAAGATAAAGTTCCACGTTGCGCTGCGTTTCTGTATGTAGATTGTACTTTCTGTCAAAACTGAAATTCATGTCAAAATTAGTAATAAAGTTAAAAGTGTAAAATTATAAAAAAAATGTAAAAATGATAATAAATATGAGTGTTAAAGTAAGGATGAAGCCGTGTGGCTTATAATGAGGCAGTGTGGCCGAATGTCGTCTCTGGTTGTCTTCAGGGACTTGAATGAATGCGCGATGTTTATGCTGAATATCTCCTATTGTATTCGAAGACTTTAATGATAATAAGGCCTCCGGCTGTCTTCCGGGACTCGATGATAAATGATGTCTGCGGAATTTAAAGTAAAGTCGTTAAAGTAGGTAAAGTGGATGGTAAAGTACAGAAATAAAGTAGAGAGTAAAGTAAAAGTGTAGCCGTTCGGCTTATGCAGATGAGGCCGCGTAGCCATGTGATGTCTCCGGTTGTCTTCGGGGACTTGAATGAATGATTTTCGTAAAGTCCAGGATAAAGTGGTAAAGTGGATGATGTCTCCGGTTGTCTTCGGAGCCTTGATGATAATTCCTGTAAAGTTCAAGGTAAAGTTGTTAAAGTTGGTAAAGTGAATGATAAAGTAGAGAGTAAAGTCATAGTGTAGCCGATTTAATGTTGATTCTGCTGCCAAAGTTCGTTTATGCATGTGAGGTCATGTAGCCGAATGATGCCCCGGTTGTCTTCGGAGACTTAACGATGATCCCTCCGGTTGTCTTCGGAGACTTAATGTTGATTCCGCAAAGTTCGGGGGTAAAGTGATTAAAGTTGGTAAAGTGAATGATAAAGTAGAGAGTAAAGTCATAGTGTAGCCGTCTGGCTTATGCATGTGAGGCTGTATAGCCGAATGATGCCCCCGGTTGTCTTCGGAGACTTGATGATAATCCCTGCAAAGTTCAGGATAAAGTCGTTAAAGTTGGTAAAGTAAATGATAAAGTAATTCCTGTAAAATTGGTAAAATAAATGATAAAGTAGAGAGGGGAAAGTGATAGTATAGCCGTTTGGCTGATGATGTTGACGGTATCGTGATAAGCCAAACTAGCGACCCGTAATCTTGATTTAGTTCATCTTCAATCTCGATAACCTACAAAACAGGTATATTTGTTAATAAAGTCATAAAGTTATTGTAATAAAGAATGAAAGTAGAGATAAAGTTGGAAATAAAGCCGTTTGGCTTTTAAGGCGAGGCTTCTCGGCCATGATTGATGGACTTGGATCGTTGGTCTCGCGGATTTTTAATTCGCACTCAAAGAAAAGTTCTTAGTTTGGGAGGGGGAAGTTGATTCGTGTTGACTCGAAGCTTGACGTTGTGGGCACTCCATTTGTTGTTTGTTTGGATCTTGTGGTCTCCGTTCAAGCCTCGGTAGATGAACAGTAGTGAAACAATTGAAAGAAAGTATTTCATTTGAAAGGTAGGTATGTAAGTATATGTATAAGGAAATGTAATTATAAGTATATAAGTTGTGAAATATATATATGTAAACGTATGTGTGTAAGTTGTAAAATATTTCTGCCAACCTCAGATTGTGACACTTCCGAAACAATTGAAAAGTCATTTGTCTATACTATTTCCTGTCTGGTAGCCTTAATCCTATCGATGTCCGACTTTTCCTTGTCTAATCTTCCAAAATATGCCCCAGTTTGGCTCAGAAGGGTGTACTAACTTATGTTATGATGTGACCGAACCTTATATAGGTTGCCTACGTATCCCGCCAAAGGAATCAGGTCAGAACGTAGTTCGTAGGACACGTGGAAATGGTTTGAAATTTTCTAATAAAGGGACCGAACCCGATGTGGATTGCCTACGTATCCCACCAAGGGAATCAGGTCGGCGTAGTTCTGTTATGTAAATGGCTAAAGGTTTGTTGGCTTTCTACCTAGATATGTTTGACCTGTATGTTGATAGTCTACGAATCCCGCCGAGGGAATCAGGCTAAGCGTAATTCTCCTTGTATAAGGATTTTGGATTTTCTGTTATAATGCAACCGAACCCTATGTGGGCTGCCTACGTATCCCACCACGGGAATCAGGTCAGCGTAGTTCGTGCGATGTATTAGGGAAAGGTTGCAAATTAGGTTGTCTAACCTAATGTCGCACTTTGATTTCTGCTAGCTTTGAGGTTTATGACATCACCTATTGGCTATTTCGTTTTTTTTTTTTTTTTTTTTTTTTTTTTTTTTTAAATGGAATCTTGTCTTGTCCTCTAATTTCTTTGTTACTCTCTCGGGGTGTATGTTGTCTATTTGTTTATGTCACAATCATAGAGTTGGAAGGTTTGATAAATAAAGTAGAAAATAATAATAGATGATTAAGGAAAATCAGAAATGCATTCATAGTTTTTGCAATTTAAGCTTCCAAAAGATGAGGCGAAACAACAAAAGTTTTAGGGCACAATTTAAGCCATAATTTTAAAATTGTGCTATCTCAAAAGTTCACTACATGTTCAAATCTACCAAGACTCCCGGCGAACCAGGGACAGAGTACAAGTCCAATTCTTCAGAGTCTCTCCTGGTTCGGCACCCCGGATGGTCGGTGTCTCGGTGTTGCGAGTAGCAATCTTCACTGGTACTTGTTTGGGATTGTCCCCACGGAAACAACAAAAGTTGATGACATGCCCCTCTCCATCTTTCCAATTGGCGCGATGGCCTCTTTCAAATTCTTAACTTCTTCGATAGTTATCATGTTCACGTTGGCGTTTTCGTGAGTAGGCAAAGGGATTGTTGTTCATATTGGGCCGAGCTCCAGTGAGCTGGATTGCTCCTTCCTTAATCAAGGCTTCAATTTTATTTTTGAGCCCATAGCAATCTTCGATGTCGTGCCCCACAACTCCCGTAACGGTATGCACGTAGCTTGGAACCATCAAACCATTTTGGAATAGGATCGGGAATCTTCCCTCCAATAGGTTGTACCACGCCTGCCGCTTTCAGTCTTTCAAATAATTGAGCCAAAGGTTCAGCGAACCGAGTGTAATTTCGGGTATTTTTGATGTCCGGGTTTGGACGGGCTTTATGTGTGGTATGTGGTCGATTTTGGTAAGTGGGAGCTTGAACAGGTTGATATGGACGTGGGTTTTGATAGTGAGGTGCTCGGGATTGGTAGTAATTTGCTTGGGTATTGTAGACAGGGTAAGGAGTTAGCGGAGCTTGGTAGAGTTCAGTGTAGTGGTAAGGGTAGAAGGGTTGTTGTGGATAGTTATAGTATGTAATGGCTTGATTCGGTGGGTTTAGAGGAGTAGTTGTAGGTGGTGGATTAGTGTTGGTGGGTAAAGGAATGTAAGGCGTATGACCTAGTGATTGATTTGGTGAGTCGACAGGTGGTGGTTTTGCAAGGATGATTGAAGGAAAGTTGTTGTTGGTAGATGCGTTATTTCGGGGAGGAAAATATTCCGGAACTGGAAAATGATGCGGGTTTGGTGCGACGTTCATAGGTTCAGGAGGTGGACTTTGGAGTGTAACGGATAAGTTGGTCATGTTTCTAACCCGATTTAGTTCTCCGCGTAGATCCTCGATCTCTCGAGTCGTGCGGGCGATATGTTCATCCTGTTGAATGGTAGTGCTATGTTCGGAAGTCCCAGGGGGATCACTAGAGACCACGATGTTTTCCGAACCAGTTGAAATAGATGTGGCCGGATCAGACATAATAATTTCCTTTCCTTGAACCATCCAACTACGTTGAGGTAACGAAGACGTCTTTGACCTTGTGAGGTAAGGATGGTCAGCCATCGAGCGTCAACACGAATCAATTTTTTGGGAATAATAAAAATAGAAAGAAACACAATAATGCAAATGATGTCAGTCTCATTAACTATCTAGGTAAAGTCATGATCACGTAGAGTCAAGTAAGTCATGTAGCAAAGAATTTATCAAATAAAATCAAACAAGTTGTCTAACAGACAATGACGTGTCCTAATATGGATGTGACCTCTTTGTGCCGGAGGTAGGCCTAACGTTTGTTTGAAGGGTAAAGTGTGCCATAATACGTCATCCTGTTTCTTTTGATTAATTAGACAAATACTAATTCCCGAAATATAGTACAAAAGTAATGCAGTATTTATTACATACCGAATGAATACAACATAAAGTTTTCCTAATCTAAGTAAAGTAAATGCAATTTCCTATATCTAAACGTAAAGCTCCATTTTGTGGCGTCCTTGATCTCCGTCACTTGTTGTACTCCAACGCAAATCCATACCTGCCATAAGAACGTTAGTTGTTCCCTCCCTCCTAAAGTTTAAAGCAAACAGTCAATATTTAGGCACAATTACCCTTCAATCATGCACATAAAGTATGATTTGGTGTCACCTGGGGTCGTGGACCCACTTGGACGTTTAGGTAAAGTCATCTAATGGATTTAATACGCCAAGGGTATTAAACCTCCTAGGTCATGAAATGTATGCCCCTAATAACAGGTGTTGGCTTAGCTCTATCTTAGGCTGACTAAGAGTTGGCTGCCTATGACACAAGGTTCCCCCAAGCGGACGACTCGGGAGTGGAAAGTCCGTGGCTGTGGACTGCACCGCCGATCGACTAAATCCACAAGATCAATCCGACTAAAAGGTGTTTTAGTAGTGTACGGCCGCGAACCGCGAAACCGCTTTAAGTATGTGGATATGTGTGAATTTTCCAGGAATGGAGGAAAACGAAACGGAATGACAGTTTAACAAAACAGTAACATTCAAACAGTTTATATCAAACAAGCAGTTAATAGCACGTAAAAACAGTCAATAACAATTAAAATAAGCACACAAAGCCTAATTAAAAACTAAGTCTGTTATGGTTAGAACCTAGATAAGTCCCCAGCAGAGTCGCCAAGCTGTCATACCCTATTTTAACCGAAGTCAAAATAGTTTACAACATCCGGGTAATTCCGGGGTTATTTAAAGTTAAGAGTCGCCACCTAATTATTTACGGTGAATTAGGACACCTAAGTTAATTAAAGTTATTAATCTAGAGTTGATTTTATTAAAGTCTACGAAACCAAAAAGATCTGGGTAAGGGTTCAACTAACCTAGAGGGAAGGTATTAGGCATCCTCTAAGTTCCATTAATAATGGTTAATCCGACCGGACTTAAATTTAATTAGGCTTAAGCGTAGATATAACGTTCTAAATGTTTAGAAAATAACTTATAAATATTGCCAAAGTTATAATGGAAATATAACATACTATTTTAAAAAAAACTTGTAGAAAGATTTGTACAAAAGAGGTTTCAAATATTGCTTAAAGTGAACTATAAATACAGCTATGCTTCAAATAATAGTATCATTTTAAAACGAGACTTGCAAGACGCAACGATTTGCATGGGAATAGAAACCTTTTAGGAGAAGACTTAGCCAATTTGGACTTGAAATCACATTATATGTAGAAAATCTAGGATTATCTTATAGAACACAAAAGGTGATAGAGTTTCCTTTCTCTCTTTGCTAACTTTGTTCAACAATATTCGGCCCAAAATTATATATAAGATATGTATGGATTCCTATTTGCACACTAACGACATCCTAAATTTCGAATACGTCAAGAATAAGCCACGAATCTCTTTAGCTCAGAATATATAGTCATGCCATTTTGGAAATCAATTGTTTAATCCAAATAAATATTATAAGTGCTATCGATAATTTGGGTATCAAAGGGAGAAAATAAATCTTATGGAATTTCCGATCTACTACCTATTGTACTAGAATTAATCTCACCAAATCCGCTACGGTTCACCTAAACTAAGGAAACAAAGTAAGACGAAATGTTAGTCAAGCAATCGAATACACAAAGAAAATAAAACAGCATAAACCAAATCAAATGGAGCAGCCTATTTTGGGCTGTTGCGGTCTATAGCCATTATTGGGCTTGGCCCAAAATTTTGTTTACTGTAGACTGCGGGCTGGAAACAGAGACAACTTGAGCGGGATTACGTTGGGCTTTTAGCCCAACTCCAAATGCGGGAGAGGAACGAGTCTCTCGGACTCGTATGTGGTGGTCATGCAAAAAGGAAAAGAAAAGGAAGGATTAGTATATAATCGATAAATAAGATTAAACATGTAAAACATAAAACTCGAAACAGATTGGTAGATTGCTGGTATCTTGT
Organism: Lycium ferocissimum; assembly: GCF_029784015.1. Lineage (NCBI taxonomy): Eukaryota > Viridiplantae > Streptophyta > Magnoliopsida > Solanales > Solanaceae > Lycium > Lycium ferocissimum. The sequence continues at coordinate 43,518,556 of NC_081349.1, forward strand.
GTATCTCCCGTATATACATGAATATCAACATGATGCAAGGGTAAGGATGATAAGCAACTTTGTAGCGGTGCAGGTTAGGCATATGTCAAGATATATTGGACACTAACTCATACTCATGCTAAATACTAATCAGTATACTAGAATATCTATGCATGCACAGTTTTGCCTAAGTTCAACTCATAAGCTTTAACACACTCAGATATACAGACAAGTAGGTCATGCTTTTAAACAATACATAGGATATATCAATATGAATCCCTCAACTTATCAACTTAAACCTCACTGAATCTTACAAGTCCAACCAAGTACTCCCCTTTGAACCTCAAACAGTATCCAAAGGGGACAACACATATTGATAATGCATGCTAAACTTCACTCAAACTAATACTTCAAAACAGAAAAAACTCAACCTATAATCCATCGTGACATATACTCTTTTTAAAATAAAATAGGAGTGAACAAGCATCATTACAGAGGTATAACTACAATCAAACAAGGAACAAATCCAGTTTTGGATCCAACATCACTTTTCTAGTTTTAGGAAGAGTTTGAGATGGTGTTGAGCTAAAGCTCAACCTCTCTAGCCAAAACCAAATAAAGCAATCCTTGACCTTAACAGGACATAAGCAAACATTTATCAAATAAAGGGAAAGAGGAAAGGGTATTGATTCAAATTCAATGTGTGGAAGGGCAAGGTAAAGATGGTGAATGCCGCAAGCATCCGTCCTCTACCCCAGATGCTCACAAGAGCATTTCCCATTCCTTGGACATATTTACAATCTCAAAAAGCTTTAAGATAATTTAAGCAAAGACACAAAAAAGAGAGCACACTTTTAGGCAATGGTTTAGACACAAACAAGTAGGGATTTGACCTTCTAGACATGACTCATGACTGGTCCTATTACATTGTATCTAGGCTTATTCACATATATAATATACATATTGACATATATAGGCTGATACAGTTTTGAACCAATCAAAGATAAACACTTGAGCATATCTTACTCTATTCAGAGTGGGCATGAAATAAAAGGATCACAATGCATACAACTAACCATTATCATCTCAATCTATTAAACTTAAATGGAAACAAACACATTCCCTGATCAAGGACCTTTGATAGTTTCATTATGGGAGACATGGCATACAACATATTCAAGATTTAACTCACACTCACAACAAAAAAAAATAGGTGTTTTAGTCACTCAAGTTAGGGAGAAGGAGGTTTAACTTAAACCTCATATTTAGACAAAACTTAAGGTTGTTAGCATGCTAGCACACATCATAAACATGGTATTGAGACATTAGGCTCAGGTCTGGTTCAAGTTAAAAGATCAAAATGAACAAGTTCACAACTACTCATGCATTAATTAAGCTACATCAGGTCAAACCAGACCAAGACAAATGGTTTCTGTAGTTTTGACAGCCCTTGAACAAGTACAACCAAAGCAACATACACAAGCCTAGCTACAGTTAACTTACACACACATGAAAGAATCACTGATGCCTTAATAATGACTGAGTCCAAGTTGAAGCCTAGAGAGGATACCTAAAACCCTTAATGACTTAAGACTACATTATTAAGCTATGGTCGACGTAAATGAAAAGCTTCTAAATTTGCTAGAATCACCATAGACTAATTATGTGCTAGCATTTCTATTATGGGTTAAACGAGTAACCAAACAACATCATATGACCATGGTTAGACTAGGCAATAATTAAGCTAGGTTAAAGACATACTAATCAGTTAATCATGACAAAGACCATGACCGGATAATGACTTAATCACATTTAGAATCTAATGCTAAACCAAATATCATTATACTAACCTATTAATCAATAGATACATCTCACATGAATATTTACCACTAACTTAAACCAGCATTAACACATGCTTAAGCAAGGACCACAAATGAACTACAAAAGCTAAACTAATTTTAACATCTAAATTAACTAGTATTTAAGAATATATATAAAAAAACTACATTAACTAAACTAAACTTAAAATGAAAGAAAATAGCATACAAGCACCGAAACAAGAAGATCTCGCATAAATAAAATGCTAAAAAATAAGAAGGAGAAAGGTTTACTTTTTTTGTGTGCGTGGAACCGGGTGTCGATGTCTCGATTTATGCTCGAACTCGAACGAACCCGAACTCGATTAAGGTAACTAAAGTTTCAAAAAATGAAAAAATAGAGTAGTTGTTGACTGTTTTTTTTTTGAGTGAGCCTCTCTATCTTTCCTTCCAAATCAGATCCCCAGGAAAAATCTTCTCTCCCCCCCTTTCTTTTGAAGACATAACGATGTATATATAGACAAAGGTTATGGTTTCGATTTTGGGCGGGATTTGAAGTGAAGTATCCGTTTGAAATTTAAAATCGAATCTCCAAAGACTGATTCTTTCAGAAAAATTCAAAAGCGCTTTGGCCATTTGTGTTGACCAAATCGTTGAAAAAGAGCGAGGGATGTATTGCACGAAAATGGGTAAACAAGGTCTGTGATGGTGAAAAGGGGTTTGCTTCTTTGTTGAAAGGAGAAAGGGAGCGTTGCATGAAAATGGATAAACAAGGTCTGTGATGGTGAAAAGGGCACTGATTTTTCGCTGGAAATGGAAGAGAGATGAAGAAGATGACGAGGAGAGGAGAGAAAGTAGAGAGAGAGGGAGAGAGTAGAGAGAAAAGAAAAGAAGCGGCTGAAGAGGGGAAAAGAGAAAGAGATTAGGTTTAGGTGTATAGGAATAGTGGGCCGGGTCGGGTATTGTGGATATTGGGCTGGACCGGGTAATAATGTGTAATGGGTTTGAATTGGGCCTGTTATTGGTCCGAAAATGGGCTCTTCTTTTCCTTCAATTTAATTCCTTTTAGGCTTCTAATTTAACAACTAGTACAATGAAAACAATTAATAATTAGTATGTAGGAAGTAAAGATTTAATAAAGTATAATTAATTTAACGAGTACAAAATTCGAAAATGAAACGATGACGAATCATTTAAAATTTGTGATAAAGTAATGAAAGTAATGTTGATAGAAAATAATGAAGACGAAAGTAATGATATTAATAGCAGTAAAAATAGTAGCGAAAATAAAATATTTAGATTTAATTAATTTAAAAGCCCAAGGAAATAAAATTGGAATAAGTAGGGACAAAATTGGGTGTCAACACGTGGACCAGAAGGTTCGAAATTTGAAATTTGCTATTGGTGATCAGGTTCTAGTGAAGATTTCACCCATGAAGGGTGTTATGAGGTTTGGTAAGAGGGGCAAGTTGAGCCCTAGATACATTGGCCCATTTAAAATCGTGAATTGTATCGGTGATGTTGCTTATGAGTTAGCATTGCCGCCAGGCTTGGCGGGAGTTCACCTGGTTTTCCATGTTTTGATGCTGAAGAGATACCATGCCGACGGTACCTACATTATCCGTTGAGATTCTATATTGCTTAATGAGAATTTGACTTATGAGTGGGAGCCTATCGCGATCTTGGATAGGCAGGTTCGGAAGTTGAGGTCCAAGAAGATCGCTTCTGTGAAAGTGCAATGGAAGCACCGTCCCGTGGAAAAGGCTACTTGGGAGACTGAGTCTGATATGCGTAGCCGATATCCCCAGTTGTTCACTGATTCAGGTATTTTCCTACTTTCCTTCTTTTCTTTGCTCGAGGACGAGCAACGGTTCAATTGATATCTGATGTAACGACCCGTTTGGTCGTTATAGTTCTTTTGGCACTTTTGCTCATTTTCGAGCATTGATTGGCTCACTTTTGACCCGAGAGGACCGTTGACACGCTTTCCGAGGTGTCTAGACTGGATTCGGGTAACTTCGGTAAAAATATAGGATTAAAAGTGAAAGTGGTCGACCCAAAGTTGACTTTTGGGTAAACGAACTTTTTTCAAAATTCCATCAATTTCAAGAGGTCCGGATAATCGTTTAGAACTTGTGTGTGCATTTAGTTCGGTTCCCAATGTATTCAGATGCATTTCGGGACATTGGATGCGAAATGGAAATTAAGGCATTGGTGGTTGACTCGGTCAACGAGACCTCCGTTGGGAATTTCGAGGCCACAGGCGCATTCGTAGCACATTTTTTTGTGGGACTAGGTATCTGGTATATGAGCAGATGGCCTCGGGAGTTAGTCAAAAAATCGGATCGAAAAGAAAAACTTAGGCCAAGTTCTTGTACGGTGTCCGCTTACGGCGCCGAAGAAGAAGCAGCGCACCGTCCGGGCGGAGCCGCCGCCCGAAGCGATCCTAGCCATTTAGGCTTGACCGCTGGAGCGGGGGCCGCTGGGGCGGTCACAGTACCACTGTAGCGGGTGACGGGCAGTTAAATCCATTAAATGAGTCTTAGACTCTCATTATTTCATATCTCGATAATGGAGCTTGGGAAAGCTATTCTTGGAGACAAATTGAAGGAATTCTTGGAGGTAAAATTTTGTCTAATCCTTTACTCCTCTTTAATCACAATCATCTTAGATTTTCCCCTTCCCTTTTCAATCCCTTGGAAATGGAATTTGAAGGAGGGTTTTGGGAGATTTTTCTTTAAGATTATACTTAATAAATCGATGATGATAATGTTAAAATATGATGAATCTAAGCTTAGTAAGCCCATAGCTTCCACTTTTAACGTTGAATTTCAAATTTAGAGAATTAGGGTTCATACCCAATTTGGGGGTTTTTACTTGAAATTAGATTTGGGACAAGTCTTGAGTTAAATCAACAATTAATGATTGGGTTATGATTACCTAGGATTCAATTTGGTATTTTACCCGCGAATTTTTCGTTTTGCCCTTGTGGGCCCGTTTTCCTAATTTCTAGGGTTAAAATGGACCTAATTGATATCATAGCAATATTAGTATCATTCTCCATGATTTCTAATTTAGAATTCGATTATGCTTAGACTACTTTGAATCTGAGTTTCAGAGGAAGGGCAAGGCGATAGAGTGACTTGTTGGTATTGTGGTTGATAGAGTGACTTGTTGGTGTTGCAGTTCGGTAGTCTAGGTTGGTTATGGCTTACCTCTAGTGAGACTATACATAGCGAATCACATATTTAGAATATAATGTCGGAGACAGCATGCGAACCTTCGGGTATGAAGTTGGGTTGGATATTGCCTTAGGTTTGGCCCTGATATGTGTTGGGACTAGCCACCCTGTTATGTGTGTGTATTGTTTCATTTTGATGGTTCATGCTATGAATAATGGTGAATATCAGAATCTGTGTTACTATCTTAATTGAGATATGGTTGGCATACCGTTGTTGGTATTTGCATTGTGATACATTGTTGACGTACCCGTTATTGGTACTAGTAATATTAATATATTGTTGGCATATCCTTGATGGTATTGTGATATGATACATTGATGGCGTACCACTTCGTGGTACTTATGATATAGAACTTGATTGTTGAATACTTGATGTACGTATTACACTAATTCTCACACATTCATGATGCATGGTCGATACCCAGTGATGATCCGGTATCGTTGATTGAGTAAATTGATATTTGATAAACTCCTTATTTGAGTGATTATAAAGGCCGATGTCCGAAGATCCATTCCGGAATCGTTGATTGTATGGAGCTGATGTTTGATAAACTCTTTTGCTTGAGTGATTGTGAGAAAGTCGATGTCCGAGGTTCAATTCCAGAATCGTTGATATGTGCATTGCATACATTCCCTCATATTCATGATGCATGGCCGAATCCGGTATCATTGATTGAGCGACTCTTTTACTTGAGTGATTGTGAGAAGGCCGATGACCGATGATCAATTTTGGCATCGTTGTTGCATGGCCGATGCTGATGTTATTCTGGAATAGTTGTTAGTGCATGGGCTCCGCGGCTCCCTAGAGTGGTGCCCGTGAGACTCGCCCAGTGAGCATTAGCCAGGGTCCCATCTGTCTGTTGGACAAGGATCCAGGACGGGTGGCACTTAGACTTTGCGAGTCACGCTGGGTTGTGCTACCGAGACGTCGATATTTCCGTCCGGAGTACATGTGTACACCTCATTTGCATGGTGTTACATCTCATTCATTCCATTATTGCATTGCATTGCATTTTATTGGCTTGATTTTGATTCGTGGTGATTGATTGTGATGATTGGATTGGATATATACATAATTCGAACTTGGTGTACTTGGGTTTAGAGGCTTTACGTAGGAGATGACGAACACTTGGTTGTGATCTTATTATCTTATACTTGTTGGATTCCTTGCTATCTACTTATTTTATGAATTGTGTTATCTATGCTTGGTACGATCGACGATGCCTACCGATCGTTGTTTGTCGATCCGCACTTGCCGCATTCTTTTTTATGAATACTGGTATCGGGGTCGGATCTACTTCTCGACTCGTGGCCGATCGACTCTTCAGCTTCTACTTGAGTTTTTCAGGGTGAGCATGGCATCCGCTGACTTCGAAGACTCTTCTGTTACTTATGTCTTGCTTTCCATTCAGAGACATGATTTGAGACTACTTATGTATTATGATTCAGATCTTTAGTATTCGGATTTAGATGCTCTTGTATGACCAGACCAGATACTGGGGTGGATTTCATTTAATTCCGCACTTGTTAACATTATATTATATTGTGAGACTTATGTTATTTTACTTTCTTCCGCTATTTTCTATTATTGTGAATGTTGAATTAAGGGTTTGCCTACCGAGGTGGGAAAGGTAGGTGCCCGCATGACCTAGGCTGAAATGGGTCGTGACACAATTATTACACTCTCTCATGAAAGTGTGAGCATCTTTAAAAAATATCGGCCAATAGAAACCCGACTGAAGTACCTTAGTTGTTGTTCTGTCACTGCTATGATGGCCTCCATAAGGCGACGAGTGGCAGCTCTAAAAAATTGCATGCACTTCTTCTGCCGGAACACATCTTTGCGCCAATTGGTCTGGGCCAATTTTGTAAAGATACGGCTCATCCCAAATATAGAATCTACTATCATGCAGGAGCCGCTTCTTTCGCTCTTGATTAACATTAGGCGGGTACACTTCGCTTTCCAAAAAATTCACCATATCTGCATACCAAGATAGTTTGGCTAACCGAAGAGAAAAAAATTTCTCATCTGGGAAGGTCTCTCCTTAATCACCACAGCTTTATCAATATGCGCTCGATCTTCAAGTCTCGATAAGTGATCTGCTACTTGGTTCTTTGTGCCCTTTCGATCAAGAATCTCAATATCGAACTCTTACAGTGGTGACACCCAATGAATGATTCTGGGTTTTTCATCCTTCTTTGCGAACAAATAACAAACAACAATGTGATCAATATACACTACCACCTTCGTCTCCATTAACTCCTTCTCTGTAACTGTTTAGTTCATCTAGGATGCATCAAGTATTTTGCTGGCATAATAAATGGGATCTTGTCCCTTTTTTGCCGGAGAACGGTCCTGATAGCAAAATCACTTGCATCACACATCAAAACAAATGGCAGAGTCCAATGCCTTCTATTGGAGGTGGCAATTTCTTGATTGCTTCTATTTTAGCCCTGTCGACTTCAATGCCTTTGCTTGACACCTTATGTCCGAGAACAATGCCTTCTCGAACCATGAAATGGCATTTTTTTCAGTTAAGCACCAGGTTTGTTTCATCACATCGAGCCAATACTGCATCAAGATGCCACAAACAATCATCAAAATAATCGCCAAAGACCGAGAAATAGTCCATGAATACTTCGATATATTTTCCCATCATATCAGTGAAAATAGCCATCATACATTTCTGAAAAGTAACCGGAGCATTACATAATCCAAAGGGCATCCTTCGAAATGCAAAAGTGCTATATGTACAAGCAAAAATGGATTTCTCTTGATCTTCGGGTGCTATCATAATCTGTTTGTAACCCGAATAGCTATCCAGGAAATGAAAAGTCGCGCCCGGCTAACCGATCCAGCATCTGATCCATGAAGGGCAGAGGAAAGTGATCTTTTCTGGTTGCATTGTTTAACTTCCAATAATCATTGCAAATCTGCCAACCAGTGACCGTTCTCTGAGGTACTAGCTCATCATTCTCGTTTTTCATCAAACTCATGCCCACTTTCTTCGAGACATATTGAATAGGACTCACCTATTTGCAGTCTAAGATTGGGTAAATAATGCAGGCGTGAAGCCGCTTAATGACTTCTTTCTTCACCACCTATTTCATATTTGGGTTCAGCCTTATCTGATTTTCAACACTGGGCTTGCTATCCTCCTCTAACAATACCTTGTGCATGCAAAATGAGTTGTTGATCCCTTAAATATCAGCTAAGTCCATCTGAGAGCTCGGATCCTATCTCTCAATACTCGCAACACATGTTCAACCTGCACATCAGACAAAAAGGCAGAGAGTATTACGGGAAATGTGTTACCACTGCCTAAGAAAGCATACCATAAATGAGAAGGTAAAGGTTTCAACTCAAGAACCGGGTCCTCCTCAATGGAAGGTTTCAGCTTCTTTCAAGACTCCAGTCTCTGTAAGTCTTCAAATGGCTTATACATAGGCGCAAGAAGTGTCAAGAGTGTGAAGACACTCCTCGACTGCCCCATCTTTTGTTAATTCCTCACCATATATCAATGCTATCTCCAAGGGATCTTTAGAATCCAGAAAGTGATCTAGCTCTGCATATGTTAGCTCGAGTTCTACCATTCTGATCATCTTCACTTTCTCATAATGGGGAGGCAACTTAGTAGCTTTGAATAAATCAAAAGTAGCTTCTTTCCCGTTTATCCTCATGAACATCTTCCTATCTCTAACCTTAATAACTGTATCAACAGTAGCTAAGAATCCCCTTCCCATAATGTGAGGTACATTCTTGTCAGCTTCGTAATCAAGATTAATGAAGTCAAATGGCAGGATGAATGGTCTCAAATCGCGATTGCGAAGAAGGAACTGTAGCACCAGTGATAAAAATCCCAAAATAAAAAATCTACCTCATTCACCATATTTTCAAGTTCTTGAGTTCGTTTTGAAGGGTTTTCAAAGAGGTTTGGTCAATCTAAGTTTGGGGGTAAGTTTCTAATCCTAGTTTCACTATTTCCAATTGATTCTTATCACTAATTGATGATTAAAATCGTGTTTTGGGTTGAAAAATTATGGTTTAGAAACCTTAGGTTAAATTGGGGAAACGTGAGATTGGTTACCAAATTTGTGGCTTTTTTACTTGATTTTTGGGATACAAGAATTTTGGGTATTGGGTAATCCGATTTTCAAATAAAATTCTCATTTTTCCCTTGTGGTCCCGACTTCCCTTTTTAAAAGTTATTTTTGACTCGAATCGTATTTTAGTAATATGGGTATTATTAGACTCGAGTTCTATCATAGACTAATATGTTGATTAGACTTCGACCGTTCAGAAGCGCTTCGCAAAAGAAAGGCTCAAGTTGGAGAGTTCGTGGCTTTCGCTCGGTATTGAGGTTGGTTACGACTTACTTTAGTTAGACTCTGATCAGAAAATTGTATGTAATTGTAGAAAGTGATGGGGATAGCATGATAGGCCTTCAAGCATGAAGTGAAGGTGAATTCTAATTAGGTTGGTTCTGTCAGCTGTTATGTGGGTTTATCGCCATATGTGTACTTTCTGTGATTATCATATATTTGTATGTCTGTCACATACTAGCTCACTCATCACATGCAAGGAAAGAGTAATATTGATAATTGCACCACAGATAGTAATATGACTTGTACATGTGATTGTTTATTGGTGATATTGTCAAGATTAATATCATACTTGGCTTACTTTCCATATTACTCTAATATTATTCTGATGGTGAGGTGAGTGATCGAGTGACTCCGAGGTCTTTGTCGGAGATTGAGAGTGATCGAGTGACTCCGATGTCTTTGCTGGAGATTGAGAGTGATTGAGTGACTCGAAGGTCTTTGCCGGAGATTGAGATTTATCGAGTGAATCTGAGTTCTTTACCGGAGATTGAGAGTGATCGAGTGACTCCGAGGTCTTTGCCGGAGATTGAGAGTGATCGAGTGACTCCGAGGTCTTTGCCGAAGATCGAGAGTGGAGTGAGAGAAGTGTGCATTGCATTCATCCACTCATATGTTTTAACTGATCATTGGTGACATATATATTTTCTTTAGTTGACTTCATGATTCCTTGACACTTTGCTTGTAAATGATATATGCCCATACCTATTTGCTCTATGTGCTACCTGTTATTTCTTACTTTGTATGTGTTATCTAACCATTGTCGGCCTATGATACTTACCAATACAAGTGTGTTTTGATACTACTCTTGTTGTACTTGAGAGCTGAGTAGGATCCAGGCCCCAGTTTTACTCCCCGTGGCTGATACGCGAGGGTAACATCCTTCAATCATTCAGGGTAAGCTAATTGGTCATCCGTGGCTATTAAAGGACCCTCTTTATTTATTTCTGTTATTCTTTATTCGACAGACAGTATGTAGCCTTCAGGCATTTGCAGACTTGTATTGTATTCTTATTTAGTGCTCCTGTACCTTTTGACCAGATTTTAGGGAAGGTTGGATTATTTCTAGTCATGATAAGTATTTAAGACATTGTAATTTATTCTTATTTAATTTTTCGCTTACTTAACTTGTTTCTATTAGATTGGGATTGTGGTTCGCCTACCCAAGGGGATTAAGTAGGTGCCACCACGACCCTTAAATTAGATCGTGACAAATTAGCAACAAAGCCCAAGATTAATCGGTCTAAAGAGTACAAGATCATGTCTAGTAGAGTCTCGTGGATTGATAAGTAGATGTCCGTACCCATCCTCGAGAGGCTATGGGACAATTAGAAATTGCTTCACTTCTTCCTCTCTTTCATGCTAGTTCAATCTGATTGGTATCTAGTTCAGTCTTTTTCGTGCGAGTTTTGTTTGATTGGTATCTTAATCTCATTCTTATGTTCTCTCTCATATGGTGAGGACACGATCAACTGCTATTAATGGCCAGGAGCCTACACCTACACCCGTTTCCATTGCCCGAGCAGCTGTCCGGGGACATGACAGGGGATGTGGCAGAGGGCGTGCAGCTGAACCAGCAAGAGACCGACTTGAGGATATTTCGGAGGAGGAGATTGGGGCCGCGAAGGCACAGCTTGGGGCCGCTGCTACTTCCAACTTCTAGTATGTTGTGTTTCGAGTGTTGGGGTATTTTGACAGTTTGGCTTAGGCGGGCATGAATCTAGTTATTCCAGATGGCTCACAGACTAAAGTGGGAGGTCAGACTCCCGATGCTAGGGTTTCTCCAGGGTTACAGACACCGGGAGTACTGCCGACTGCAGCAGTGGCTCCATGCATTGATGTTATTCCAATGCCTGATTTTGCGCCCCGGTCTATGAATGGGCCAGTGTTGACCAGTGACAAGTTTACCAAGATGTCCCCTTCTTAGTTCTATGGAACTCTCGGTGAGGATGCGTACGAGTTTGTTGTTAGCTATCATAAGATGCTGCATAAGTTGGGAGTAGTGGAGTCCCACGAAGTTGATCACGTTTATTTCCAGTTAGTTGGGGGCGCAGAGCAGTGGTGGAGATCGTATGTGGAGTGTCGCCCAGTTGGGTCGCCACCTTTGACTTGGACTCAGTTTTATCAAGTATTCTTGGAGAAGTATGTCCCTCGTATTCTGAGAGATAGCAAGAAGGATGAGTTTTCGACATTAGAGCAACGAGGTATGTCCGTCGCCGAGTATGAGACCGGATTCCTCGCTTTGTCCCATTATGTGACGGCATTACTTCCCACAGAGGCTAAGCGAGTGAGGCGATTCGTGAAGGGCTTGGACCTTCCGCTTCGATTGGCAAATTTTGTAGTTAAAGGCTTCTGGGGCCTCGTTTCAGTCAGTAGTAGAGCATGCCAGGAGGGTTGAGTCAGTGATGAGTCGGGCACCTGACGGAGGGGGCAATATAAGGTTCGTATAGTTGACAGCTTCAGAGAACCTATTAGAGGTGGGGGACACCATGACAAGAATTCTTCACCATCCCTACAGTCGCCTCATCCAGTCAGCACTATTACACCCCGTATTTTATACGTTGAGTCTCACCGGAAGTTAGCCGATGTGGAGTTAGAAAGTGAAGTCTTCGTCAAGGTCATAAGAGATTTTACATGTTTATTCTACGTATATGAGAGTTTAAGTTATGTCCAGCAAGTATCAGGAAGATTGGAGGTTGAACGAATCAAAAGGGACTGAGTGTGACAACTAGGAAACTCGACGCCCATTTTGACGGACCGTAGAAGATCGACGACCCATCAATTTGTACCATCGAATCACCATCAGAGAGTCATCTCTGATCAGGAAATTCGACGCCGTCACTCGACGGTCGTCGAGTAGATCGATGGTCCGTCGTTGGTCATTGAAGTGAGGCGGTGGAAAAATTCTCCCCTTATTAAAAATAAAAGGACCACGACTTGGGGTCATATTTTTCACCAAAAAACTAGATCCTTCTAGACCTTTCAAGTTCTCTCAACCATCCAAAATCATCCATAAACATTTTAAGCTAATTCAAGTGAAAATCAAGCTTTAAAACCCCAAGCTAGTTCATGCAAGATGATGGTTCTTGCTTTTAGTTGAAGTTGTGGTGGATTTAGTTTTGAAGCAAGATTGTGTGAGTTAAAGTTATTCAAGTATAAGGCATGTTCTTCCCTTTATTACTTATATTGAGTTGATTTGGAGGTTAGTAAGTCATAAAGGTGAAGGAAATCATGGTAGGGAAGGCCATAAAGTATTTTGTTGTAGTTGTTGACTATGAATGGAATTTGAAAGGAAGTTTTGGATTGATTTAAGTGTAATTTGAATATAATCTCTCAACTATGGAATTTTTGACATTGTTATTGATGTTTGGGTGTTGTTTGGAGGATTGGTGGAAGTAGAAGATATAAAGGAAATTGTGTCCGATTTTCGTTAGCTCAATTATTAGTTTGGTTGACCTTATGAGAGTTTCAATGGCTTGACCTTAGTATGAATCCTCTTGCATGTAGATTTACAAACTCGAGAGGATAGGCGTTGAGTAGTAAGGAGACTACGAGGTATGTAAGGCTATCCCTTTCTTTCTTTTAGCATGATCCTTGTGAACCGAATGTACACGTAACGTTAATCCATAATGGTTTCACTCTTAGAGTTAGGGACGACTCATATGATTCATGTTCCACAATGTATCTTCAAAAAGTCTTCCTTCAGATTCAGTATAATCTTTAGAGTTACTTGTACTTCTATCATGTTTTATGCATTGCATTACATTTCCACAATGTGTGTCTATATATATATATATATATATATATAGACACACATATATACAGACCCGAGATCGGGGAAGGTGATGGCGTTATATACGCACTACCACCTGATCAGGTTGTCGTATGATAATACGATCATAATGATACAATGATGATGATGAGGATGCCGGCTGATACGATATGATGGAATGCCCACAGTTTCTTGACAGGCGTTATATACACATATATATACATGTATATATGTATGACCTCATGCATGCATGCATAGTATTTTATGCATATCATCAGCCCTCAGGGACAGTTCATACATATAGGTTGCATTCACTTACTTATAGTTTCTTAGATCTTTTTTATGTTACTCCTATGCCTTACATACTCAGTACTTTGTCCGTACAAACTTCTTTTTATTTGTGGACACTGCATTCATTCCCGCAGGTCGACAGGGAGACGGTACAGATCCTTAGGCTGCCATCTCAGCATTGCTATAGGAGCACTCAACTAGTTCCGGAGTTGCAGTTCAGCATGGTATAATTCTTTTATGTGTATATATATATATATATATATAGGCATGGCGGGGTCCTGTCTCGTCCTTATTATGTTATGTAGCCTATGTAGAGGCTCGTAGACATATGTGTACAGTTAAATGTCTTATGACCTCCTCGGTCTATATTTTGTTATATCCTTTAATAGCTTTGTCGGCTTATACATGGGCATGTGCCCCTTCCAATTATGATATTTATTAGTTAGCTTCATAGCCCACTCAGATATGACTATGAGATGTACGTTTTGAGGTACTCAGTAGGCTAACTCCGGGTGCCCGTCATGCCCCTCTAGTTGATTTGTGACAAAAGTGGTATAAGAGCAGTTCATCCTAGAGTTTGTCTATGAGCCATTTCGAGTAGATTCTTATTTATGGGTGTGAAGTGCGACACACTTATAAATAGGAGGCTGTGAGCATTTTGGAATGATTGACCTTTCTTTCTCATCTTAGATCGTGCGATAGAGTCATGTTATAAAGATTCCCTTTTTCTGACAATATGCTATGGTTTCACCGATGCCTGTGACGAGAAAAGCATCAGCCGCCTGGAAGGGCAAGTCAGTGGAAGTTAGAAGGACTGGACGGGTACCCCCTTGTCACACCCCAATCTTACTAGGGTGTGATGGGCACCGGACCCCGTAACCGGAGACGAGCGAACCCGCTGACTCTTACCACGTACTGAGATTTTTTTTTTTGTACCTTTAAAGCAAACGTACTTAATCGG
>NC_081349.1:43533099-43638340 GCF_029784015.1 Lycium ferocissimum
TTTAAGTATTTTGTTAGTTCTCTAGCTTATTATTGATGGGAATTGATCATCTAGAACTTTAATTTCATGTGAGGCCTATAGATTCCTAATTTCGTTCTTCTAGTTCATAGAACCTATTCCATAGGTTGGGGATTTGGGTCTTGAATAGAAGTAAGGCTTGAATGATGTTCTTCTTAATTTTAATTTCATGATTCGGATATGTTTAGACTTTCATTATCTCGAGGCTCAACGGAAGGGGAAGACTTAGATTTGATTTGGAGACTTTGTTGTTCGGCTATCCAGGTAGATTATGGTTTACCTTTGGTGAAACTTCAATTAGCGAAGTGTATATTTAGATGATATTATCGGAGAATGCATGTAAACCTTCGGGTATGAAGTTAGGTTGGATATTCTCTTAGATTGGGCCTCGTTGTATGATTTGGGGGCTAGCCACCCTATTGTGTTGATTTACTTATCTTGTTCTATTTACTTATTGGCTAGTGGCCACGTTGAGATATTGAGAAATTGTGACTAGTGTTATATCATGACTATGATATTGCGGTACTGTTCTTGATTCGGTATTGAGATGAGATTGGGATTTCATTGTGGCTTATTGCATAGCCTTATTATAGATATTACTTGTGTGCCCTAGGTGGTACTGTTTGGATTGAATTGATACATTGACATTACATTGCATCGTATTCATGCTCATTTCCATGATTCATTGATATTGCCTGGTTACGGTACTGAAGATGGAAGTGAGAGAGTGTAGCCTCCGAGGTTTCTGTCGGAGAGCGTAAAATAAAGATGAAAGTCTAATGCCAGAGGTCTTTACCGGGATCGTGGCAGTGTCCGATACCTGAGGTCTTTACCGGGATCGTGAGAGTGTCCGATGCCCAAGGTCTTTACCGGGGTCGTGAGAGTGGTACATAGACTTCACGGGTCCCTCATGGGTTGTGCTGCCGAGATGTGATGTTCCATCGGCGAAATACATGTGTACGGTGCATATGCATTTCATTCATCATATATACATTTATTGCATTACATTGTACCTTTGACTCTGATGGCTTGTTGTGACACTATTGTGATATACTGATTCGGATTGATTATACTGAGACTTGGCACAGTTGGGTTTAGATGCTATAACATAGGTGATGACTTGTACTTTGGATACGGATTCGTGTTGACTTGTACTTGTTGGTTTATGTGTTTACCTTGCTTTGTTATCTGTATATACTTTAGCTAGTTTTAGTCGGCCTATGATACCTACCAGTACTTGTTGTTTGTGCGACTCCGCACTTCTTTGCATTCTTTTATGAATGCAGAGTTTCAGGTGGGATCGACCTCTACTCCTCGTGGTTGATAGTAGACGAGGATTGCTGTTACAAGTCTTCCAGGGTGAGCACGAGGACGTTCACTGTCTTGAAGACTCTTCTTTCATTATGTCTTTATTTCCGTTCTGAGACATGACTCTTGAGACAATTGATGTATTATTATTATTCAGACTTATAATACTTACTTAGATGCTCTTGTATGACAAGACCAAATACTGGGGTGTATTTCATTACTTCTGCATTTTTTTTTATATTATTATCGTAAGACTTACATTATTCTATCTTCTTCCACTTATTTACTTGTTTATTTATGTTTTCATGATTGTTGAGATAAGGGTTCGCTCACCGAGGTGGGGAAAGGTAGGTGCCTGCACGACTTAGTGAAATTGGATTGTGACATTTCGGCCTATGATACTTACCAGTACAAGTGTATACTGATACTACTCTTCCTGCACTTTTTGTTGAGAGCAGAGTACGATCCAGGCTCCAGTTCTACGCCCCGTGGCTGATACGCGAGGGTGACATCCTTCGATCATTCAGGGTGAGATACTTGGTCATCCGTGGCCTCTGAAGGACCCTAATTATTTATTTATTTCTGTTATTTTGTATTCGACAAATAGTATGTAGCCTTCGGGCCTTTTTAGACTTGTATTCTAAATTCTTATTTAGTGCTCTTGTACCCTTTGACCAGATTTTGGGGAAGGTTAGATTATTTCTAGTTATGATAAGTATTTAAGACATACTAACTTATTCTTATTTAATTTTCCACTTACTTAACTTGTTTCTATTGGATAGGGAATGTGGTTCGCCTACACAGGGGGATTGAGTAGGTGCCACCACGACCCTCGATTTGGATCGTGACAATATCCCTGAATCTTCTTTGGGAAATTCATCTATGTGTATCATGGTGGATTAATTAATCATATATCGCACACCAAAACTTATTAGACGAAGAATCATCCGGTTCCTGATCATGAACCAATTAAAAGGGAGAAATTTATCATAATTTATTGATGTGATGTATACAAGTGTAGTGATGTTGTATGCAATATATGGTATCTCAAACCATCACATAAAACTTTGTTCTCAAAAGCAATGGTTTAGCCATTTATTATAGGCATTCACCACCGAACCGCCTTGGATATGTATAAACCAAAGATTATCAAGATGAATTGTCTTGATGGCATAATCTTGAAATTGTGTTCTTAACTAAATTTATATAGAGCAAGCAACTTTGAACATGTCAAACTACAGGTTGACAATAAATGCACAAGCAACCATATCATAGGTTCATCTATTTAAGACATCACATGGCAGGTGAACGGAACCCATATTTACCTTTGATATGTTCCAAAATCTAGGGGGTTCAGTCCCAACATTAGTTGGTATAATCAACTTATGATGAGAACAAGCAACACAATAAATTTCTTGAAGAATCTTCTAGTTCTTTAATACATAACGAATACTCAATTAGCACATCATATTTAAATCAGGATGACCAAAATTGTCATATCAACTGATAAAATTATTTGTACGAGTAATTTCAACTGTACCATGGCATGTGCTATTTATTTTAGCAAACTTCTGATTTACTATTGCATGAGTATTTATATCAATAAACTTCTGGTTTATTGTTGCAATCGATGAGTTGAATATTATTGAAGCTTTTGAAAATTTTCCAAAATAGTAGATTATCTTCTGAAAGAAGTTTAAATGAGAAAATCAGATTGGTCCTGAAGTACCATATCTTTGTGCAACTGATGCATTTAATTATCCTTCTAAAATTATGAGCATGATATAGTTTTACTTCTACATGGAGATATTGAAATAAGATTAATTTCATATTGTAAATGAAAGTCCTGATATGAATGTGCTTATCCTAGCAAATAACATCAAGTTTTGGATATACATGGTAATCATATGATCAACGTAAATGTTCGATCCAAACATGTTATTTATTCTAATAAGGGGTTACTGTAATACCATGTTGTTTTATATGACAAGATAACCACAGTTTATAAATCAAGTCAGGAATGTATTTGATGTGATTTCAACAATATTATATGACAACGATGCAAGTCTATCAAGAGAATGGTGGCACAAGTGATCAACTAGTTCGTTCATATGATGATTTGACAAATTTGATCATAAAAGCACTGCCAACCACAACATACAATAAGTTGATATCCAAGATTGGAGTACATCATCTTCAAAATTTAAGCGATGCTTTAATCAGGGGGAGTAAAATACACGCTTCACTCTTTTTCCTTAATAAAAGTTTTGTGCCACTGGTTTCTCCTGGTAAGGTTTTTAATGAGACAGCCAAAAATGCGTATTAATATATATGTGTACTCCTTTTCCTTTACTAAGATTTTTTTTCATGAGTTTTCTAATAAGATTTTAATGAGACATATTATCTATTATTAAGACAACCAAGGGGGAGTGTTATAAACTATTTTGTTAAGTTGTTTTTTGGATTTAATGTTAAAAGTGTAATTTGTACCACTTGTACTTAAAATGATAAAAACAACTAGCCCTTACAAGTTGTATTCAAGTTGTTGATCAACTTGTACAAGTTATATGTTGTAGGTTTAGAGACAAAGTTCTATGAATAGAGAACTTTGCCTTCTTATTTGAAACACCAAAAAAAGTGATAATACAATTTTTCCCTCCTCTCAACAAAGTTATTGATTTGCTTCTTTTATTTATTTGCAATTATATAATTTTATAACAAAGACTACATAGGATTTTGTAGAAATTCACGTGGGAGAGAGAAAATTTAACTTTTTTTGGATTATGTTTAAAATACTATGATTAATCCGGGGGTGGGGGAACGGGGGGTGTGGATTTTGGAAGAAGTAAAATTGGCTAAAATTGGTTGCTTTTCTCATTGGGTTGACATACAGGGTTAAATTCCCTTACTCTATTTCTTATTCTCATACTTTCTCCGAAGTCCGGAACAAAAATAACCCCAAAAAAAAAGGGTAAAATAACCCGGAAGTACAAAAGTACCTTTAACGCATGATTTTCATGCGTTAAAGGACTTAACGGAGATGGACCCGTTAAGTCCTTTAACGCACTATTTTCATGCGTTATTGCATTGTCACCATTTTGAATCCAATAACGCACTATTTTCATGCGTTATTGGATTGTGTTTTTTTTTTTTCTTTCTTTCTTTCCTTTTTACTTTCTTTCACACTTTTTACATTTTATAGATTAATCATGCTTCGAAGAACATTTTATATAGAATGTGATATTTTTTTCTCCCGTACTATAATATAGGCTCGATACATCAAGGATACGTAAACGTTCGGAGAGGGGTTGAGGTGCCGAAAAGTTTTGTTTGAAAAAAACTTAGTGTTTTTTGGTACTTTAGCCATAGATTAATCAAACTCCGAAACGTCAACATTTTATATAGAACTGATATTTTTTTTATACTATAATGTAGGCTCGATACATCAAGGATACGTAAACGTTCGGATCGTCGTTTTAGGGGGTTGAAAAGGTGCCGGGTAAGTTTTGTTTGAAAAAACTTAGTGTTTTTTACGTACTTTATATAGATTAATCATGCTTCGAGACTCCGAAACGTCAACATTTTATATAGAACACGATATTTTTTTTCTCGCGTACTATAATGTGGCTCGATACATCAAGGATACGTAAACGTTCGGATCGTCGTTTTAGGGGGTTGAAAAGGTGCCCGAAGTAAGTTTTGTTTGAAAAAACTTAGTGTTTTTTACGTACTTTAATAAGATTAATCATGCTTCGAGACTTCAACATTTTATATAGAACTTATATTTTTTTTGCTCATAATGTAGTCGATACATCAGGATACGTAAACGTTCGGATCGTCGTTTTAGGGGTTGAAAAGGTGCCCAAGTAAGTTTTGTTTGAAAAAACTTAGTGTTTCTTATTCTCATACTTTCTCCTCCCCTCTCCCCTTTGTCTGTTTCCAGTCCACTCCTCTTTCTTTCCTATTACTCCAAATCCTTGGAGGGATACACACCTATTTATTCGTTTCGACTTTTATCTATAACTCCAAAATAATTATTTTCTCTGTCTCAATTTATATAATATTTTTTTCTTTTTGATCTGTTCAAAAAAAAATTACACGTCTCGACAATTAAAAACAGCTTTAACTTTAAAATTCTCCTTCATACAAATTCTTCTCTTTTAGATATCCAAAAAATAATTGACAATTACATTCTCCCAAAATTCACGTGCCTAATAAGCTATCGCTGACTTGGACTTATAAAAAATTGATTGTAGTAGCTATTATAGAAATAGCTGGTTACGCAAGCACAAATGAAAGTGGGGCTAACAATAATATTATTTTCGTTCTTATTTGTACATTCTTTTAAAGTCCAAAGTTAATAAGGAAAGTTATAAGAAATCACAAAATGGCTAAATGGCCTTTTGGATTGGTAAATATTTAAATTTTTAATTTTTAAATGATAGTAATTGCACCCGGTACGTTAGTTGGACGCTCCAATTTAACTTCTAGTCAATTCTTTTACGGAAAAATATTAAAAATATCCTTAAAGTATGTCAAATTTTTCCTCTGTTAATAGTTTGGCCAAAAAACGTCCCTATCGTTAATAGTTTGGCCTAAAGTTGCCACTATCTATACTTAATTGGGCAAAAAATATATGTATTTCACACAGAACTTAACCGAACATAATTTAGAAGACTAGTAAGGACATATTTGGACTTACACGCATATATTAAGGGCATATTTGATCCAATTTAGTTCCTAACTACAATTATTTAACAACTTGTGAAGTATCATTTACAAAGCTACTTGGTTAAATTGTAGGAAATTTTCTCACCAATTTAAGGCATCAAATAAGCACATTCTTTTCCTAATAAAAATATGAGAAAACACATAAATTTCCCCATTTACTTATCTCCAAAACTCACTTTAGCAATTTAACTTTACAGACATTTCTTTACACCCCTATTCTTGTTTGAAGTGAATTTAATTACCCCTTAAATGGCGATGTGGCAAAAAAAATACTATCAATTTCTCAAAAGCTTGTCATCAAAATATACACGTGTCATCATCTAATTGGATGGAAATTAATTTTCTTACTATTTCCTTTTCATTTTAAATTTTCTATATCTCTGTACGGTTTCTTTCTTTCTTTCTCTTTTCTTTCTTTTCTCTTTCGATTTTTTTTTGTTCTTGTACCGGATGCCATCTCCAGCAGATTACTTCCTAAGCTCCTACTTTCTCCCACACCATTTTCTTCTCATCTTTTTTTTCTTTATAGTTGTTTTCTTTGTTTTGTCTTTCTTCTATGGCAGGAAGTTTGGCGTTAAATTTTGCCGAAGCCATTTCCAATTAAACTTCGCCAACGCCATTTCCGGGGACTTGTTTCGGGCCCCAAGAAAAATATCGGAGAAGACGACTACTTCGATCTACTGAAAAATTAAAAATGTACGTCGCTGGTAAAGAAAAAATCATGGGTTCTCTGCACAAATTCACCGAAAAACTAACATTTTTCTACAAAAAAAAGCTCTTGATCTTCGGAGGTGCGATGAAATTTGATACTTCCGGCAGATATCGGGGACAATGACAATGGGTGGGTTTTGGTGTTGGAATATAAATGTTTATTTAAGGGATTAATTAATGTGGAAATATGATTAATTAATAAACCTTTGAATTTATATGAGTCGGGTTCTTTATTTTGGGCGGGTTAGGATTTATTTAACTATTTTTTAGTTAGTTCCGGATGAAATTATATATATATATATATATATATATATATATATATATATATATATATAAAAGACGTTAAATGGCGACGAATCACAAAGTGAATGGTTCAACAACACCCAACTTTCAACTGGTCTAGGCAAAGTAAGGTTAAACAAAATTCACTTATAGTTGTTTGGTCGGGGCCGGGGGCGGGGGGCGGGGGGTTTAAAGAATTGTCCGTAAAGTTAAATTGCTAAAGTGAGTCTTGGAGACAAGTTAAGGGGGGGTTTTATGAATTTACTCTAAAAATATTGTTTTTAAAGAACCTTTTTCTTGTTTCCTTTCTTTTTAAATCCCTTTAACCAATAAAAAGTGAGAAGTAATATTTTTCTTCTTAATCTCGTTTTATAAATTCAAATATCCATGTACTTTTTAATTAATAATATAGGTTGTATATATAACATCATAGTAACGCATCATTAATTTTCATTTAGATAACGATAAACTTTTTTTCCCAATAAAATAGAAAATATTTTTATTTCTTAACCTTCTCCGAATTGAAGTATTTACTAATATGCTCCTTGGTTTTAACGTTAAATGAAAAAAAAATCAGCAGTAACTCCATTGATTATAGTTTAAAGATATTTTCTGATTTGAATCAATGTAATGAATTTTCTTATTTTATGACAAGATGATTATTGTGTCTTTACCTAGAACTTCTAATTTAAATTGTACACAATGGCTCAATTGTGTGCTCTATTTGTATACCTTAACTACAATAACGTAAGTAACTCAGTGCTCCATACAGGGAAAATGAAAGCAGAATTTTGTATTCCACTTCACACTTACAAGTTTTCAAAGGCTTCAAATTTGCTTCCACAAGGCAATATCGCAAAGTGGATTATAAAGTGAATAACAAAATTAAATTCACGTAAATTCCAGCAGAATTTGCAATATAGCCACTAGAAGTGGTAATATTTTATATATTTGTGATTAAAATTGAAGACATGTTAGAGAAAAATTCACTACACTAAATATGTATGCCTCAATTTGCTCTTGAAGTAGCAATATCTTAAAAGAGGTTATAAGCTATCACGATTTGATATGCTTAAGGCACGTTTAGACTTCAGATAATTATGTTTTATTCCCGAAGTATGAGAAGTTTTGATAAATGTTGCAGATACAGATACATTCTCAGAAGTGAATGTACTAGTATGTAGTAAAGCCTATAACTATAAACGTGCATTTGGTTGTGAAAATATCACGATTCATCTCTAGAAGAGGTATAATAATTGAGAAGAAATATCCTGAATATTATATGATTTACTGCTGAAGCACTAAATTCAGAAATTTGCTCCTTGAGTAGCAAACTTTGAATCCTACTCTCGAAGTAGTAGAACTTCGAACTCTACTCCCAAAGTAGTAGAACTTTGAGCTCCACTCACGAAGTAGTAAGACTCTAGATTTCACTCCAGAAGTAGTAAGACTATTCCTGAAGTAATACAACTCTGAAATCTACTCCCGAAGTAGTGAACTCTGAAATTTGCTCCTAAAGTAGTAAATATTTTGCAATTTACTCCTGGAGCAATAAGACGTTGAAATTTATTCTCGAAGTAGTAAACCATTAAACTTTACTCCCGAAGTGGTAAAACATTAAACTTTACTCCCAAAGTAGTAAAACTTTAAACTTTACTCCTGAAGTAGTAAAACTGTGAAACTTTACTCCAGAAGCATAAAGAATTAGTAAAATATCTGAGAAATATTCTGAAGAAATGTTTTCTTGTAATTGAATAAAATAATGAGCAATAGATGAACGTTGTATATCAAGCACATTCAAATATTCAGGTTTTATTCCCTGAAGCGAATTAAGATATACCACAACCTACCTCTTAGAGAGATAAGATAACAAAAGAATAAATGTGGTATAAAAGTCATTGCAACACATATTTGTCGTACGTATAAACATTTTGAATAATTTTATTATGTATCACTCTAAGAAAAGGAAGCAGAGTAGAATACTTTCTACTATAACAACATTGATACATTTTGATTAGTTTTTATTGATTTCCTCGCCGGAATAACAGTTAATGTATCTTTTTCCGAATGATGTGGTACTATGTGGTTGCGACTTTGATATAAAATATTCATATGTTAATGGTGAATTTTCTGAAGGAGATGTTTGAAATTACCGAAGTTTATAACTTAAAGTTTATTTCATGACACCAGTAGTGTCTAAATTTGCTTTCATGATACCAGAGTATCTATGTAATATTTGGTAGTAGAAACTAATATTCAAGGTGTCACGACCCAACACCGTAGGCCGTGACTAGTGCCCGATCTGGACACCCAAACGCGCCCTCAGATTATATCAAACACACCCAAGCATATAACAGAAGCCGACAAGGCTGTGTTTCAAATATATACAGATTTCCAGAAAAATTTCGGCAGAGTTTCCTTTGTACTTCTTACTATTCCAAAACCTGCACGCTTAACCTCGGAACTCCATTGGAGTACGATGCTCTAATGCTAGTATAATCACGTCCACCTCACCGCATGACCTTCGACACAACCTGGAGTAAATTAAAGCCTTGACAGATTTCAAAACGCCCTCGTGACACAATTACTATTTTTCCCTTCTCGATCCTTCGTTTTCTCTTTTCGCCTATGGACACGACCGCCTTCCGTTCTCGACTTCCCGATCCACTATAGTGATGAACACACCTTGATCGCCATGTCTTACGATTATTCAACTATCGGCCCTTAAATTTTCGCTTACCGCTATTAAATAACAATCATACGAAGAAATACACATACATAGAACAAATCCCACTCGAGTACTCATATACTGTCAGACGAGCGGTCTCCGGCCGATCGGTGGGCTATGGGCGAGGCTCCTCCTCGTCATCCCCCGCGTCTAAATCCGAGGAATCTAGATAGCACGGCAGCTCCGGTTCACCGACGGCCGGATAAGGGGCTAGAATAGTCCGTAACGCTCACCGAGGAAGCGGGCCTATATAGTGCTCCACCATCGGAGCAACTGGCACAACCTCGGGAAGCTCCTCCCCGTGCCCCCGCTGAATACTCGGACGGGTCCGTATCATAGCTACTCTCTGGGGGGTCCTCCTCGCTGGGGGTCGCGGACTCCGGAGGAATCGTCGTAGGATCCTCCGAGGGATCAGTCTCGATAGATGTAACCGGCTCCTCAACTACCGTCCCCGGGCTCGAGGTCTGAGAATACTACGGGGCCTTATTAGCACCCCCACTATCCGAAGCTGGTCTTTTCATCTCTGTCCCGTACCTGCCTGCAGGAAAAAGGGTCAGAAGCGATCTTCCCTAGACTCTGGCCCTATCGCACGATCTAAGATCAGAAAGAAAGACAACATCCTAATTGTCCTGTAGCCTCCTGTTTATAGATGTGGTGCACAACACACCGATAAACAAGACTCTACTAGACACGGTCTGTGGACACTCCGAGGACAAAGCGCTCTGATACCACTTCTGTCACGACCCAACCCCGGTAGGCCGTGACTAGTGCCCGATCTGGACACCCAAACGCGCCCTCAGATTATATCAAACACACCCAAGCATATAACAGAAGCCGACAAGGCTGTGTTTCAAATATATACAGATTTTCAGAAAAATTTCGGCAGAGTTTCCTTTGTTTTACTGACTATCCAAAATAACCTGCGTACGAGAAAATACCAACAAGGGCCACGCGGGGCCAACAACACAACATATATATACATATGCGGACCGGCCGCGCGGCGCGTGGGATCGCCCAAACACAACATATACAAACACAACCGTACGGAAGTAGGCACCCACAAACATGTCCACGGACCTCTAAATAGACAGGACGAGAAACATATGACGGGACGGGGGCCCGCCGTACCCATGACCATATATATACAATGCAACGGACGATATATACCAAAAATATAAGCTCGGAATGAGAGGAGCACTCCAAATAGCGAGAAGAAGGTGTCCTAAACTTTGTGGATCACCAAACCGTGCGTCACGCAC
Source organism: Lycium ferocissimum (assembly GCF_029784015.1). NCBI lineage: Eukaryota > Viridiplantae > Streptophyta > Magnoliopsida > Solanales > Solanaceae > Lycium > Lycium ferocissimum. Next base: position 43,544,137 of record NC_081349.1, read on the forward strand.
GGGCATGAAACGCGACCCCCCCCCCGAAGAAAGGGGGTCGATCGCACGAAATATGTGCCGAGTATGCAAAACGTAAAATGTAATGTACAATGCGAGATCAAATCGAAATAGAGATACGAAAGTAAATGCATTTCCAAAATATCAAATGTTACTTCAAAATATAAGTCATGCATAGGGCACGGAAATATGGTCGCCCGCCCGTCGATGGCGCCATAACACGAAGATAACACCGAAGGTTTCAAACCTCGAATCTCCGTCACATATCACACACGGCATATCGCCATACACGACGCATAACGCCAAACGTAAGTGGAACCCGGCCCTCGGCGAGGGCTCGGTGAACCATAATCACGGATAACACCGGAATGTATCATAATGCGCACGACAACGAGCCGGCCCGGGAACCGGCGAACGATATCATAGGGCACGAGCGGAGTAGTGAGTAATCATATGCATAAAATCATTATCATAAATCCAAAAGATAAGTAAAATAGTCATATTCGAAATCGGAACCATAATAATTACTTTTTGTTTCAAAGTTATCGAATTCACATAAAAAGGCGTCGCGGGACCCACGGACGAGTATAGACCCGAACTGAGCCCGCCTATGAAAAACATACTCATTCTATATCATACAAACTCCTACGAAAATTTCAAAGCAATCCGAGCTTTTCGGAGAAAGTTATGAGCGTTTGAACTTTTGGAATCGCTAAAGAATAAGCTTTAAAACCAAAAATCAGCTTTTATGAAATCTTTACAAATTATGAATTCCAAGGATATAAGGATCAATGTTATGGCATATGAGCACAAGGATACCAAGGAAACACATGTGAATCATTAACAAGTTCGGATTGCGAGAGTAGAGTTTTCCTAGAGGCTCGTATCATAGCCTACTTTAACTAAGGCATGCCAAAAAGAAAGGTTTCTTTACATACCTCAAACGCTCTCCAAAATGATCCAAACTCAAGCTAATACAAACTATGATTCGGGCTGCCCACGATCTAAAAATAAGCCATAAAATGCCAAACATTAACTAATGACTTTTAGGCCTTAATTTCCAAATTCGCCCTTAATTCTACGAAATTTGGGCGGCATTTCCCCAGAATAGGCTACCCGAGAATTCAACTCGGCCAAAATAATCAACAACAACAACAATAACCAACCTAGCAACATCAACAACCAATCCGGAAAGCAATACAACAACAATAGCTTTCTTTTCCATTATTCAACAACTTACATAAATTCAATTCGACGACTTAACTTCAAGACAAAATCGACGCTTATACATTCACATACTAACCCAAACCCCTACCAACAATATTTAAGGACATTCTAAGCAATTCATACAACATTTCCAATAATCCAATTTTTTCTCAAAGTGAAAACAATATTTCAACCGAGACAGCCCTTTAATTTTTTTCTCTTCATTTTCAAATCATGATTTGTATCCACAATTCACATTCTAACAATGATATTCTCATCAATATACAATTTACATTAAATGTACAACAACCTCCAAATCAGTCCGCAACATTTACAACATCAACTTGAGTCACTAGACATTCATTTCCAACATAGAATTCATAGCGACGACGACTAAAACATTTAGCGACGTTCATTCGTTCATTGTCATATAATGTGACCCATTTCAATCAACACTACACATACACATATATGGATGATTCCCAATTGTTCTTCACCTTACAATGATCATAATCAACTAACTAAACATTAATTCATAATTTCAATCACAACACAACAACACCCATCACACGCCCAACCCTCATACATATGGCCTCCACTTCAACATACTTTATTTCATGATTTTCAACCATTATAAGATACTACAACATGAATATAACCTTCATAACACAAAAACAAGATCAAATCTTACCTCTTTCTCTTCAACTTCCAAAAAGGCTAGGGTTTCCCAAGGATGAAAATAATGGGTTGATCGCTCCAACGATGCTTCCACGCTACTTAGGCACCTCAATATAGTGGGTTTTCACCAAGGAATTAATTTTAGAAGGACAAGAAATGAGGGTTGGTTTTCTTGGTTTCTAGCCGAGAGCCTCCAATGGTGGAGAGCTTCACTTCCTCTTTTTTTTTTTTCAAGTGTGGAGAATGAAATGAAATGAAATGAAGTGGTCATCTTTTCCCCCTTTAATGAAGTGTACAATTCCCTTGGCCCACATTAATGTGTTGTCCCAATTAAAAGTTGACACAAAAATGGTGTGGGCCACTCCACATTACACGGCTACACATGGAAATAATGGATGATTTTCAACTTCCAATTTTTATCACTTTTGGTCCCAAATTCTCCTAATTATTCCGTACCAACAAATTCATGCACAACTTATATCTCGAAATAAAATCGAAGGTCAAAAATCCCGACTTGGTATCCCGAAATAGTTTTGTCCTTAATTTCATAATTAAATCCGGATTGTCCCAATGTACAAAAAAAAATACGGGTTCTAACACAAGGGCTCTAGAAGAGCTAGTTGTTTATCTAAAAGTATCACAACACCTGCAGTGCTCAAATGATATCTGATTATAAAACATAAATTGAAGTCTAGAAAAGGTTATATACTACCATTCATCCTAGATCGTACTTGTTACGATCGGAACACAAATTATAGTAATCCTGAAGTTTACCATAAAAAAATAGTAATCATATTGAGACTACAAATAATTGAAAGATTGAATATATCCAAATTACTATGGGTAAGAAATACGTGTATGAGAAGTTACCCGAACATGATGAGATCATATGTCTCAATAAATCAGAAGTTTATTAATATAAAAACTCATACTATAGTAAATTAGAAATTTAGTAAAATAAATAGCACACGTCATGGTAAACTTAAAGTTTACTAGTACACATAATTTTATCAGTTGACATGACTGTTTTGGTAGTCCTGATTTAAATCTGATGTGCTAATTGAGTATTTGGAATATATAGAAGAACTAGAAGATTCTTCAAGATTTCTTTTGTGTTGCTTGTTCTCATTATAAATTGATTACACCACAACTAATGTTGAGATTGAATCCCCTAAATTCTGGAAAGTATGAAAGGTAAATATGGGCATCTTAACCTGCAATGTGATGTCTTAAATAGATGCATCTATGAGATGGCCACATGTGCGCGTATTGTCTACCCACAGTTTGACATTTACGAAGTTGCTTGCTCAAAATAATTGAGTTGGAAGCACAATTTCCAGATTTTGTAATCAAGACAACTCATCTTAATAATGTTGATTTATATCTCAGTTGGTTTGGTGTTGAATGCCTCCGATAAATAGCTTAACCATTGCATGAGAACAAAGCTTCATGTGTTGGTCTGCGATATCATGTATTGCATACACCAACACTTGTATGCTTCAGACCAGTAAATTATGGTAAATCTCCCATCAATTGGTTCAGGGTCAGGAACCAAATATTTTCCATCCAATAGCTTTTGATGTGTGATATATAATTAAAGAATCTGCCGCGATGCACATAGATGAATTACCAAGAGAAGGTGTAGTTATATGTTAGTTTTTCTAATGTAAGAGGAAGAGGATAAGCAGCTAAGATATATGTTATGAACTATCATCAGATCCTAATTTAAAAGATAATTCAATTCAAATGCTTGAAGCATGTTGCTGACCCAAAATTAATCTCATATTTCAGCTGAGGATATTCCTATTGAATGTCCTTGAAGGACAAAATCTACAACATGCATGGAGCATTATAGACCAATCGATTTCAAATGCATTATTCTTGAAAAATGGAAGGAGCAAGTGATCATAATAAGGAGGCAATATGCTCTTGAAGAGCGACATAACACTTCATGAAACCTCATGGGAGGTTCAAGTACCTGAAAATAATGAAGTGATGAGATCTCAGTAAGTTTTGTCGAATTACGAACTGATACAAATGATATCTCGTCGATGATATATTTGATACAATATAGCGCACAATATTGTATAAGATTATGAGGATCTAAATTCTACGTCTCTTAAAGCGTGCTAACGTAGATATAATTATCAAGTGAAATGATGCATCTTGGTAAGCGTAAAGTTATTGGACCTACAATCCATACATCAAAGATGTCACATCATACTAAATGGAAGTTGTCACAGTCTATATGGCTTACTATATGGCTTACTTGGCACTATTTATATGAAAATATCTGAAGGATTCAAAATGCCTGAAGCATATACAAGTTTTTGGGAAAACTTGTTTATAATCGTTAAATGAATCAAGGCTGATGTATTAAAATCACCTTATTGTATATTCATTGACGAAGAGTTCAAAGGTGACTCCGTACCCTTGTCTCTTTACGATAATCAGAATCTTTCGTATTGTTGTGCAAGTTGATGACTTGAATATTATTGGAACTCTTGAAGAGATTCCAAAAGCATCAGATTATCTACTAAAAGAGGTTGAAATGAGAAAACTGATTTGGTTTTGAAGTATCGTATTTTTGTGCAATTGATGTATTTATATATCCTGCTATAACTATGAGAATGATATAGTTTCACTCTTACATAGAGATATTGAAATAAGATCAATTGAATATTCCAAATGAAAGCCCTGATATGAATATGTTTATCCTAACAAATATTGTCAAGTTTTTGGATATGTAGGACATTTATCTGATCGTCATAAGAGTTTGATCCAGATATATTATCTATTCCCATGAGGGGTGACTGTCATACCATGTTGTTCTACATGACAATTAAATTATACAAAGATAACAGCTAAAGAAGGGCAGGAATGTACTTGGCGTGATTCCGTCAAAAATATTATGCGGAGATGTGTAACTCTATCAAAGGTATGAAAATGCAGATGATCAACCAGTTCGTGAAATGATTATTTGACAAATCTAATCACAAAGGCACTGGCAACCGCAACATATGATAAGTTGGTATACAAGATCAGAGTACATCATCTTTAAGAATTATGTGATGCTTTAATCAGGAGGAGTAAAATACGTGATGTACTCTTTTTCCTTAACCAAGATTTTGTCCCCGTTGAATTTTCCTGATAAGATTTTTAATGAGGCAGCTAGCAAATGCATATTACTAGATCCGTTTACTCCTTTTACTTCACTAGGATTTTTCCTAGTAAAATTTTAACGAGGCGCATTATCTATTAATGAACATCCAAGGGGAGTGTTATAAATACATTGTATTATGGATGTCCATTCAAATACACGATTTCCTGGATAAGCTTGCAATTGGATAAATTTGCAATCAAGCAGGCAGCTTACAAGTAGCTCATGCAGGCCGGTTGCAAGCAGCTTCCTCAGGCTTGCAATCAAGCAAACAACTTGCGAGTAGCTCAAGCAGACAACTTGTCAACAACCTGGAAAGCCTTGTAGCAGTTTCCTAAAAAGCCTTGCAACAACTTCTTTTCTTCTATAAATAGGAAGTCATTCAGTTCATTTGTCTTGACACCTTCTCTTGAGTTGAGGGTCTATCGGAAACAGCATTCCTACCTTCCTAGGTAGGGTAAGGTCTGCGTACGCTCTAACTTCCTCAGACCCCACCTTGTGGGATTATACTGGGTATGCTGCTGTTGTTGTTGTACATCAGTCTGAAAGAGGAATAAAATATCTCTCTCCCCTAACTTCTTTGGTTGTATATCTTTTGTCTTATACTTTTATTATTATTTCGTAACAAGAATCAAATTTTACATAGAGAATATGAAACCCACCCATTGATATCACTACTATGATTGCTTTTTATTTTATTCGGCATCCTCTAAATGAAATGGAAAAAAGAAACTATTTCACTTTTTGTTTGGCCATAGTTTTTCAAAACATATTTTATTGTTTGCTTTGGAAAACATGAAACATTACTTATACCCATAAGTTCTAAAAATTGTCAAGAATATTCAATCGTACAAAACATACATACTTGTTAATCCCAAATTATGCAAAACATGATATTTTAATAATAACTGCCAGTAACACACTTACTAACTACTACAATTCAAATTACAAAAAAGATCCATTTTTATCTTCGCATGATTTCTATAGTTGGCAGAGCAATTTTCCCTAGGATTTCTTCTTCTACTGTTTGGGCATAGCTTAGCTCATTCACTTTATAGAAAATCCTGCTTTAATTGTGGAAACATGGTAAACACGGCTTTAATGAAGAAACATGGTAGATAAAATTAGTTGGTTCATAAATAGATGAAGCTTTTTTATATAAAATACAAATGTTTGGGGTAGTTTTTAGAAGTTTTGAAAATGCCAAAATATAGATCTTGGCCCAAAAACAGGTTTGAGCCAGAATTTGGGATTTGAAGATTTATTTTCAGAAAATGTTAAAATTTTCATGGCCAAACAATGATTTGAAAATAAATCTTCAAAATATGCTCTCAAATATTTATGGTCACACGAGAGCTAACAGTAAAGTCAAAAAATGGTTGACTCCACTTGTCATTGCATAAAAAGTCTCTGATCCAACATGAGAAGAACAAAAAATCTTTTGCTTTTGGATTGTTTCAGTTCTAAGCTAAAATTTTGATAGAAGCAACACAATGAACCAACAGAATTTATTTTAGTTGGGGAATACTTTTTAAGGAAAAAATAATCAATCGTAGTTGGGGAATATTTTTTGTGGAAAAAATATCTTATATTCTCTTTTATTTGAAGATGGAAAAATAAACAAATATGTAGATGCTCAAAAGTGGCTTCTCCATTTCTGCTTGGACTATAAGTTGCCTAGCTACAAATAGGCATGTAATGTAAATTGTGAACAATATTCTCTCTTTATACTTATACAATAATAAATTTTAGTTAAATGTGGAAAAATACAATGTAATGTAATCCTAGTTTCTGAAAGAGGAAAGATTTTGGTTCCAAATTCATCCAAAAAGTAAAGGATGGTGGGAGTATGAACCAAGTGATGCGTCGTGACAAATCCCAATCGAACTATTTTAGTCAAAAAAAACTAAGTGCAAATACAGTACGTCCAATAAGAATTGTGCAAAGCTATCAAAATATTCAAATTTTATCAAAAAGAAAGATATATTCCAGTCAAAATATTCTAACGTCATGCTAACACCCAAAATGGTCAAACAAAGGAGTTGTTAGATGCATCAAATCCAAAGACACAAAAGAGGGTGGCGAATTTATATAGTTTCTAGCACTGTTCAATTAAATCAATCATTTTTTGCATATATCATAAATATATGAATTATGGATACCGAGTTTTGAATCCTTCATTTCTTGAACTCAAATTTAGTGGAAGAGTCGGGAATTTTAAAGGAGTCCAACATCAAAAAGTAGACAAGTGACAAAGTCAAAGGAGTTCAACCTATAATATATATACATTAAGAAATATCTATTCACATAGTATAACTTTTCAGTAAAGGAGTGTCAACTTGAAAATAGCAGCGGCTCAGAACCTTAAACTCATTAAATTTAAATTATGGATCCGCTTCTCGTGACAAATCCAATAAGAAACGTCAAATGTAACTTGCCCAATTTATGAGAAATTGATATAAATAGCTATTTTTTTGAATAACATACATATTTTATACATAATAGTATATGCTTTTTTTTTCTTTTTTTTTTTTTGTATATTTGACTAGCCAATGTAACTATTCTATGCCGACGTGACAAATGTATAACTTGCCCAATTAAATAAGACAAGCAAATGTTCTTTGACATATCAAACACCCGTACTTTGCAAGATTAAGGTAATCTTTGCCCATGTTTAAGGTCCCTTTCGACACTGTCTAAATTTTTGCAAAAAGTTCTTTTTTAGATGAATAGTGATCAATTGGACATGGAGGTCCAACATGTAAAACACTAGCTCAGCTGCTTTTGATCCCCAAAGCAACTACAGGATAACATATCTACACTTTTTGACCTTATACTATTTATTTCAACACATCAAACCTTATCATATCTTAACTTTCTGCTGTTCGTAATCTTTCGTGTAATATAATAACATTACCAAAAGATTATACGTGTTATGACTTTTTGTAACTTCCAATTCCGCTTTTCTTAATTCACCTCCATTATAGCGCACTTCTTATCGAAGAATGATTAAAACAATTTTAATCCATAACAATAACAAATTATGCTGCTCGGGCTCTCTAAAATTGTTGTCACACTCGTATCGAATCCTCCAAATAATGCACTACTTGAGTATGCGACATGCACCTGACAACATTCTAAAAGAGTCCAAACAACATACTTACCCGTAAAGAGATCACGATCATTCATTGTTCATTGTTACAGAAATTTGAGTGAGACCTAGTTAACCACAATTAGAGATCTCCTCAGCTTCAAAGTAGTAATAGCACAAAAAGAGCGGAATTATAGGAAAGAATTAACACGAAACACAAGAAGAGTATAAATGTATAGAAGAAAATGTTTAGGTAAGAGCGAATTTAACATTAAAACATTATGATCATTTTTTATTATTTTTTTGGTCTTGGACTCGAGCACAAAAAAAATTGGGAAAAAAACACAAATAGGCGCCAATATATTTATGTAAACTCGCATAGCGATAAACTTTGGTAAATAATAAATAGCCCTAATTGCGATAATGATTCCTATGGCATTACGACCTTTACCACAACGGCGCTATCCATAGATCAAATTATTTCGTTAAGGGATTTATCATTCAAAGGGAAGTAGACTACTCAAGAATTTTCTATTTTATTTGTTGAAATTAAATTTGAATAAAGAATTAATACAAGACGGAATCACTGAAATCTTGTTTCGTCTTCACTGGGAATTGTATGAATCGATATTATTTCATTCCAAATCTTTCTCGATACCTCCCAAAGAAAATCTCGAATTTGAAATAGCCACAAAGCTTTACCTCTCTGTGACCGCCCTTCATTTAATGCTAAATTCCTCCAAACACATTATATTTTCTTTCTAGAAGCCTTTTTCCTTTCTCACCCCAAAACAAGTATTTTTGGTTCTTTAATCATTCTACCATTGAAGCCAAGACTCAACTTTTTTGGGTTCTTCAAAAATTACTTTGTCGTTGGTAAAATGTGTAAAATAACAGAAACTCCACTGTAAAATTATTTAAAAAAAAAAAAACCAAGATAAACAATTGGATTTAGAGGATCTCTAAAACATCAACATCTACATCAGTTTGTACCCATTATACACTTAATATGCAATATATAACTGATGTATAATTACTGCATAATATGTGTATAATAAGTGTATATACATTATACATACACTTATTATACACAAACTATACTCAATATGCACCAGAAAAAGGAAGAAAATAGAAAGAAAAAAATGAAGTAGACCAACAAAGGAAAGCAATCAGAATTGGAACTCAAAGGTATATTGATTATAAATAAATTAACACCTCACACAGACCATGAAAACCTCCTTTCATAGTGAATAGGCAAAATCCATATGCTTAGCTTTGTGGAAAATTTTCACACGGCCCACCATCCATAGTTATAGTCTATTATATAGGAATATGAAAACTTCTCTAAAATTCAAAAGAAAAGCACTTTATTAGTATACAGATAATAGAAATGTGCATTGCAGAGCCAAAAGTGAGCAGGGGTTAACGTGTAAGGGGAGGAGTAAATGGGCTAAAAACGTAAACCAGGTGTGGAAATTGTTTAAAATGAGTTGCAAAAATAAAAATAGGTTTATTTTGAGTTTATAGTTATTATGAGCTGTTAATTGAGTTAATTATTCAAAAAAGTTTATGTTTATTTGTTTTTTAAAAAGTATTTTGATTCGATTTCTGAAAACTAACTCTATTTTTCCAGAAAATAAAAGCAGCGGCTCTTTAAAAGACCCCGCTTTCATTTTCATTCCATAACAAACCTCCATATTTTCAAATATTATTTTGGCTAGTTTGAATATTGAGATAATTAAGGAAGTCCAAAAAATAACAGGTGGTAGTGCAAAAATCCTTCTTTAGATATCTTCAACTCCACCTATAATGAAAACCAATAAAAACAAAAGAAACTCCACCTGTAATGGAGTAATGTTTTATATTTGTGTATTTCCTTGAATTTGTTAACCAAGAATATCCCATGTCAAAATAAATATAAAAAATACCACACCAAAACAGTTAGTAGTTTAAGATTCGGATACTCAATCGTTTGTTCTTTCTTATTTTTTGGTTTTTCATTCGATGTCTTTATTCATTTTGGGTCCGATTAGTTCGGATTCTAGCTAGAAAGTTCCACTTTGAGAGTAAAATACTTCTTACAAGATGTGACTTCATTCTCACTACTCAAACAACTGATTATAAATAAAGTAATACCAAATATTTATCACCCCACTACAATCTTTTGTGGTAAATACTCTATCTATGTCTATGGCCGAGAATATACCTTCAAAAAAACTTCTAAAATTATTTATGTTCCTTATAGAGCAGATAAATTCTACTATTGTTTATTAGAACTTTCAATGTTTTTTTCCTGACAGAAATATTCTACGTGTTAAAAAATTATTCCTCCCCGATGATTTGGTCCTAATATAGTAATGGTAGTACTGATACTATGTGATAGTACATAAACATGTGAGATTTCTTTTTGGTTTCACAAAATAGGTGGGTTCAATTTATGGATCCAAAAGTATAAAATATGAGTCCACTAATTTATGAAGTAACATACACTCATCAATAATGTGAAATATCTTCTCATAATTAAACAGGCTTATTTCTATGTAGTAGACCGAAAATAACAATTTATATAACAAACAATACGTTGATGCTTAACTTATTTCTTCTTATTCAAATGATAAGGCATAATAGGGTATTATAAGCGTTGGCTCCCAACAAACACACAAGTATACGTGGTTGCCAAGTAATATAGTGACTTTTGAAGTCGGTTATCGTATTCACAGAGACTTATGATCAACGGTTCTACGAAAATATACTATCACCACTAATTATGCAAGTAAATAAAAGGATGTTTGTTTAGGTTACTAAATAGAGCAAAAAGTAAATAAATACTACTTATGTGAACAATTTGTAACAACTGTGGTTATAGATTGAGTTTATCACAGAGAGAAGACATTCCATGGTTACGGCACTATCATATTCATGTTACGCATGCGCTTTCGTTGACTCTTATTCTTTATCGAGTTACTGATTGACAGGGTTAATTTTATGACTACGAATCTGTCGTGTTCTCTAGTCACCTATTCGTATTAGTTTCACTCCTATATCTCTATGGTCATGAACATTCATACAAACGCATTCATAATTCCTGTATATCAACCAAGTAGGGCGAACTAGGTATATCTCTATCCTAGACGCGAATCTGCTCCCCGATGCCCAGGCTTAGGATCCTAATCTGCTCAGTCTTCGTTCTAACTTAGTATTCCTCTCTCGAGTTCAATCTAAGAATCAAATATTTATCCTACTGGTCGCGAAGCAGTAAAATAGTCATGCACAAGATTAAGCAAATAACTCATATGATACATAGGATAAATGTCAACTCAAGTTCACACGATAACAATCATACTCTGGCCTTAACCCCAGAACAAGGGAGCTTAGCCGCCCATAGTCGGATTACAACAATTAAATTTCATGTTCGAATGAAGAAAAGATGAGTTTAAGAAGATAAAAGTTCAAACCCTACGATGATAAGTCTTACTCCTTGCTCTCTGCGAAATAATACGTGATACCCCTCAAAAAACGACCAAGGGTGCTATTTATAGTGTTGAGAAATAACCCTACAAAGCCCACCAAAAAGGGGTCTAACAATTAGCATGAGTGCAATTTCTTCTAGGGAGGTCGCTGAGCAACCCCTAAAACTTGCCAGGCCCTCGCTTTGGGCCATGCTCGGCGAGGTCCCCCTCTCGTTTTACACTTGGGAAAAATTCTGGATTCTTGCATTTTTGAAGCCCATGCTCACTGAGCGAGGTCCAAAACTTGCCCATGCCTCGCCTTGAGCCACGCTCGGCGAGGTCACTCTTCAATTTCATACTTGGCTAATTTTCTCCAACTTCTGCGATTTTGGACACCACCCTAGCTGAGCGAGGCTTAAAACTCGACTGTGCTTCGCCTTCAGCCACGCGCTTAAAACTCGACTGTGCTTCGCCTTGAACCACGCTCGGCGAGGTCACATGTCAACTTGCACTTAGCCATTTTTCTTCAACATTGTGCAGATCTCATCTTCTTCCATGTTGGGCGAGTTTTGCATGCAGTTTCCCAGTTCGTCCGAATTACCGCGTATTTTCTCCGAAATTTCCTGATTGGGACAAACACATACAATTTAGCTCGTAATGCAAGAGTGATGATTAGTTAGGTGTATTTAGCTTAATTCGTCCTCTAAATAAGGTAAAGTATGGGTAATAAACGGCGGATAAGCGTATAAATACACCTAACATCAATAAGCGTATAAAATGTTACCAGCCATTGAAAGAGAGACAAGTTTCTCATCTAGACTAAGTAATGCATATAAGTGTCTAAATGACTAACTCTTTTTAGACTAGATTAAAGAGAGCATGAAAAATGTCTTGCAAAAGTGACACTTGTCCAATAACTAATTCTTTTAAAATAGAAATATATTAGCAGCACAAAGTGGTACTAATATAATGGGTCGTTCCTCTGCTGGTTATGGATTCTTGTACTAAAATTAATATAGATAATACCATATTTGACAACCTTTTTTTTTTTTTTAATAAAATGCAGCACATCAGGTACTTGGTTATCATTTCACAATCACATATAATTAAAATAAGTATAAGTTGTGAATCAATTATTTTATGCAAGATATAAGATGTAATACGTAATATATGAATAACTAAACCTGTATAACTAAACTCTACAATTTCTGCATTACTAATACTTGCATAAATCTCACCAGCAATGTGATGACCCCTAACAGTACCAAAAGAAAGAAATTATGGGAAAAAGTTAACACCATTAAAGCAAGAAAAGTAAAAATGGTATGAAGAAAATGTGTAGGGCCAGAACTTAGAACATGTGTAGGGTCAGAATTCAGAACGATCACATTAATACTTGGAGCTCGTTTAGATTGGCTTATAAGTTGGTCAAATCAGCTTATAAGCCATTTTTAACTTATTTGGATATTTGACAAAAATAGAAAACAATTGAAATTAAGTTAAAAAATGCTTAAAATAAGCTAAAATCAAGAAGCTGCTCAACCCCAACTTATTTTTTTTGGGCTTAAAAGCCATTTTGGTTTGACCAATAACTTTACCCTTTTATCCCTTATATTTTCTATTAATTCCAATATTACCCTTACTTCTAAAAACCCTTTAAGCACTTTTATCCAAACACGTAACTGATTATTTATAAAATAACTTTTAGCACTTAACAAGTACTTTAAGTACTTATGCTTAAAAGCCGCTTTTTTCAGCTAATCCAAACGGGCTCTTACTCTTTGCTTTTGCTTGGTTTCAAGTACAAAACCACGTTTATGGTTATTTGCTTTTTAAAAATATTTTGAACCGATTTCTGAAAACTAACTATATTTTTCTTAAAAATAAAAAGTCATAGTTTAGTTTTACAAGAAAAAAAAGTTTGGAAACTTTAAGGAACGAAAAAGTACCTTAAATTCTTTTAAAAATTAAAACTTTTTAAACGAAATACTGTAAATGTTTTTTCCCAACGTCAGAACTTTAACAGAGTCCACAGTCCACGCTCAATTTTTTAACGAATAATTTGCTTAATGGACGACCCTGCTTTCATTTTCAGTCCATAACAAATCTCCATAATTTTCAAATAGTATATGATTTTGGTTGGTTTGAATATTGAGGTACGGAAGTTCCAATAGGGAAACCCTTCCTTAGATATCTCATAACCCTTCCTTAGATATCTCATACTTCACCTATAAAGTACTATATTTGTTTATTTCCTTGAATTTACCAACCAAGAAGATCCTGTCAAGTTAAATATTAAAAATATTACTCCAAAACACATCATTTCCGTCAAATGAAAGTGAGAGTTAATTCGCGGATGGTCACTCAAGTTTAGAGAATTTCACTTTTATTTTATTTAGGACTATAAAATCATTCAAGTATCACTATTTTTTCTAAAAAAAAAATACACTAAACACCTCAAAAGCCTCCTTCTCTCCTAGTTGGCATGCCACGTCATTAGAGCCCCATATTTTTTAATAATAGACTTATTTTAACTCATTTAAAATACACTAACTCATCAAACTCATTTAATCAAATTCATATTTTATATCTAATCAAATATGACCCGGTTAAAAAGCGGCAAAGGAACAAACTAGCATGTAATCTAAATGAATTAGAATTAAAAGAGATCATTTTTTTAAATCTATAGATAAGTATTAAAATTTAAATATAAAAAAATAATTTAGAGCTTTAGTTTAATATATTGCTAGGTATTAACATGATTAACATGACAAGTTGGAATATCTATATCATAACATAAAATAAATTAAGAATATATTATATTTCATATAAGACTAATAATATAATATTTCAAAATAAAAAATAAGAGTTATAATATAATATTTTAAAATAAGTATTATAATAATGAAAATTCTATACCTTTTGCATGAGAAATAAAAAGACCTCGATGGTATGAAAATGGAAATGCCAAAAATTGCACACTACATATATAAGAATAGATAACTAAAAATAAAGAGAAAAAAATTACACTAACTTTATTTTTTAAATATACGATTTAATTAGATTTTTTAAAAGTTAAACCAATACGAATGTAATTTTTGTGTTATATGTGTAATTATATTTTAATGTGGAAAGAATATGTTGTTCAATGTGGAAAAAAATATGCTATTTAAAAAACTTGAATTTGAATAGAAAGATTAAATTACTTGAACTTTAATTTAAATTGAAAGATAATATATTTGAATCGAGATTAAAAAGAATTTAGATTTGAAAAAATGGCTTAATAAAAAGTATGGTTTGATTCTTTTGCCACTTTTTAATCGTGTGATATTTAATTGGGTATAAAATATCAATTTGATTAAATGAGTTTGATTAATTAAATATGTCTATTATTATAATAAAAAATGGGGCTTTAGTGACATAGCATGTCAACTAGGAGAGAAGGAGGCTTTTGAGGTGTTTAGGTACTTTTTGTGGCAAATAGTGATACTTGAGTGACCTTATTGTCCTAAATGAAATAAAAGTGACTTTTGTAGGAAATTCTCTAAACTTGGGTGACCATCCAAGAAATTAACTCGTCAAATGACTGAGCCTCCCCTGGCTCTTTCACCGTCTAGGCTCCTTTTCCTCGCTATGGTGTGTTCCCTAGAGCAGGCCTACCACGTTTCGCGCCTGTGACTTTTTTACCAGTAGAATCATCCTCCCCGCTAGTTGTCCCTAGTTGTTGTGTTGTTCTTAAGTAAGTGTCTTAGTACGTGTTCCCTTCTTAAAAAACGGAATATGTTAATCGTTGTCGATATCGATTAGGCTGAGTTGCTTTTTTTTTTTTTTTTTTTTTTTTTTTTTTTTTTTGTAATCAACGTTTTTTCATTAACCACCAAAGTGAAGAGTTACAAAACTATAGCAAGCTACATCCCAGCTTAGCTATCTCAAATGTTACTGCAACAACAAAAAACCAGAAGTAACAAACAAACTGGAGGTACAAACAGACTCAAAATTTAAATCTATGGAAGTAATGTTGCAACAAAGGTGTAGCTCTAACACAGCTGATATAAGCAATTACTTTGGCAATGGTCTCATAAGCAGTTGCTCTTCCTTCAAAAATTCATTATTCCTTTCAATCCAAATAGCATGTGCATATTCAGCAAATACAATCTTGAAAGACTTTGCCTGGAGAGTCTTGCCTTTAGCACTTGCAATAGCCCAATTTATATAATGTTCAGCAGTCATACTTGGTCGCTGAATGTATCTCAACACCCTATCCCATAGATTTCTAGCAAAAGGACAGTGCACAAACAGGTGTTCCAGGGTCTCATCCTGATTTTGACACAAGGAGCATTTAGGCTCAGCAGGGAAGCCCCATTTAAGTAGTCTATCAACTGTTAATAATCTCCCATGCAAGTGCAACCACATAGTAAATTTGGCTTTTGGTCTTGCATTGTTGGTGAAGATTAAGTTTTTCCATTGAACTCTTGGCAGGCTTGGTATCAGCTGAAGGTATATATTCCTGATCATGCTATGTGTGGTTTGTTGGCATTGCACCACTTAGAGAGTCTGATAAGCTTGTAATATCTGCCTAACCATCCAAGAAGCCTGTTTGGGTATAACAAGGTCACACAATTGACTCCCCTTTATGTAAAAGGCATGGATCTATCTGATCCATAATTTGTCCTACTTATGGGCTAAGTCCCAACAAAATTTTTCCATAGCAGCTTTATTCCGTAGCTTGATGTTGATGAGATTCCAACCCCTAAGAGATTTAGGCAAGCAGACTTTGTCCCATGCAATCAGTGCTTTCTTAGTAATCTCATTGGTACCAGACCAAAGATAACTTCTACAATATGCATCTATAACTTTGAGTACATGAGCAGGAATGGGAAATAGTTGGGCCCAGTAGGCTTGGATCCCAAATATCACTAATTGGACTAATTGGGCTCTACCAAAGATACGATAACTTCTTTGCAGTCCAAGAGGCAATTCTACTGGTTATTTTGGTGATAAGAGGCTGCCACTGTAAGATTGAAAGTTTTTTGGTGGAGAGAGGTATGCCAAGGTATTTAAAAGGTAGTTCCCCATAACCATAGCCAAGGTGCAGAAGAATGTTGTCTTTATCAGTTTGGTTTACCACCCCCCCCCCCCCCAAAAAAAAGTAGATAGAACTCTTACCAAGATTGGGTTGTAAGCCTGAAGCTTCAGAAAAGGTAAGGAAGCATTTATGTAAGATTTGGACTGAGATAGGGACACCTCTACTGAACAATAACAGGTCATCAGCAAAACTCAAGTTAGTAATTCCAAGTTTAGCACATCTAGGGTGATATTTGAACTCTTTGACATGTTTGACCTCATTAAGACATCTACTTAAGTATTCCATAGCAATGGCAAAAAGAAAAGGAGAGATTGGATCTCCTTGTCTCAGTCCCTTGGCTGCATTGAAGGGTTCAGAAGGTGATCCTTTGACTAGAACAGTGTAATTAACAATCTTAACATAAGCCATTATCCATTTGAGAAACTTTTCAGGGAATCCTAGTTCAGTCATAACTTGGGTTAGGAAAGGTCATTCTACAGAATCATAGGCTTTTTGGAGGTCAATTTTGATCATGGCTCCAGGTGAAATGTGTTTCTTATAGTAGGCTTTGACTAGTTCATGGGCAAGAATGATATTTTCAGCAATTTTCCTCCCTGGGATAAACCCAGCTTGGGCTGCACAGATGATACTAGGCATGACTACTTGCAATCTAGCAACTAGGATTTTAGCAATTAGCTTATACAGATATGTACAGCAGGCTATTGGTCTAAAATCTTTAACAGTAGCAGGTTTAGGGATTTTTTGGTAGAAGTGTTAGTGTGGTGCAGTTAATACCTTTAAACATTCTACCAGTATCAAAAAATTCTTTAACAACCTCTATCACTTCATTTTTTACCACAGCCCAGGAAACTTTAAAAAAATGGGAGTTATAGCCATCAATACCTGGGGCTTTGTCATCTCCAATGGAGAGTAGGCCATTGTAGATTTCATCATCTGATATTGGAGCACATATGTCAAGTTGTTGCTGATGAGTGAGTATATGACCTTTTTGCATTATGATCTTGTTAACAACAGGAAGGGTTGAGGTTGCAGTTCCCATTAAGCCTTTGTAGAATAGCAAAATTTCATCAGTGATAGCTTTTGGATCTGTCAACCTTGATCCAGCCAGAGAAGTAAGTTCACTAATTTGCTTCCTATGAGTCCTTTCTTTGATTACAGCAGCAAAATACTTAGTGTTTGAATCCCCAAGCTTGAGCCAAGTAGCTTTAGCTTTCTGTTTAAGTGCACTTTCTTCCAGTAAAGACCATTTCTCCAAGTTTTGCAAGATGTCCTTCTCCTTGTTCAATAGAGCTTCAGTATAGTGACATGTGAGTTCTCTCTGTGTTTCATGCAGTTCTTGTCTAGCCTGTTGAATGTGTTTTGAGAGGCCTCTGAAGTGCTCATTGTTAAGTTTCTTTAGTACGGGCTTCAGAGCTTTTAGTTTAGCCCATATATTTTCCATTTTACTCCCCCTGTATTGTTGTCCCCAGACAAATTTGACCACCTCTAAGAACTGGTCATGTGTTATCCATACATTGAAGAACCTAAATGGGATCTGAGTTGGTTGGTGACCTGGTTGTAGTTTTAAGAGCATAGGAGCATGATCTGATACATAAGGCAAATCATATTCAGTTGTTACCTGTCCCCATTACATCATCCATTCACCATTACCAAAAATTCTATCTATCCTACTATGAATTATATCACTGCCATGTTACTTGTTAGTCCAAGTGAAGTATTCCCCTCTCCAAGGTAGTTCAGTAAGTGACAAATTTGTAATACACCCACAGAAGTCATGTACTTCAGCTGGAGTGATGGCATTTCCTCCTTGTCTATCCATGGCATGTAGAACTGTATTAAAGTCCCCACAAATGATCCATGGGACAGTAATGCCTACTGCACACTCAATTAGATTTTCCCATAGAGCTTTCTTTGATCAAGTGTATTGTGACCATAAATAACAGTTAACCTGCAGTCCATATCAGTAGTTGTTCCTCTAACCTGGCAGTGGATAAATTGTTCCTCTTGCTTGATAGTTGCAATTCTATACCAGGAGGGGTCCCAGATCACCTAAACTCTACTATTTGTTGCATCAGTGTAGTTGTGTATCATCTCCCATCCAGGTGCAACATTATTCAGGATGTTTTTTGCTTTACGATTTTTGACTCTTGTTTCTACTATGCCAGCTAATGTGATTCTTTTATTCCTTAAGTACTGCTTGAATTCCTTCTGCTTATACCTCTTATTCACACCTCTAATATTCCAGATTAACCAATTCATTGAGAATTGGTCCCCCCTCTATCAAGAGGCAGTGTGGAGACACTAGTACTCAATGATGATTGTTGTCCCTTACCCTTCTTTGTAGCTGACATTAATTCTGGGAAATTCTGTGGAGTAAGTTCAGGTGCAGCATTGTTGACTATTGGTGGAGTGACTTGAACAATACCCCTGCTAGTGAGTTTAATAGTACCCTGCTGTTGAGAGGTATGATTATTGCTGCTTGGTATCTCAATCACAGGACCAGGTGCAGGTACTACTGGTTGTATGTTCCCTTTAGATTTCCACTCAACTGCAGCTCTCCTGTTATCCCTTCTTCTGTTATGTTGGACTGGTGGTGGTGCTTGGGATTTAGGTTGGGGTGGGAATTTGTGTCCTATAGTCAAGCATCTATCACAGTATTCTGGTTTCCAGTCATAGAGAACTTCTGGTTGGAATTTGTTACCCTTGGAATCTATAATTGGAAACCCACTACTTGGATCAGCATGCTAGCATATGAAATTCTCATATGTTTTGTTGTACACTCATCAGCAAAGAGAGGTTTACCCAGTGCACTTGCTATTCTACTCAGTGACTTAGTTCCCCAAAAGGACATGGGAAGCTTGGGGAATTTAACCTACAGGGGAATTTCTATAGGGTACTGTTGAGAAAAATCAAACTCAGGACTCCATGGGTGTAGGATGAGGTTTATTATTAATTGTATAAGGCCCAGAATGAAAAATTGTATTCCTATCCTCTATGGTATGAAATTTAATTAAGTAATAGCCCTCTTCATGATAGTAAAGGCCGGGTAACACTACGTTTGACCAATTTGAACTAATGTAACTTTTCATCATATTGTACCCTAGTGTTTCCTCAATTACATAAGCAATTAGGGCTTTGCTCCACTTTTCCATCTCCTCGTCAACCTCTTGCTGCTCCAATTGCACCACCATCTGACCATCGATTAGTGTAGGGGGAATGAATTCCAATGCCATACCATGTGTTGCTAGTCGATTACTTTAGAATAGATTCGTCCAGGGGGCTGGATCTGGGAAGAGTGGTTGGGTGTTAGCCTCAGTCTCCAAGGTTACTCCTATTTGTTCCCTTTTAGCATATTCACCAGTAGGATTAACTCTATCCACCGGAGTATTATCATTTTGGTTGGTGTTAGGAGCTACCGGTGGGTTAGTACCAGTTTCTTCATCACTCCTGTGCTCGTTGAAGCTACAATTACCACTTCCTAAGGGTCGTTCAACTGTTGATCTGGGCTCTGTGAAATTGGGGTGATTCCAGGTTCCGTTGCCACCGTCTCTTGTCTCGGGGAACTCACAGAGCTAGTGGCTCCTTTGTCAACTAATTATTCCACCTTTTTGTTTTTCCCTTTTTTCTTGCCTCCGGTATTCGATGGATCGTTCTTCGGTCGGCCTCGTCCACGTTTTCCAGTTTGTTTGCCCCCTCTCGCCATTATGTACGACCACCGACGCAGGTTTACTTACCGTGCGCCGAGAGCATGGAGAGAGAAAGTTCTTAGGATTATTTCTATCGTCTTTAATGGATTTCAATTATGATGAGAGGCTGTTTTCTGCATATCTGAGTTGCTTTTCCTTGCTCCAGATGAGATTGGTATTGGTAGAATCACATCCAACCCCGTTTTTTCGACCTTTGGCTGGTAATCACATCGGCCATAAAGTAGTCTATCACTTTGGTTGGGGAGATAACTTTTTTGATTAGTTTAAGATTTGAATACTTTAATTTTATGCTTTTTAGTGTTTCTTCCAGTGTTTGACACTTTTTTTGAGGTCCGACTAATTTGGATTTGCACTAAAAAATCTCACTTTAGAGACAATTCACTCCTAATTACCAAAAACAACTTTATTGCCAGAACTTAAATCTGAGACTTTGATTAAGAATGGTGTAGTATGTAGGACCCACCACAATCTTTAGTGTTAGATACTCTAATTGATGGCTAAGGCCGAGAATATGACTTCGAATAACTTCTAATAAGTACTAAGTACTACTATTATTTATTATAGAGCAGATAAATTCTTCTATCTTTGCTTTTTGGAAGAAATTTCAATGTTGTTTCCCGGAAGAAATATTCTACCTGTCAAACTTTTATTCTTCCACGATGATTTCTGGTCCTAATATATTAATGGTAGTAATGATAGTACATAAACAGATTAACCGCATTTCACCTTTAAAAGAAATATAAGAATTGGTGAGCAAGTACTAAATCATACAGATGATCACTAAAATTTAGAATTTAACATACACGTAATCAAATATGGGAGGACCACTAACGACACGATTGTATTTTATATATAGTTGATTAATATTTGAAGTAGCTGCCACTAGTGTTGCAATCTCCACGAATATGCCCTGCAATCTCCACGAAATATACACCCTCAACTACAATGATTATATATGTAGATGAATTGACGTGGATACTACATAGTGAACCATGACTTGCTAGTAAACTATTTTAAACAATTATTATTATTATAGTACAAAGTGGTCGTTTGATACGCTGATAAAGTTACATTGGGATTATAGTCCTGGAATTATAATCCTAGGACTAAATAATCTTGTTCTTTGTTTGGTTCATTAGATTAAAGGTGGGATATACCATGTATAATTCAAAGCATGTGCTTGGTATTAGTTATACCACCTAGGAAATGGGATAATATTATCAAGATTGTGGTATAATTTTATAACGGGACTAATTAGTAACTCAAACCAAACATGATACAAATTTAACTCAAAAATTTAATATCAATATATCCTATCTTATACCGTCAACCAAACGACCCCTTACAATTTATTGGAGAATCATATCACATCTAACAGAGTGCGATAAAAGCAAGCTGTTGGCTTTGCCACGTCATATTCATTAGCTATATAGCATGAAATGTTGGTGATGACGATGTCATCACATCTAATCTATTTGTGAGGTGGGGACGCTTCTGTTTCAATATTTGTGTCTTATTTTTTATTCTTATTATTTTTAGAAGAAGTACATTTAAAATTTAGTAAATTTTAATAATTTGTTCTACCATAATGACACTAACTAATACTATGAATAGCATGTGATATGTTTAAACTACGAGATGCAAAAGATATTTTTGGTATGTTACGTCGCACACATCTTTAGTTCAAGACGACAAGATTCAAATTTTATCTTTTACAATATTCTCAAACATCATATTGGATCAATTATTAATTACTTTTTAATATTTCCAACCTTTCTTGAACGCAACTTCTTTTATATCGATTAAGTCCAATTGACCAATAAGGGTTGTGGTGGGATGAATATACTGTATCCTTAATCATAGTTCTTGAATTTGAACTTGAGTATGCAAAAACCTCTTCTACTTTAAATGGACCTAACGCAGCGCGAATTTAAATTAGTCGGAGCTACTGAACACTGAATGAGAAACCAAAAAAATGAAAGGATTAAGTTTAGCAGAGGCTGTTGATGCCCTGCTCCTTCTAACATAGCATATAGCCTAATGACGCAAGTGCTAACGAAGCTAATTAACAGTCGAAATACTACTCTCCCATTGGCTATACAGTCTTTTTTGCGTTTATAATATTTCCAACATCCCAGGACCTAAATCTTATGTCATCGATCGATTAGCTTTGCTTATGCCAATCAAACACATTTTTCTAATGAGGGTTTGGCTTTGTTGATCTTTTGGAATTTATTTGAAAATTTCTCTAGTGCGATGGTGGCTGTAAATATACTAAGTACTAATGATCAACTAAAATATCGGATATTTTAATCCACAAGCAACACGAAGAATATTTAGAGGTGTAAAAAAGTCTACATTAGTTATGCAATTTAATCTGTTATGACATATCATTTATTACTATATATCAAAAGTTGTTGTTAAATATATGATATATAGTTGTTTTTAAGCAACGTAATTGTGTAATATTTCTTAAACCGTCAACTTAAAATATTTGGCATCCTGCAATACAGCATCCAATAGTGCTTCTCAAGCCTAAGCCACCAAAACCCACACTACTTTTATTTACTTCTGCTCATTTCATTCAGAGGGCCGATGAGTATTCCATATTGGATTTATATGAACTTATTACTAGGGGTGTCAAATAGGAGCTGGATTGAATTTAGAGGGGTTAAAGTAAGCTGAGTTAATAAATAGGCGGGTCATTAACACAAGTTACTTGGGTTAAAATTGATTGGGCTGAAATGTGCTGACAAACGGGTCATAACTCAATCGGCTCAATTTTTACTATGTTTTTATTTTCTTTTAATAATTTATTTAATTAACTAATAATTGTTTTTAATTATGACTATATATAACATATCAAACAAAAAAAATGTCTTTTTTTAAAAAAAAATGACAAGATTTGTCATGAGTCAATGGGAATTACATATCAACCCAAATTTTAGATGGACTGAACCTGAACTGGGAAGATCAAAATGGGTTGACTTAATAACTATTGATCCGCCAAACTTTAGAGGATTGTGCATATCATGTTTTCATGGACTAAGTTTGACACCCGTACTTTTAATGTGGAACATAAATCTATATATAAAAATTCATTAAAATTATAACAAATAGTAGATATGATCATATGAACCTATAATTTTAAAAATATAATAACTTAACACAAAAAAATCTTAAAAGATTAACGTAATAGAACTTAAATTCTGAATCAGCTGCTTCTGTTTTATTAACACCTATGGTCTTGTTGTTTCCACCTTAATTCGTCAATTGTCATGCATTCGTGTGTCGCTCCTCAATATTCCCTTCATTTTCCTATAGACTTTTGAATTATTACCTAACAGTTGACTCATTGTTATTTCTACATCAATATTCAATACTACTAGTTGTATTATCCATTAACAATATTCGCACATCACGTGGCAATTATTCTACTGACTAAAATTATGTTTCAGTTAATATTCTGTTCTATTCCCAAGCATAGTTCAAGTTTTTGCCTATATAAAGCCACCCAATGCCTCGTTTGTTATACCCCAAAACCAAAATCAATCTTTCTTTCTCACTTCTTCTCATAATATTAGTCCCTTTCCTCCCAGAAAAAAAAATGACTACACACACAGAAAGCCTTTGGGTTTTCGCTTTAGCAACAAAATGCAAATCTTTCAACCCTATATGCTTTGCACTTGTTTTTCTTCTAGCCTGGCTAGTCATGCAGATGCTTTACTGGTCTTACCCTGGTGGCCCAGCTTGGGGTAAATACAGCATGCTGAGAAAATATTTGCTGTTAAAAAATCCAATACCTGGGCCAAGAGGTTTTCCTCTGATCGGTAGCATGAACATGATGACTGGCTTAGCACACCAAAAAATTGCATCCATGGCCGAATATTGCAAAGCCAAACGTCTCATGTCCTTCAGCTTAGGCGAAACAAAAGTTATTGTAACGTGTAATCCAACAGTAGCAAAAGAAATATTGAACAGTTCAGTGTTCGTTGAACGTCCGGTAAACGAGTCAGCCTATAAACTAATGTTCAACAGATCAATTGGTTTTGCTTCTTACGGTGTCTACTGGCGAACACTTAGAAAAATTGCTTCAACACACATGTTTTGTCCTAAGCAAATTAAATCATCTGAAGCTCAACGGTTTGAAATCGCGAAGCAAATGGTCGCGATTTTGGAACGGAGTACTCCGTCCCTACAGGTTCGGGATGTGTTGAAAAAGGCGTCGTTGAACAATATGATGTGCTCTGTTTTTGGGAGAAAGTATAGTCTTATTGATCGTTGTAACGACGAGATAGAAGAATTGAGCGAGTTGGTTGATGAAGGTTACGAGCTTTTAGGCATGCTTAACTGGTCTGATCATCTACCTTGGTTAGCTGAATTTGATTTACAGAAAATTCAGCATAGGTGTGAACAACTAATGCCTAAAGTGAACCGGTTCGTTGGTAAGATCATCGATGAACACCGGGTTGAACCTAGTAGTGTTCATCGCGATTTTGTGGATGTTTTGCTCTCTCTTCAAGATTCTGAGAAATTATCGGATTCTGATATGATTGCCGTACTTTGGGTAAGCAACCATATACTTCTATTTAAGTTTATACACGGAATTTAAAAAGTTGAGGAAGGCTTTTAAAATTTATGATTTAAATATATTTCATAATATTCGTGTGGTTATATTGAACATATCATGACAATATTGTAATTGCTATTGGTTCAAAGTTAAAAACATGTCATTTCCAAACTGAACTGGTTTCAAAGTTAAAAACCTGCATGTTAGAAGAAAATAGTTTTATTTTTCTTTTGAAAAGAGGAAGTATAAAAAATAAAAAATAAAAACATAACCAATCATTCCTATTCTCCCTAAGCGAAAAGTCAGTCCTTCTTTTCCTTTCTTTTAGTTTAGGATTCCTCTTCTTTTTTGAAAAATAAAATAAAATAAAATATTCAGAGAATATATTCAAGGTTAATGCTCAGATTACTCTTTGAATAAGCCATTTATAATTTCATAATCTCTCTTATTCTGAAGCAACCACTGTTTCTTCTTGTTTCATTCTTAAGGGGGAATAAGTTGGATTCTTGAAATAAACTTGATTTGGACAAAAACTTTCAATCAATTATTCTTAGTTGCACTTACAATACTATTTATTTACGAGTAGCAGAATATAGTGACACTAAATGATAATAAAAAATGAACACTGGAGAACTTAAAGCTAATTTCAATTTCATTTTGTCACATGTTATGTAGGAGATGATATTTAGGGGAAGTGACACGGTGGCAGTATTAATAGAGTGGATACTAGCACGGATGGTACTTCATCCTAATGTTCAGTCCAAGGTACAAGAAGAGCTAGACAGGATTGTCGGAAAATCGCGGTCAGTGATGGAGTCCGATGTAACGAACATGGTTTATCTGCCAGCCGTAGTGAAAGAAGTACTCAGGTTGCACCCTCCAGGCCCACTGTTGTCCTGGGCCCGTCTATCGATAAAGGACACGACAGTGGACGGGTACCACGTACCTGCAGGAACCACGGCTATGGTGAACATGTGGGCCATCACGAGGAGTGAAGAGGTTTGGGCGGATCCACTTGAGCTTAAGCCCGAAAGGTTCATGAACGAGAACGAGCCTGTGGATTTTTCGGTGTTGGGGTCTGACCTGAGACTGGCACCATTTGGTTCCGGAAGACGAACTTGTCCTGGAAAGACACTGGGCTTGACCACGGTCACTTTTTGGGTAGCATCGCTTTTGCATGAGTTTGAATTCGGGCCAAGTGATGGAACCAAAACCGTCGATTTGTCTGAAGTACTAAGGCTTTCTTGTGAAATGAGCAACCCCCTGACGGTGAAGGTGCAACCACGACGAGTTCCATGAAGCTCCTCGCATCACAAGCCAGGGCACTACCCAAGAAATGTAACTAAAACACCACTATATGTTGTTTGCGGTACTGTGTGTCTTTGTGTCTTTACTGTATTGTATTGTATTGTTATTTAAATAAGAAGTATGTTCTAATTGTTAAGTAGTACTTTATATTTGTTGTAATGTATTATTGAAACCGTTCTAATTGTTAAGTAGTACTTTATATTTGTTGTAATGTATTATTGAACCCGTTGTTAAGTTATGTAACAAATATTTTAGTGTAATGGGTTGGTTATGTTAACTATTTTTCTTTCTTATACTGCCTGTTCTTTTGAATTACTTGATTCTCTGAGAACTAGAACTGTTAAATGTGATACATCTTATAAAATAGTTAGCCATAATAGAACTATCATTAAGAAAATTTTCATTAAAAGCAATTTGGATGCACTCGTCTAAAGAAATCATAATACAAAAACATACTGCAATAAAGAAATTACAAACTGCTGAACTATATAGTTTAAGCGGATGTGCATAGATTTCCTAAATTACTACTTCCTCCGTCCCAATTTATGTGATATAATTTGACTAGGCATGGAGTTTAAGAAAGAAATTAAGACTTTTGAAACTTGTGATATAAAACAAGTCATTGATACTTGTTTGGCTATAAATCATTTTATTAAGAGTAAAAGGAGAAGTTTTAAGTTAAATTATTTCTAAATATGACAGTGTATCATTCTTTTTGGCACAAACTAAAAAGGAAAGTATATCACATAAATGGGACAGAGAGAGTAGCTAAATAATCATGCATTAAATTTTTGGATAAAAATAAAAACGTAAATCCTTTATGTTTAAAATATTATTTGTACTAGATTGAATGCGTTTGATTCTGTTTCAAACGAGGAAATAGGATCTCTTGCCCTCTTACAATTTGACTAGAAGAAAATGGCTTTTTCAGATCTCTTGTGTGTTTTTTTCAGATCTCTTATGTGTAAAAAATGAAGATCTCTTGTAAAAAGGTTATAAAACTAAATAAAGTTTGTAAAAGACTAAAAATTTAATATTCCCGTTTCAAACGTGCATACCACCAGAAGGAAAGACAAAAACACACACAGTAAAGAAAGAGAAAAAAAAAAATTCTTCTCAACCTTATGATCTCATAATCGATCAACGAATTGTGGGATTAAGGGATTTGAGATGTTACTTATAATATTAGCTACTTGGTTGTTCAATCCAATTGAACAAAAGTCTCCTTTTGTTTTGTTATTGTTATTGACCAGTTGGGTCCCTAAGATGCCTCATGACGTTGAAAATGTTTTGGTTCGTCATGACAATATGGGATGTGACTTGTTTGGTTTATAGGAGGCAAACACAGATAATTGTAAAATTAACAAATCGCGGAGGTAAAAAATATCAGGTAATCTCTACTCATTTATTCAAGTCTTGTTGATTAAAGTTATTACCTACACTAATAAAAAATATCAAGTACCCTAAATATTTCAGGCATATTTGCAGGAAGTTCAAACATATATATGACTGAATTTCATTCATATAATGCTGAACTTCAAACATTTTTGTATGAAATTCAGACATATATATGCCAAGTTCACCCTTATATGCCTGAAATCTGAAATTTAGGTAAACAATTTCTTATCCAAAGAAAGAGAAAAAAAAATTCTTCTCAACCTTATGATCTCATCTCATAATCGATCAACGAATTGTGGGATTAAGGGATTTGAGATGTTACTTATAATATTAGCTACTTGGCTGTTCAATCCAATTGAACAAAAGTCTTCTTTTGTTTTGTTATCGTTGTTGACCAGTTGGGTCCCAAAGATACATCATGCAGTTGAAAATGTTTTGCTTCATCATCATGACAATAGGGGATGTGACTTGTCTGGTTTATAGGAGGCAAACACAGATAATTGTAAATTTAACAAATCGCGGAGGTAAAAAATATCAGGTGATTTCTACTTATTTATTCAAGTCTTGTTGATTAAAGTTATTACCTGCACTAATAAAAAATATCAAGTACCCTAAATATTTCAGGCATATTTGCATGAAGTTCAAACATATATATGACTGAACTTCATGCATATAATGTTGAACTTCAAACATTTTTGCATGAAATTCAGACATTTATATGCCAAGTCCACCCTTATATGCCTGAAAGATTGAAATTCAGGTGAACAATTTTTTATCCAAAAACAATAACTTGTTTCGAATTATAACAATCTAACACATGATTCAACACTCAAATCTACTTCAAATGAGCTCAAAGTTGATATATAAGTCCAACTATCATAAAGGACAAGCCCAATCCAATTTGTCAAAATAACAACATTTCTAACAAATTCATTTTATAATAATGGTGATTAGCCATTAATGTTTTCAAGCTTTATCAGTGCCACCTACTTGATTAAACTCACATTTCATATTCGAAATTCAAGATCCACTTCTTCTCCAATTGCTATAAATTTGAAAAATTTATTGTACAACAACTAAAAAGATAAAGGAGAAGGAGGAGGAGGAGGAGCAGAAGAAGAATAATGAAGACGAAACACTTTTGTCCGAGGTTATGTATATTAGATATCAATTAAACTTTCTTTAAAAAATAAAAATGAGGTGGAGTATCCAGATTTTCGGTCTGATATGAATTTTTAGCCACCATTTAAAAAGTAATAGAAAAATAGTCACACTTAAATGCAAAAATAGAATTTGGAACAAAATAACCCTACTATAAACACAAAAGAATTTATAAAAGTTTGAAGCCCATGATATGTTCCTTGGTTTTAAACTTATAAAGGTTTGAATCCCATGAATCCTTCCTTGATTTTGAAACTCCATCTTTTGAACCCCATGAATCATTACTTTGTTTAAACTATAAACTAGTATTAGTATCCGCGCATCTCAAAAAGTAGGCTAAGAATAGAAATTGCACTATAGCTTATGAATTCTTTTTTGTTTTTTGTTTTTTGTTTTTTTGTTATAGTTTATAGATTCTGACATGCTATATGTTTTCTCACAATAATTTGTCTAATTACAATAGATGAAGTTCTTGTTAACAGAGATTGACGTTTTTATAAATACGTATAACTAATATTATTGTATATAAGATTACTTAGCACCAATTTTGTTATTATTTTTAAGTCATCATCTTGACTAATACTATGATTTATAACTTGGTAAAAATTGCTTCAACAGCTCCAATGAGATGACCTATAACACCCTGTTGTTTTGTCAACTCAGCAAGGCTCACATAGAAAAGAAAAAAATATTTCATCATATTGATATTGTAGTCTACGTGCATGCTTAAAATTGAGAATCTTTTTTTCGATAAATAATTAACATGCTATATATCCACTAATAACCACAAAGTAAATATGAAATAATTCAATAAGATATGAAGAGTTCTAAACTTTTTATTAGTCCGAGGCAGAAAATAAACATGAAGAGGTCTTCAATAGAACAAATTCTCCTACAACTTTGAGCTGACACATTTTCTCTTATCTACGACTGAACTTATAAGGATACCTTTTTTATTCCTATATTTTTCACACATGCATTTAAATTTAAGTAAAATAATAGTGCATTGTTGCAATTCCACAATTAGTCATGAAATTCACAAAATTATAAAAGTAAACCATCTATATTTACAATTTATAAGTCCAGTATTTTGAGAAGGGAAACAAGTAACTAAAAAGTAAATATCATTAATTTATAGGCTTTATTATATATCAATAAATTCATTCGGCACAAACACAATGCTCAATGAGAAAAAAATTGATAAGCATAAATAGTTAATGATCAGTAACAAAAATAGGAGAAGAAACAACTCTTGAGAGAAGCCATGATGGCAGGGATGACTTTGAGAAGAAAATTTAACGTTGATCAAGAGGTTAAAACATTGGAACCACTAAGTAAATTTAAACTCTGTGCTTTATTCTGCAAACACATAACATAGAAAAAATATATAAAAAAATCTCAAATGCTAAACTTATCACATGAAACATCTGAATAAAATAACTACTTTTTATATAGCGCCAACTGCGAAGACAATGAACTTGTATATATTTCAAAAAAAAAAAAATAACTAGTCTAACAACAACATGTATTGTGTTATTACCTCTGCTATTTCCTTGAGTAATTCCACAATTTTCTCAACCTAAACAAAAACAAAAAAAAAATTAAAAGTTTTTTCTGCAAGAAGTCATTCAATACTGTTAGAAATAAAATACGCAATATAATAAAACAATATATTATATATAGTAACTGAAATCTTACTATCAATGAAAAGTGGATTGACATAGATATAAATAGACAATACAAAAATATCAAACAACTATAATAAAATTAATAATGTAAATTTCTTATCTATGCCAATATATTTTACCTAATTGTTTTCGGTGGATCCATTCGGGGCAAGAAGCATGCACCGGGTATCTCTTATAGGCGTGGGAAGTGAGAAATGACCTTATTCAAGCAATCACCGGCAGTACTACCATAACAAACTTCCAATGGCATTTTTATTGTGCAGAGCTTCCACATCTTTATTGTCAATTTGTTTATCAATGATGATCATTGCAAATAACCTGACCCCAAAGTGGTCCCAAATGCATTTGATTAGATAAGGATGGCAAGTTTTTACGCAATTGTGTTTGTTTTGTGCGAAAAAGTTAAAATATTTTTGTTGGTGGAGCTTTGTTATTTAGTTTCTTCTCTGTTGATAACTTTTTACATGGAACTACTTATTAATGAAGTGTTCCAAGCAACATGAAATATGAAGACAAATTGATAGAGCGAGCTTATGTGTACTTTCAACATATTTATAAAGCTTTAGACATTCATCCCTCAGTGTTTCGGCATCATCCTCCAAAGCTTGGTTCTGTTCCACCAAGTAGAAAAGATTTGCATATTTCGTGCGACTACAAATACTGATATGAAAGTTAAACACACCATGGAAAACTGTCCGCAAATAGTAAAAAAAAAAAACTTATCGTGAGGAGGGGGAATGGGAAAGTGGGAGTAGTTGGTGGTTTCTAAGTCTTCTTCCATGTTTTTGGTTTGATACACATTCAAACAAAAACTGTCCGTAAATAAAATTTAAAACTGTCCCGTTGAAACATGATAAAAATCATTATCATCTATGAAGCTTCATCAAAAGGAGACAATGTAGATTCTTTATCACTAATTCGCAAAAAAGGCATTTAACGTTGAGATTGATAAGGATAGTTGTAACCACCTTAAGTTAAAAAAAAAATAGCTAACTTCAAATTCAAATTTTGAATTAAAATCTATCTTTATTGATAAGTGTAGAAATTAATTAAAAAAAAAAACTGCAAATTAATTCATAACTAATGATGAATTGACGTGGGGGGGAAATGGGAGAGTGGGCTACGTGCATATTAGGTGTGGTATTTGAAGGTAGTTAGTATTATTTTTTTATTGATAAGTTTAAAATTTATAAAATAACTGCAAATTAAGTTATAACAACAGTTATGTACGTAGGAGGAAGGGGGAAACTGGAGAATGGATTAATATTTTTGTTATTTTGTCCTTTTTTGTCTTTTCTTTTAAAATGTAGAAATTAGACAGTATTCTGATCCAATTATTTGAGTATATTAGATCATATCTCTTTCATTAGACTTTTTAATTAGATTAATATACTTATTTCAGTTGACGCCTTATCTCTTTCTTTCTTTTCTTTTTTTGGATAAAAACAATAATTATACTAATAAACTTCTAAAGATTATTACATGCGCTGATCTTTGCAGGAAATATATTCCCCTTACACTAGCGGAAAAAAGATTGTAAAACATAAGATGGTGGATTAAAATAAATTTGAAAAATGCAACAGAAATGTGTATTTTATTAGGTATTGTTGATTTATGTTAAATTTGGTTTTATGTTGTTTTATTTCGTTTTATGTTTGTTGAAGAATTCAAAATTTAAATCAATTCTTTGTACTTGAACATAAGGATAAGGTTGAGAATTTTTAAACATAATGTAAAAAATCTGCAAGTTTATTCTCCTAAATAAATAGCTAATATGTTACATGTGAATTTTTCCGGTGTTGCCACATGGCTGAATTAGTTATTAGTTAATAGAAATGCGTATTTTATTAGGTATTGTTGATTTATGTTAAATTTGGTTTTATGTTCGTTATTTGGTTTTATGTTTGTTTAAGAATTCAAAATTTAAATCAATTCTTTGTACTTGAACATAAGGATAAAGTTTAGAAGTTTTAAAAGTAATGTAAAAAATCTGCAAGTTTATTCTCCAAAATAAATAGCTATTAGTTAATATGTTACATGTGGATTTTTCTGGTGTTGCCACATGGCTGAATTAGTTATTAGTTAATAAGTTACATGTGGTTTTTTTTTGGTCACGCCACTTGGCTTAAGGAGAGAGCTTTTTCCTCGGCTTTTAATAATACTAGTATCCGTACCCGCGCGATGCGCGATCAGTATTAAAGAATAGCAATCATAATACATTAACCTCTTCAAAAAAGGATTGCTTTCTAATCCTAAGTAAACAAAATTAATGATTAATCAAAATGCCAAATATCTTGTAATTTGATAAAGCTAAGTAGAATCACAAATAGTCAAAAGCTGATAGAGCTCCTCTATAATCCAAGTTTGAGGACTATACAAAGGTTTAGACTCCTAAATTTCCGTCCAAGCTATGTAATGAATAAGTTCTTTGTGTTATCCCAATGAGTCGCATCGAATCTTTTTTCTTGATCAAGTAAAGGTTTATTGAAGAGCTAATGTTGAATCTTCATAGAAGCCGAACAATTATCGCTAGACAATCGTCTAATAACTCTTATTCTCTCCTAGTTCACTTTGGAATGTTAATGTCTACCTCGGTTGAGCAGTATTAATCATGAAAACGAAGCTTCTGACTACTCGTTGTAGTCATCATCCTGTTCAAAATCATTATGCAACAGAGCAACTTCACCCATATAGCTACCAATTATTAGCACAATCAAGTCCTTAAGTAACCTAACTAGTGAATTACAGTACTTAATAGAATTTCGATCCTAAATGAGAAATTATCTACAACATGTGTAAAATAGGTACCACATGACTACCGTTTTGTCATCTTGTAGTTTTCTTCCGTTGAATTCTGTTTCTTGAGCTGCTCAAGTTCTTTCTTTTTCTTTGCGAGATTTCTATCATGGATGTTGATCGTATTTTCCAGCAGCCTACAATATATTTTCCAAAGAAAACCAAAATCAATTGTAAAACTCAAAAATTGGTGCAATTATATGCCAATATATAATAGTTTCATATATATCTTAGTAAATTAAACATGAAGTTCTCCGGACCTTTCAAAGACATGAGTAGTAAACATGCCAAGTAACTTGATCGCTAAGTGCGATGTTTCCTCTTCCTTTTTGTTGGACAATGTTCAAAGTGTTTCAACTCCTAGATGCACCCAAGAGTTTTTCTATTTCTGTTCTAGCATAATCATGTCCATAATCACATTGAAATCTCTGCAAGGCATGTTAACTTCTAAAACGTACCAACCGCCACTTGTTCTCCAATCTTTGCTACCAATATTAATATTGCAAGGATTATTCCCTTAGCTTGATTTAAGTAAGCCAGCTTGTTCCCGGACTTGAATGAATTGCTTCCATTTTGCAACTTAACAATAAGATCATCTTTACATTTTTAGTAAATTATATTCTTATGATAAACATAAAGAAATAATGACTGACGAGTGTTGTAGAGGAAAAAATACAACTAACACCTTTCTTACATGGTAAAAGAACAACCAAAACTTACAAAAGTAATTTAGAGAAATCAAGGTTTTTTTCTTCATGTATTTGATAAATTTTATATGGTTTGTATCCAATTTTTTCTAGATTATCTCTGTCTAATAATAGCAAGGGTATGATCACCTCAATTAGAATTTAAAATTCTAACTCAATAATCTTCAGTTTTAGAATTTCCTGCATAATTCTCTATACACTCAGTTTTTCCGAAATTCTCAACATTAACGATCAATTCTAACAATGATCTTTGATTGTTTCCATTTAACTTTTGAACTCCCTCTGGCAATGGCAAAATTTTTATCATTTTCCACGAAATCAAAACGCTTCAAAGATATTTTAGAAGAAATGCATCAAGAAACGAAAAAAAAGAAGAAGTTCAATACTCAGTTTTTTCATATACTTACCAATGCAAAAAGGCGGAAGAAACGGAAAGCGCCAAAAGATTACAATCCTCAATACTTTACAAGTCGGAAAAAAAAAACTCGAAGATAGATGGGGAGAACTTGAGAAACTAAGAGTATTTTCAAAGCTTACTCCTTCCTTCAAAAACAAAACATGAATGCGTTTTATACTCATATAACACAAGTTCGTGTTTGATCTCTAAAATGTAGGAGTTTATTTTGTAACTTAAAATTTCATGATATGAGAAAGAAATGTAAATCAGAGAATTATAACTGAAATTTCACGTAAATACGCAAAAAGAAACCTCTGCAAAGGAAAAGATTACCTATGGAATATCTTGATCTCCATTTTACAGCGGTGTAATCACGTAACTTGATGTTCATCAACTCACCTCTTTTCCCGATGTGGAAGAAAACTTGAACAACCTCTAAATTCACATCTGAAGTTCCACAAGTTAGCAAATTCTTCCCTAAAAAAGAGTATCAAATTGATGGCAACTGAAGCGTATGATCTGATCACCAAAGTTAAGAATTGATTAATCTTGATCGAAAATTAGGATTATTATATACCGAACTCAGAGCAAAGAAAAAAAAAATGGATTACAAAAACTGATTAATCCAAGTGCCGCTCATAAATCCGACCTCCCCCACCGCCTACAATTAAAAATGTTACAGAAACCGATTCAGTTTTACCTGAGTAATATGGACAGAAAATTGTCAAAAAGGACGCAATCGAAGTAAAATAAAAAACCAAAATTGTTCTTGAGAAATTAAAAGAAAACCACAACTTATTCCCTCTTTCAAAGCAGAGAGAGAAGCAAAACGATGAACTTCGAAAAGAACATGATAAATGTACATTGCCTCATATGGCAAAAATTCATATTATGAAGTGTAGATGTGAAGCAACCCTCAATGTTAGGAGTAGGAAAACTGAGTACATAAACTCTTTTTTTTTTTTGTAAGAATATATATTCCATCATCTAATACTTCTTGCATCGATTTAACTAAAGGAAAAAAAATGTCACTTCAGATTATCAATTTCATGTATATATTTTACATGTTTTCAAACTTAAATATTAGTATCATTATCTATATTTCTTCATATCATGGTCATTTTACAAAGATGATTCCTTCATTGTAGTTTGTTAAGCCATTCTGCTGCCTTGCGAAATGTACCATTGCACCAAAGGAAACACGATACATGCCCTCCTCTAACACATCTAATGTTTTAGTCAGACCAAACTTTTTCAAGTTCCTAGCACCGAGCTTTGGAATGTGGCCATAAACTTTTTAGTAATATATTTATATACTCCCTCTGTTTCAATTTGTTTGAACCTATTTCCTTTTTAGTCCGTGCCAAAATGAATGACCTCTTTCCTAATTTGGAAACAAATTCACTTTATGAATGATTTACAGCCACACAAATTTTCAAGGCTTATTTTGAACCACAAGTTTCAAAAGTCTTCCCTTTTTCTTAAATGTCGTGCCCAGTCAAATGGGTTCATATAAATTGAAACGGAGGGAATAGTATATAGGAGAGGCAAAGAGGTGAAGCTCATTAATTGTTGGTACATACTAATATTGGTTTTGAAGGCTCCTTTTGGTTTCTATTTAAGAAGTAAATTTAAAATAAAAGATATTTTAAGAGTTTCTCCAATTTTTAAACCATGACAATAAAATATATTATTTTCAGCGGATGCGCTGAAAGAGAAGAGCCCAAAAAGAGTAGAAAATATACCTGTAGTAGCAGAGGCTTCATATTTCTAAAGATTGAATGTACTCTCATCACGACATAACGACAAAATCAAGTGATCAAGATGTCTCCTCCGATCCAACAAACAATATAATCTCCGTGTTCTACAAATATTTCAACAAACCTATAAGGATAAGAAACGTGAGAAATCTCTTGAACACATGTGAAATCAGAAGCTAATGTAAGAGAAAATAAACTCCACTATATGCAGCAAGACATAGTAATATAAAAATTACCATATCTTTGAAATTTAAACTGACACAATAACAATGTCAGTGAACACTGCCTAGGACAATGTACAATTAATATATTTGATTTGAAGATAATTAGGCAAATTTGAATCCTCATTAACGCCATTATTGGACACCAAATGGGCATAGCCCTTGCAATGAAAAACCGTCAATGGAGCCTCCACATAGGGTCATATATTTGATTTGAAGATAATTAGGGAAGATAACTTCCCGATTCCTATATTCTCTCCATAACTGCACCAACATCAACTTATGACTTAAATCCGTCGGTTAATTTGAATTTGCCGTTTCTTTTAGTTTTTATTATTATTATTATTATTATTATTAACTTATTTTCTGATTATTTGTTTAATAAATTTACAAAACGTCTGTTTTTTTTTTTTTTTTTGAAGATATGTAATGCAGTTTTCAGTTTTGTGTAAATTTGCAATTTTTATGCATTATTTTTTGAATTTGCATTTTATATATTTTTATTATTTACTTATTTCTGATTATTTGCTC
Source organism: Lycium ferocissimum (assembly GCF_029784015.1). Lineage (NCBI taxonomy): Eukaryota > Viridiplantae > Streptophyta > Magnoliopsida > Solanales > Solanaceae > Lycium > Lycium ferocissimum. Next base: position 43,581,048 of record NC_081349.1, read on the forward strand.
CTTGCATTTTTTTTAACTATTGATGTTTATTTTTTTTCATTTTGTATTTTTAAATTCTGATTTTTGTGGTGATGACACTTGTCATCCTACAATTCTTTTGCCTCTCCTATTATATATAGATAGATATAGATATAGATATAGATGTTTGAACAAATGAATCCTTCCTTGTTTTTGAAACTCCAATGAATTTTTGAACCGCATAAATTCTTCCTTGATTTTGCATTCCATGAAGCCTTCCTTTGGTTCCACTTGTTAATCCTTCGAATTCTAGTAGCATCAGTTGGAGTTATTCTATATTGGGCAACTTACATAAACAACTACCTTTTATAAGCTCCTAACAGTATATAGATACAATTTTTCAATTTACAAACCGTAGCTACCTTTGCAATTTCGGCTGTATTTCCGTGTATTTTCGTATTTTTAAATACAGTTGTAAGGTTGCTATCCGAAAATACGGCTGATACACCAAATACATGTGACATACATCTGATCAAATACACTGAAATACAGTCCAATACAACAAAATGTTAGGTTGCTATTCGAAATACAACCCAATACATCAAATACATATGAAGTGAATGTGGTGCAACCAATTTTGTTAATACAGTCAGATACAGGTATATTTGATTGTATTTATATACAGTAGAAACTTGCACATTTAAATACAGCCAAAATAAAAGGATTATCAGTATATATATACAATGAAATACACAACTCCCTCGTGTATTTAAAGGATTTACTCCACTCTGTTTTTATGATACATGTGTTGATACCTAATGTTTAACCTCTCATAATTTATTTTAATTACCCAGTGTCCTTGAATATTAAACGGGGTGAAATATGTATTTTTAGAAGTCAAAATGATTTTATAAAATTATTTAGATAATAGTTTACCATTCTTATTTGGTAATTAATTTATATAATGTTATAAATCATCTGGAAATTAATTTACATATTTTTACAATTATAATACTTTTGCTAAATTTAACCAAGAGAGAAAATAATTTACAACAATTATTTATTTAATTGTTTAAATTGTTAAATTGTCAATTAGTAAGTATTTCACTCTATTTAATTCAAGAAATCTGGTTAATTAAATGAATTAATCATTTTGTCCCTCAAATCTTAATTTGGCATACCCAATGTGCAATTTATTAGAGTTAATCATAATTAATTAAAGTGTTTAATTGTGGTTAATTTCATAAATTATTCAATTGTTGGCTAATTGTGGCCTTAATTGAAATAGCTAATTTGCATGGCCTAAAGTTGATTAAGGTCACTATTGCAATATTAGCCTTTAGTGGTTTGGTTGAGTTTAAATCTGGCCTTAATTGAAATAGCAAATTTCTTGGTTTAAGTAAATTGAGGTTATATTTGCAACTTAAGTCCATTAGCATATTAATCATGTTCACTAGTTTAGTTAATTGATTAATTAAGTCATATTTGACCATTAGTTAAAGAATTTATTTCATTATTTGTTCTGATTGTGGCCATTTGTTAAATTGAACATTTGAGTCTTGTCATATATACACACGTATACATAGATATACAGGTCTATACATGTATATCGTGTATATGAGTGTGTGTATATATATATGTGGCTGCCCCTTATTCTTTTTAATTCAGCCGAGCCCAGTCCAATAAGGACTGACCCGGCCCACACTTCGTCTATACACACACATACATAACATGCAAGACCCTAAAGGCCTCATTTGTTCAAAATGTCGAGAATGAAGGGCAAACCCTAGCCTCCCTTCAACTCCTTTCTCTCTCTTACGTCTACTTTGCCGAAAATGGCAATGGCGCGGGCCCTCAACGTTTGATATTGACTAGGCATAGCTGAGAATGGCAAGAGCATTAATTGCTCTGCCATTTCTCAACCATTTCCACCCAAAGGCAATCCAAACGCGGTATAATCCCATTTTATCTATTTTTTCTGCATTTTACAACGGGCATGACTGAGTTCCTTAATGATTTTTGTTTGCACTCGTTTTTGAATCTCCAATTCCTATTGGTTCATGATGAACCATGCGGATTGACCTGGTACTGGGTCAAATCCCACCTTTGCTTGCTTATTTACCTCAAACCTCAGCCGTTAGATGTGGTTTGAGAGAAACAATTTCATAAAATTGCTATACTCCCACGTGATGGAGCCAAAACCCGGGTAAGGACGGTTGGAGGTGACTCAGAACACTTTCCAGTCACGATGGGCCTGCACCAGGGGTCCGCGCTTAGCCCGTTTATGTTTGTTGTGGCAATGGACGCTCTGACAAGCCATATTCAAGGAGAGGTACCGTGGTGCATGTTGTTTGCAGATGACATTATGCTTATTGACGAGTCGCGGAGTGGTGTTAACGCGAGACTGGAGGTTTAGCGACAGACTCTGGAGTCGAAGGGTTTCAAGTTGAAACGGGACTAAGGCAGAGTACTTAGAGTGCAAGCTCGGTAATGGGAGTCACAGAGGACGAGGACGTGCGGTTGTGGATACTCGGTCATCCCGAAGAAAGAAAGTTTCAAGTACACAGGGGTCGATCATCAAGGGACTAGCGAGATTGACGATGATGTCACACATCGTATTGGAGCGAGATGGATGAAATGGAAGCTCGCATCGGGGGTGTTGTGTGATAAGAAAGGTGCCGCCTATTCTAAAGGGAAAGTTACTACAAGGCATGTGGTTAGACCAGCTATGTTGTATGGGACGGAATGCGGCCGATTAAGAAAGCGCATGTCCAGAAGATGAAGGTAGCTGAGATGCGGATGCTGAGATGGATGTGCGGGCATACCAGGAGAGATAGGATTCGGAATGAAGTAATTTAGGATAAGGTGGGTGTGGCCCCTGTGGTGGATAAAATGCGGGAAGGGAGGTTGAGGTGGTTCGGCCACGTGCAGCGGAGATGCGTTGATGCGCTAGTGAGGAGGTGTGAGAGGATGGCAGTGGTGGGCCTAAAGAGAGGGAGGGGTAGGCCAAAGAAGGCCTGGGGAGAGGTGATTCGACAGGACATGGCGTTACTCCAGCTTACCGAGGACATGACCGGTGATAGGAGGAGGTTGAGGTCGAGTATCAGGGTAGAGGGCTAGTAGGGGGCAGCGAGGTTTCCTTTCTCGTATTAGGAGTATTTTTATCCGACTTCTATGTGTTGGTCTTGTCTATTTTTGCTATTTTATCATGACACGTTGCTCTTGCTATTTCTCATTTTCACATGGTTTTGATTTGCTTGTCCGTATCGACTCTTTTCCTTGTTTTCCTTGTTTTCTTTTGGTAGGGTCTTTGAAATTGACCTCCCTACCTTCCAAGGTAGGGGTAAGGTCTGCGTACACTTTACCCTTCCCAGACGCCACATTGTGGGATCCAACTAGGCATGTTGTTGTTGTTGTTGCTGCTGCTGCTATACTCCCACGTCGACTGTGGATTAAGGTTTTGAGAATTGGTGGTTCTAGATAAAGAACCCCATTATTCACATTTCAAAAGAGGACCTTTGAGCATACTGAAATATCAATATCCTCAGAAAAATCAAATTAACTAGGGTTTATGTTTTTGAGACCTTTATCTATTTGATTTAAGTTAAATTTTGAAAGTTTTCTTGTTCTTTTGTGTGTGGCTGAGCAATTCGGGTGGAGAAGAAGAGTCTTCAAGGTCCATTCTCATCCAAGGATGCGCACAAGGTAAATTCTCTTCCTTTCCTCATTTTTTGATTTCTGTGTTTTTAGTTTTGATATGCTTGTGTTTGTATGTTCTAGTTTAGTTAGTTTGCTTATTTGTTTATCAGTGTTTTGTTAGATTGGATAATTTGTATATGTTAGCTTAGATTAGGTTGCAAGCATGTTAGATTAAGTTAGCTTAAAAGGTATTCATGCCTTGCTTATGATAAGTACTTATGAATTAGTTGTTAATCTAGCATGGTAGATGGTGTGGCATCATAGGGCTTATCTTATTTACAATCAGTATGATATTACTGCTCATGTTGGTTTAAACCCTTTTTAATCATTAATTAGCCTAAATCTCATTATATGATGGAACTAGTTAAAGGTTATCATGGTTAATCTTTAAGTGTATTATTAATACATGTGTGCTTAGATGATTAGTATAAGCAACCCTCATGAATCTGTAAATCTCTTTATTATTTGAATGAGTCCTCGTAAATCTTTGCCCGACTTAGAGCCCGTTTGGATTGGCTTATAGCTTAAGGTTTTACTTGTTTATAGTGTTTCAAAAATAAGTTGTAGTCCAACTTATTTTTTTGGCTTATAAGTTGTTTTCACTTATAAGTTGCTTTAGATAAACTAAGTTAAATGGGTCCAATTATTTTTTTGAGCTTATTTTAAGCACAAAATGACTTTAGGGACGACCAAACACTCAAAAAAAAAAAATTTAAAACACTTATAAGCCAACTTATAAGCCAATCCAAACGGGCTCTTAGATTGTTTTTGGGGGTCTGTTACTATCCATGATTAACTTCAAACAGTCTTTATTACCTATTAGTGCATGACAAGGTTATATTCTAGAGGTTAAGTTAGATTTTAGGTGTGTATGTAGGATCTGGAACCCAGGCATGTTCATTTAATTGCTAAAATGCCTAAGTGTGACAGTCTCTGAGAGTCTATGAGCCCGTTTGGATTGGCTTATAAGTTGCTTATAAGCTGTTTTCAGATTTGAGTGTTTGGCCGGCAAATTTTAAAGTCATTTTGTGCTTAAAATAAGCCCAAAAAATTAATTGGGCCCGTTTGGCGTAGCTTATCTAAAGCAGCTTATAAGTTGCTTTTTTTAAGCCCATCCAAACAGGCTCTATGTGTGTTTGCTTTTAATATTGTCATTAGTACACTTAAGATATGGCCTGATCCTTTGCTTTGCTAAAAAACTTTAAAGTACTCTCCCCTTTAGTTGATTTGTATGAGTTCTAATTTGTAACAAGAGGCAAAGTAGGTTTTAAAACCAGTCCAGTAATGGAGTACCTATAAAAGGAACTGGAAAAAAATAATGTTAGTTTGAGACTTAAATGAGGCTGTTTGATCTGTAAGATAACCACTCTACTTTGTTGGATAATGAGCTTAGCCTACTCTGGTCTGTCATAAACATTTCCCTCGATGTTGTTGCTTTATTAATGTCAACTCTTTATGGTTTACAGTGCATATGTGATGGTCAAATCTGGCTAGTGTATGTATGTTGGTTCAATTGCTTATGAAACTAGTCTATAATTCTTGTGTAAATGAGAAACATGCCTTTGTATGACCAATGATGTCCTGTGCTCCTTCCTTTGCCTAAAATTTGCCTATGAATACTGTAAGTGTCCATATTTGAGTAGGTCATACCATTTGTAGTGAAATAAGGTCTATCTGTCTATTTGCTGGTTTAAAAGGAAGCTTAAACTTTCTAGGAGGTGACATGTTTGACCTTGTTTTTCGCTTTATGACACTTTGTGTGTATATTGTGAGTTTGAATTGACACTGCTGCATCTAAAGTGGCTTAACTTTTCCTTCATGACCTGTGAGTGAGTTTATTTCAGTTAGACTGCCTTATCCATGTCTAAAATGATGAAATGTGATGTCATTGCATGCCCCCTAGCCTTGTTTAAGTGTAAAAACTGACTAAATGAGAACTGATGACTAAAGTTAAATGTTTGTGTCTTATGAAACTCCCCTCTCATACTTTACTGCTTTGTCTCATTTTTGTGGAATTGTTGGATGAAACCAGGTTAGTATAAGTTGGCAAAGAATCTGTTCTTTGGTTGTTCCTATTTTGGAGCAACGTAAATTCTGTTGTTTAATTTGGAATTGCAAAAGAATGTTCATCTCTAGTGTAGAATATTGACATGAACAGTGTGTAAATTAAAAGGTTGTCAATGTATCATGCTTGGCCTAATGTAGTTGATGTGTATTTGACATGACATATATTATGCCTCTTCTTACCTTTGTTGTATTATGGACTGTGACTGTACTCCTACACATGAAATATACAAGGTATATACAACCTGTATACACTTCATTGTATATGGGAGAGTATACTTTGCATATCACCAAGTAGAATTCAGTTTATACGGGGGAGTATGTTTAGAATTCAGTTTATACGGGGGAGTATGTTTTGTATATCATCAAGTGGAATTCATAATCTTACCTTTCAAGTAGAATTCAGTTTATACGGGGGAGTATGTTTTCGGCGGAGTATGTTTTGTCTATCATCAAGTGGAATTCATAATCTTACCTTTGTATGCCTTGTAAATAATATATTGGGCCTGTTTTGTTCTTTCCACTGCTTTGACATGAAAAATGGGCCTGTCCCCTACCCTTTAATTCATTGATGGAAAATTTATTTGTCATAGCTACCTCTAAGACCTATTTATGAATAATAACTACCTTTTATTTTATTTTATTTATTGTTCATAGCCAAAATATTTTCTTAAATTACACATCACAACTAGTGTCCTGTATTTCACAAGTTTATCTTTTAAATTGGTTTTCTCTCACCTCTCAAATCTATTTCTCCTTCACCCTTCTCTTTCTCTCTCTCCGTTCCCTCTCCTGCCCCCAGATCTGTGAGATCTACTTCCCTTGCCTGGACCCTCCGAATGCCGCCCTCGATCTGTGAGATCTACTTCCGTTGATTGGCTTATGATTAGCAGAAACTGATCTACGACTGCCAAATTCACTTTTATTCTTTGACGAACTGAATGCCCCATCACAGCTTTTCCTTCCATTAGTTTGCTGATTCCAAGCAGTACCAAAAATCCTTTGAGACCCTCCAAGTTTCTCTGATTTACAAATCTCTGAAGAAAAACTCACTGTTTTTTCACCAGAAGCAGTTAAAGAAGTCTTATTTTTTCTAAGTGGAACAATTCCAGATTCATCAGTATCCACAGCTCCACAAGTTATCAAATTCCTGAAAATACTTGAAGCCCCATTTCAATAGCTTCTACTCTTGTTCAATTTCGGGTTTTTTTTATGTTTTTCCCGAACTCTGAGTACTATTTTTTTCTCCATTTTCTTTAACATGATTATATGTTTTCTTCTTGATTTTCATTGAGCCAAAAGAAGCAGAGGAAAAAGAAGAATTTGATGAAAAAGAAGAAGAACTGTTCTCAAAGTTGTTAACTTTTTCTTCTTCTTGGATTTTTGGTGAATCTGTGTAGTGTGGAAGTTGGAGATTCTTCTTCAATCTCTGAAGGGATTTTCTTCGATGAATCCATTGAAGGATCTTGATCTTGTTTGGTTTGTTCCTTACTTTTCTGACACTGCCACTTCTTCTCCGCGGCGGCAGTGGTGGTTCACCGGCCATGGGATTTCTATTGTAAGGATAGTAGTGAAGGCAAAGAAAGTGCAGTGCATCAACACGCCCTCAAATTCCAACGCCCGTCCACCATTAAACTGCTCTTTTGATCGAATTGCTCTCTGTTTTTCGTTAATAATTGTTGAATCTCTTCTCTCACTGATAACGGCGCTATTCTACCGCCCCTCCGGCATGAATCCAATGCATACTCCACCTCTGATAAAAGTTGTGGAGATTCATGCCCACCAAGTGTTTGATAAAATGTTTCAGTATATTTCAGTGTACTGTTTCAGTATATTTCAGTATATTTCGCTGTATTTCAATGTATTTCTAATTTATGAAACAGTTTCTGATATATTTCATTGTATTCCATTGTATATACGCATACTGCAATTTTATATTTCTTAAACAATCAACCATATTTCATTGTATTTCGGTGTATATTTTTCTGTATTTGGAAGTATTTCTAAAAGTTTGGAATGGAGTAATTTGGAGAGAGAAACGTGGGTTGTTATGGAACTTCAACCGTTATGCGTGATACATGGTTGATTTAATTTGACTTACCATTTAAAATGAAAGAAGAGAATCTGTTCCATAAATACAGCCTATTTTTAATCTGCCATATTTTGTATTTCAGTGTATTTCAAAAACGCGAACTCTGCCGGATTTTGTATTTCCCTGTATTTCAAAAATGCAAAATACAACCGAATACAATAAAAACTAGCTACAATTTGTAAATATAGAAAAAGTAGCTATAAATTGTTAGAAGGTATTAAAAGGTAGGTGTTTATGTAAGTTTCACTTAATTGATTTGTATTTGTTGTTGATATTTGGGCCTGGCCCCTTTGCATGCTCTTCTTTGTTTTACTTGGGCTTATCCGCACCCTTTCTTTGTTTGGGCCCCTGTTTCTGCTTTATTTGTCTGATAATGATGAAAGTGTTTGCCCTTTGCATCTGTATACGAAGGTTGGGTATATTTTCTTACATTTAAGGCCTTATTAGTATAATGATGAGTAATAGGTATCTTCTAACAATATTTCCCCTCTCCCCTTTCTTTGATTGCATGGGACCTCATCTCGGGCCATTTGGGCCATTTGATTCTGCGTAAACATGTTGGGCCTGAGGCCTAACTCTCTTCTTTTATCGAGTCCGCAAAGAAAAAATGAAAAGGAAGCTAATATTATCGAAGGCCTATCTATGGGTGAAAATAGGCAACTGGTGGGCTTAGGTAGGCCAACCACCCTAACCTTCCTTTTTATTTCATCAATATATTTATGTGTATTTGTAAAAATATGCTTGTATAATATTGAAACCACTATGAGTGTTAGAATTTAAGAAAAACGCTAGTATTAGTAGGAATGTCGCCCAAAGATTTTCAAATTCGGCTAATCTCAACTTTGCATGAAATCGGTATTCAATTTTTTCTTAAGTCTAAACTGGTCTAATAACTTGATTGAAATTGAATGATTTTGGGCCTTCCGCCCTTTGTGCAATTCGAATATAAATGGGATCAAACGGAAATGAGCTTTTGGGCCTTAAGCCCATAAAAGATTTTCTTTTAAAGGGAAAACAAGGATGTACGATTCTAGCTATAATGTGGACTGAATCAGAAATATTTTAACGACTGTTGGGGATTTTAACTTAGACTGAATTTTGAGAAAAGAATAGATGTAAAAGACCAATTTTTTAGAATCAAGAATATGAACTTATTTTGCCTTTAACTTGAACAAACTTTTTTTTAAGAATGAGATAAAAGGTATTTTGGGGCCAAAGGCCCAAACTTTATGGACTGAAAATTGAGGAGAAATTCACTTGGACTAAGTTTGAGGAAGATGGACTACGACTGAATTACGGATTGACTTAATATGGGCTTCAAATAAATAATTTGGACTTTAACAAAAATCCCTATAAATAAAACTCATTTCATTAGGACTAAAATAGTAACGACTCTACTCGGAAGAAATTTCGGGTGTGTCTTAGTCCGGAAATGAAGTGAGTTGAACACTTATGTGGATTTTTAAACCCCAAAAACCCTTTTTTTAAGGGGATTTTTTGCCAAAATTTTTCATTGAGTTTATGATACAAATAAATGACATTTTTTGCTGAAAATTAAACACTTTTTAAGCAAATAATACATTAATCACACATTAAGGGTCGTAGGTCAATCGTATTCTACGGATCTTTAATAATAGGGTGCGTAAAACCTTCTCTAGGGGATCACCAAAATTCTTACCTCGAACTTTGGTACCAAAAAGATTTCTCTCTTGCTTGAAAAATCTTTTACCCGATTTTTCTAGTTTTCCTTCAAATAAATTAGGTGACGACTCTAAAATAATAAAATCCAATTAGAGCACTAACAACCTCGTATAGCTTTTGTGCGCACGTGTAAAAGTGAACCATAACAACATGTATTTCGGTGTATTTAAAAACACGAAAATACAGTCGAAATTGCAATTTCTTAGAAAAAAAAATGTGGCCAGCGGGATTCGAACCTGGGCGCACAAGGGCAAAACACATGCCCAATGACCACTTCAGCTATAATGCCTCATGTATAGTAGCTACAAAATGTAATTATTGCAAAAGATAGTTATAATCCATAAATAGCTCTTAGGAGTAGTTATGGCATGTAAATTTTCCTTCTATATTTTAATTGGGGATATTTTTATCCAAATCTTTTTCAGTATAAAAGAAGTAGTTAAAAAAATTATAGCTAATATTTTATAACATGTGTTAAAATTGGCTATTTACTTGTTTCATCTTGAAAAAAGTTGGTACAAACTAAATGTGGTGACCAAATAGGCGCCATGTGAAACTACGTTCATTCGCACAAATGACCTTATTTCGGGGTGGTCTTTAACTTTTTCCCTTCAAAGACTTTTCACGCGGCATAAGTTTAGATTTTGGTCGGAATATGTATCATAACATTCCACAATTCATGACGGACACGATAAAACTTTCAACACTCAACACATAATCTGAAAAACACTATACAACTTATTCCGCCATAACTTAATTACTAGTACATAACCTATGCTAAGCAAAACAAAAGTTCAGTTGCGAAGATAAAAATGTTACAGAACTTATGCCAAGCAAATCAGATTTGAATTTTTTCATTAAATGAGCAAAAATTAAAGACCACAGCTATGAAAGACAAAAATTAAAGGAAAATTTACAGCTCATAACTACCTCTAAGACTTATTTATTAGTAATAGCTACCTTTTTTTTAAATTATTTTTGGTAGTTTAATTATTTATCAAATTACCATCTATAACTTGTTTTTGTAACTGCAGTGTATTTCCCTAAAAGTAAGGTACCTCTCTCCCACTTACCCACAATCTCTTCTTTTATTTTTTTCAAATATTTTTCTCTCACATCTTCAATTCACAACCTTATTTTACTCCCATTATTCTTCACCATATTTAGCACGATTTCTTCTTTTTCCTTATCAGTTACCCAATTTCTACAGGTAACTAAATTTCGTTATGTTATTTGTTGTATTTCTCTTCAATTGTTCATAAATTTCATCGTCTTTACCTTCACTTTTCATTCAATTTTTTTTTTTTAATTTTATTTTCGGCCATTGTTAGAGTATCTTCAACAAGCTCTAACTCTCCATTTTAATGGCGGATATTGATACTCCAAGCAAAAAAACATCAGTGGCAACAAGAAAAGCAGTGGAGGATCTCCAGCCAATGGGCGAAGCTCAGCCATAACAATTTGTTTGCTAAATCTCCATGGATAGGCCGAAATAAAAGGAAAATCCTTCTTATGTTTGCTAATCATGTGGTGTTGTTTATCTTATGAATGATGAAGAATAGTATTGATTATAGCAATATGATATTATAGCATCATTTAGGAGTAAGAGAATAGGTTGTTGTTGTAGAAACACCATTGATGAGAGTTGTGGAGCTTCATGCCCACCAAGTGTTTGATAAAATATTTCAGTATATTTCAGTGTATCAACAAACAGTGTATCTAATTTTTCAGTATATTATTTCGTTGTATTTAAATGTATTTATCTTTTATTTTTTTGGTATAGAGCCTATTTTCACTCCACTTTGTTTTCACGATTTTTGTATTTTGCTCTATTTCAATGTATTTCTAATTTATGAAATAGTTTCTGATATGTTTCATTGTATTCCATTGTATATACGCATACTACAACTTTATATTTCTTAAATAATCAATCATATTTCATTGTATTCCAGCATATATTTTTCTATATTTGGAAGTTTTCAGATCTTTAGTGATTTTTTAATTCAAAAAGTTTTGATTGTGATAAAAGTTGAGAGAGATTCGTGAGCTGTTATGGAATGCGTGAAATATGGTTGATTTAGTTTAACTTACCATTTAAAAAGAAAAAGAAGAATCTGTTAAAAAAATATAGCCTATTTTTACTCAACCCGATTTTGTATTTCCGTGTATTTCAAAAAATCTATTCCATAAATAGCTCCTGATTTCACTGGAGCGTGTTTACTGTTCACTGTATTTCTCTATATTTCAAAAAAACAGAAATACACGCGTTTTTAAAGAAAAGTAGCTACACTTGTTAATTTTACATTTTATAGTTATATCTAGTTAGAAATGATAAAAGGTAACTATTTATGTAGCGGTGCGTTTGAAGGAACATCCATGCCAAAAAAAATGCTTAATTGTATATAGGGATTTGGAATGGGCTGTGAGTGATCAAATGGGTGAGCCCAACAGGGTTCTTCTGATAAGTATATATCATTATAAGGCCCAAAAGCGAGAAAACTTGCTTGCACCCACCCAGACCCTGTTGTTGTGTGTTAAGAGTGAGAGACCGAGGAGACGAAAGTAAGAATGGCGGATGTACAGAGAAGGGGAAGACCATTACCACCACCTCCACCTAGAGGCGGCCCACCTCCTCAAAGGATCCCTCCCCGCCTCCAACCTGTTGATCGTGAAAAGGTCCGCTCCATTCCTGACTTTGGAATACAGTGCTTAGGTTTAGGTTGTGTTGTGTTGTGTTGTCTGTATTGTTTTGTAAGCTTTTGCTGTTGTTCTTTATTTTGAGGTGTTTTCTTGCTAGGGTTTTGGTGAAGAAGAGCGGTGTATTGGTATTCAAACAACAATAACTACTAGTATGCCTAATTCTCAAACTAGTTGGGCTGGCCCCATAGTATTACTTCCTTTGTTTCAATTTCTTTATCTTACTTTCCTTTTTTGACCACTGGATTAAAGGATATTTTGGTACGTATTTTAAGCTTAAGACCACAAGATTTAAAAGTTTTCTTTACTTTCTTAAATTCCGTGCCAAATAAAAACCAAACAAACAAATTGAAACGGATGCAATAGATAGTTGGCCAACTCTGTATTGTATCGAGGTGTGTTTTAATACAAAGAGAGTGATAGTTTATGTAGGTAAAGGGAACAATGGATACTTGAGGTATGAAACTCGCGAAAAAAGTGATAGTTTAGGGGTGTTTTTGAACATTAACTCAAAAATCATGTCCGTGTTCTTTTGTAAGCTTGTGTTTTTTATTTTCTTTTTTCTCTCGAGGTGTTTTGGGGAAGCAATCCTGCTGTTGTGGACTCACTAGGGTTTTGGTGTAGAAAAGACCTTATGTTTATGGTGTATTGTTGTTCAACTACAACAACTACTATGCCTTAATCTTAAACTAGTTGAGTGATACAAAATGGAATTTGAGAAGAAATCTAGCTAAAAACTAAGCTAAGCTAAGCTATACTAAAGAGAGCTAAAGGTTAATTTTCATTGATAAACTCTAAAATGCTTACACCAACATAATATATAGTACTTCCTCTGTTTCAATTTATGTGAACCCATTTGATTGGGCACACAGTTCAAGAAAGTAGAGAAGACTTTTAAACTTGTGGTGTCAAATGAGTCACATATATTTTGTGTGGCTATAAATCATTGCATAAAGGTGAATTGTTTCCAAATTTAGAAAAAGGTCAATCTTTTTGGCACGGACTAATAAGGAAATGGGTTCACATAAATTGAAGCGGAGGGAGTACTAAAGAACCCTAACTAGCTAATGACCTAAAAGTAACTATTACAATAAGAATTGGGGTAAAATGCATAATTAAGGAACTGCGCTTAAGGGGTCTGATGCAGTTAATGAAACTCGTGTCCACCTTCCGAAGATCAAGCTTCCAACAGATGTGTACTGCATCAATTGCAGCCGTTACAACCATCCCAAGCATTATCTCATCTCCCATGATATAGCTGCCAAATTCATATTGCATCATTGGGCTGGCGCCATATCATTAGAATTTATTTTGCTCCATTAGGTCCTGTTGTGTTCCAATACTACGTTGACTAGTCTCACACTGGTGAATTATTTTTCAAGGAATGATATTGATTTGGTAAATGGAAGTTTGGCACTAGCCCAAAAACAAATGTAAGTTTGAGAATTTAGAAGTTAAAAGAGAGTGCACCACTATGTAAATTGAAAAAAAAAAAATGCAAAGGTGATATGCTACTTTCTTCCAAGTCTATGCTGATTTTACGAGAGGATTATATCAAGGATATGTTCATACACAAACTTTTAGCCTGCCATAAATGAACCAATAAAATGGAAGAAGACAGTGTTAGTATTATCCTGGGACCATACATGCTGTCAGAAGTAATCTAATGATTGTTTTTTTCTTCTTTTTTTGTGTGTTCTCCTTTTTTTTTCGAATAAGTTTTTTTGTGTGTTCTCCTTATCAGCGAGTTAGCATGTTTTTTCTAGTAACATTTACCAATGTTTTGCATTTCTTTTTCTTACTTGCTATGTTAATGTGCGTTCATGGCACATAAACTGAGCATTTTTCTTTGCATACTGGAAGTTACTTACAAGACCCTGTTTTGTTTTTTTGTTTTTGGGGATTCCGTTGAAAACCAGACCTGTCCTCTGTTGCTTCGTGTTTTCACTAAGGTATGTACTCCAGATGAACTTTCTATCATTTGCTTTTTTGTACTTTGATTTATGTTTTGATAGAAGGCAAGTTATAAATGTTTTTCAAGAAGTTCTGTAGTTTCTTGCTTTTTTCTTTAAAATTCATGGAATAACTGTTTGAGGAAGACAAAGATCTATCAGATGTAGCCCTTACATTTTACCAGCTTTGGAATTTCTGAAAGTAGTTGAAGTTATCTGTAAGATTTTGCTTTTCGTGTCGTGTTCCCCTTTAAAAATGTATATGCTTGTGTATGCTTCACTAATTAATGTTAAAAAGTGGCCTTGCGAGCATATTTTTGGTTTCACCCACTTGTAAGGCAAGTATGAAACAAAAAGTTACATTGCTTTATGGTAGATCAATGATACACTCAGCGGATGGTATACTTTGGAACTTTCAGGTTGGTGGTCATCACAATGACAATGAATTTGCTGTGAGAGGCAAGGAACCCAAAGATGAGGTCCAAATCTATACATGGATGGATGCTACCCTGCGTGAACTAACTGATCTGGTATGAAGAAAGTAACACACAGAATATATTTTATAACTGACCTCTCCAATTTAGTTGTTTTCTCGCTCCCTCAATGTGTATTTACTCACTATCTGCCTGCATGCATAAAGCATTTCTAGATGTTAGGAGATTGTTGCAATTTTTGTAATGTGCCTTATCCTTGACTTGTATGACTAAATGTCTGGGAGATGAGCTGTTGGACCTTTTGAGTGGGGAGTCTTCTTCCATATTGTTCAGTTCACATATAAAAACATCATTGAAACAAGGTGCAGTAGATGTTCTTTGTTATTGACAGGTTCTGTCAGTACTTGGCCTCTCTTATGGTTATATGTGAACCAACTAATCAGAATTTACTACTCCTTATTTGGGAGGACTTGTTTGAAGGAAGTAGTAGTTCTATTCGGAAAATCAAGTTAGACTGCCTTTTTTTACTTTTCCTTTCTGGTGCAAAGAAAAACTCATACAAGATGTAGATTCCCTGTTAGACATTATTGAATCCTTGGAAGAAGAACAAGAATTTATACTTTTGCTTGTTTTGAACTTGTAATATGGCTTCCAGCACAGTCGTTGTACTGAAGATTTATAATATTGTTACCTTCCTCAAAAATAAAAATAAAAGAACCTTACTTTGGCCTACCTAAATGCCAGGAAAAAGCGGCAGTGTAAGTAATCAAATTCATCTTCAATTCTGTAGCACAATTTGTAGGCCATTGGCTTGGGGGACCATGCCAGTATAGCTGTTCTATAGCTTTTTTCACTTTTTCTTTATATACCAGTATATTTGCATGCTGAAACATTTAGGTTCTATCTGGTTTATCTACTTACTGTGACTGTTTCAGGTTAAAGAGGTAGCTCCAGAAGCAAGACGAAGAGACGCAACTTTGTCTTTTGCTTTTGTGTATCCTGATAAAAGGGGGCGATTTGTCGTCAGAGAGGTCTCTCTTACTTCTTTCTCTATATGCATGTTATTACATAAACTTGGTGTCTTTTTTTTAGTTATCTTGTGACTCTTTCAATGGTTGATGATACATGTCATATTGAGTGCGTATCTACCACATTCATAGTTCATGCAAGATGTCAATTTCATATTCACATGTTCGATAAGACTATTTTTGCACTAGAATAAAGGATTATTGCTGTGACAGACAACTAAAACTTCCAGAACATATCATTGCTAAATCGTTCGATATTTCAATTGACCTCTATAAACATGATATCACGTGTTGCCATTACCTCTTTTAAAGTTTGTTCATCCTGCATGTTCAATTTGATTAAGTTCTTCATCATGTCCAACTGACTTTTCGGTCTTGTACAGTCTAATTTAATTGTCACTGTGTGCAAAATTTTCAAAAGTTTAGGCTATCTGTGGCTCTGGTATTAAGAGGACTGTTTAAGAGTTGTCTTTTCTCACTTTCCTTCTGTTATTGCTTTAAACTTTAGTTATCCCTGGTTTTATCCAACCAGATTGTAGTCTTATGTGTTGGGCATACTTGAAATAATTAAAAAATGTCCCACAAGCATTTTCAAATATGCGTCGACGGGTATATGGTGTGTATATGAAGATTTGATGGCCATCTTTAAGCCCCGTTGTTGTATATTATTGTGCATATTCCTCTCGAATTATCTTGTGAGAGCTACTGCCTCTGTCAGTGACCTTTATCTTCTCATTTGTCTGCCTTCCCTCTTTTCTAGGATATTCTGTTCATTGGCATCTTCTGTGACTGTTGAAACTATCATCGGAAGCACATTTATTTTGTCAACTTTCCGTTAATGTGCACATATGGTATGGATGGAATTCAAGGAAAACAAAAATGTCTTTGGTGCATTGAAAATGCTATCAATGTGACTAGAGGATTGTATTAGGGTAAAGAAAACATATATTGCACCATCTAAACCAAACTTCTTGTAGAATATAGTTCCAGAAAGATGATGAAACTAGAGAGTTGAAACTGAGCTGTGACTGATGAAACTAGAGAGTTGAAACTGAGCTGTGACTGATGAAACTAGAGAGTTGAAAATGCTGACAATCAAACTTGAGATGATTCGCTTTCGTCTTTATTCTTCTGCCTTATTAATGAGCCAAATTGCTCAAGTAGGGTTTGGTCAAATGTTGTTCTTTAATGCTCTTGTGGTCCATAAATGCTATGTGTTGTAGTTTGATAATGGTTAAATTTCAATTCCCCATCGTTACAGAATAAAAGGAAACTAGGAAGTTATGAGATTTGAAAAAAGTGAGTTAATTATAGTATTTCCATCCTTAGGTTTCTAGGGTGGCAATGTTTCATCAAATTTTACTGTTAGAATGTTATTATTGTGTGAGAAATCTGGGATTGCCATTTCCATTTTTTGATGTAAAATTTCTTGTTATGATATTTTCAAGCAACAGTGATCTTATAGAATTTATTCTCTGTGACGTGAAGGTGGGGAGAACGTTTTCTTATCCCAATATGAGGCGACCAGATAGTGGCAGCAAATCGTTGAGTGAACTTAAATTTCAGGTAACACTCTGTTCATATCTGATCGTTAACGTCATCCTTATTGGAATTTGGTATTAACTTGTTTTTTGGTCACTGCAGATAGGAGATTACTTGGATGTGGCAATCCTGTTCCAGTGAGCTGTTATGGCACCCGAGTTGGGAATTAGAATTATGCAGAGACCTGTACTATGTGTTTCTTCTTCACTTCTACATATCTGTAGTTTTCTAGAGAAGCTGACCTAACGTTCATTTTTGCTGTAAATTTGAGATTGCCTCTAGAGTGCTCTATGACTGAATCTGTTATATTACGTTCGTATCATAGGTAATGAATTTAACTGCACTCTCAGAGCCTACTCCATTGTTACGAATTGTCAACACTTGTCCTTTTCTTTGTTAAACTCTGCTTGCAATTATCTTTTTAGCTCATGTTCCTACTTTGAATATACATAATATGCATGATCGGTACATTTTTTATAGATGTTGGTGGCTGGACAAGAAGTAGATAGATAATATCACTTTTGGCTTTTTGTTTGAGTAGAAGCGGACTCTGCAATATACTAATTTATTAGATAAAAAAGCTAGTCAGCGAGGATAATTCTATAGATTATGCTTATTTACTTTAATGTTTCGTTGGTATCGCAGCTTAATTCCCGTTCTTGGGAGCTTTAGTATGTACCTTAAACTTGGATTATGATGTTCAAGACGGCAGTACACGAAATAGTTTGTAAACTTTTTTTGACAAGAAATAGTTTGTAAAATTTAGATTGAATCCTGAGGATTATACTGTGGATTGATATGGAGTAAAATGATTTCCATGGGAAGTGTTGTAATTTTAGAAAATAATACTAATTGTTTTCAATCATATTCAATGTTTGTTTAAGTTTAAGCGTAGTTCTGTTCTAATTTTATATAACATATTTTTATTTGGGGCGTTTCAAAATGTTTATCATGTCATGCGTATACAGATGTTACAATTTTAATCATTTAAATTTCGAGCACATCATCTAAGTCATAACTATCGTGTAAACTGAAATGAAAAAAGTATAGATATGAGAGTTTTGATAATGTTTTGGTAGTAGATCTATGTTGACTAGTGGTTAAGATAGTAATAAAATGAGTTATAGAGATATTACCAGTTGTAGACCATGTGAGGGAAGTTTGCCAGTGCAATGACTTAGTTCATACTTTGTGCAACGAGCTGGGAAGAGTCGTGCTGACGGTCATCTACCTTCTATGATCTGAATCCATCTCGTGTAGCGGTTTTTCATTTTACTATTTTCCCAATAGGCGTTTTTATACGTTAATGAAACAGAGAAATTAGAGGAGAGAGCAAATAGAAAGGAAATGACCATCAAGGATTATGATAGGATGGATAAGATCCCTTTATTTTTAACTAGAAGTTTTGGATTCAAGCTCTGCGAATAGAAAATTTTTGGTATGGCGCACTTTCCCTTTTAATAGGCTTTATCCTATACGAATCCGAATTAATCAAAATTTTAAAGCGAATATTAAACATATTTGTGAAAAACTGAAGGAAAAAAAAAAAGATAAAAGAAAGAAAACTTCGTGAGAAGATAAAAGAAAGAAAACTTTGTGAGAAGCCAACGGTATTAGGAATCATGTAGGGAATCTGATCCAACATGATTATGCAATAAGTGGGAATAAAACGTTACCAGGTTCTTGCGAGTACACTAATTGCACCATAGCTATCTTAACTATGCTCCCGGGTATCGGCTACAACCCTGAACAATGTAGTAACCATTTTTTTGTGCGGATTGCCCTTCAAAGGCACTGGTCTCTAATTTTTGCCTCTCAAATTGCTGTTTTTTTATATTTTATTTTTGCCCTTCGCCTAATACCTACGAGATTTGGGGTCGAACTCCGTCATTAAAATAAAAAAAAATCGCACAAAGTTTTGTAAAAATTAGTCCTACGCATTTAGACCTTTTTTTTACAAAATTTTTTTTTTTTTTTTTTTTTTTTTTAGCCTTATTGCAAACCTCTACCTTAAGGTAGAGTTTTGCCTTATGCCCGAAGGCAAAACTCTACATTAAGTAGAGCATGCAGTCAAACTCCGTCTGATCAGGTAGAGTTTGAATTTTTTTTTTTTCTTTTGGGCAAAACTCTACCTTAAATAGAGTTTGCAGTCAAACTCTGCCTTAAGGTAAAGTTTGAAACCTGAAAGTAGATCAGGCAAAACTATGCCTTGCGATTTTTTTTTAAATTTTTAACTGAGCAGGAGTTCGAATCTGAAACCAAATGATTTTTAGCGAAAGACAAAAATTAAATACCACCCCGAATAAGGGCAATCGTGCAAATTGCCCCAATGTAATTGAGCATTATTGCCTTTTCCTTTTTTTTCTCTAGAAAACACTTATAAGACCTCAAAACATTAAAAAAAAAAATACTATATGAACCTATTTTCTTATTAGTCCGTGAAAAAAAAAATGACCTTTATGCAATGATTTATAACCACATAAAATATGTGTGACTCATTTAATACCACAAGTTTAAAAATCTTTTGTACTTTCTTAAACTCCGCGCTTATTCAAATGGGTTCACATAAATTGAAACAGAGGGAGTATAATGATTAAAAAAAAAAAAGCATCATTTTTTTGCGAGTTTCCTAGCTGAACTATTAGGTGTTTGAGGTTTCTAGCTGAACTATTACAAACAATTTATCAAAACTCGCCTCAAAACTGACTAGACCAAGTGTTTGAATACCATCGCAAACAACTTAGTTTGCCCACAAAAATTTCGTCCACATGACAGCTGACTCATTAATTGCGAGGTGTGTTTTGATAAATAGTTAGTGATAGTTCAGGTAGAAAAATCACAAAAAAGTGATACTTCAGTTGTTTTTTTTAACCATTATCTCTTTTTTTTCTACTTTACTTTTCAAATTAATTCATTTAATTCTCCATGTATTTTTTTTTTATCACTATCTCTTCTTTTTTTACTTTTCAAATTAATTCCTTTAGTTATCCGCATGGAGTGCCTTTGGAACCATTTTTAAACAAAAAGATAGTGTACACCATGCATCATCATATGTTAGTCGATGTGTATTTTGATATATAGTTGGCGATAGTTCAGGTAAGCGCAAACACAAACACTTAATAATTTAGGTACGAAACGCACAAAAAAGTAATACTTCAAGTGTATTTTTGAATCATGAAATAGTAGAGTTCCAAGTCGACAAAAAAAAAAAAAAAAACTTTTTACTAATTCAAAACTGGAGAAAGTAAAGGTTTCTTGGAGAAGAAAGCTTGAACATTCCCCGACATGAGTTCATATAAATCTCTAAACGACTCCTCAGTATGCATAGCAAAATGTGGTGACAGTACAACATTATCTAATCGAAGGAGCTCTTAAAAAACATTAGGCTCGTTCTCGAAAACATCCAAGCCAGCACCTACAATTTCTCCCTGTATCAAACATTGCACCAACTCCTTCTCGTCAATTATGGCTCCTCGTGTTATATTAATGATTATTACTTGTTTTCCTAGTGCTAGTAAAACCTCCTTATTGATAAAGTGACGAGTTTCGCCTGTCAATTCACAGCAAATGACGAGGACATCGCATTTTCTTGAAGTAGAGCTACTGGTAGATCTTGTTTTGGTTGTGGGTTAAAGTGCGGGGCAATTTGCACATTACCCTTATTCGGGGTGGTCTTTAATTTTTCCCCCTCAAATTGCTCGTTGCCCTCCGCCTAAAATATCCGAGGTTTTGGGTTCAATTTCGGTCAGTAAAAAAAAAAAAAACGCAAGGCAAAATTTCGTAAAGAAAAGTAGGCCTATTCGGGCAGTTAAGACCTAACTTTTGTAGTTTGTAAAATTTCGCAAGGCAAAAGAATTTTCACAAAGCCTTGTCTTGTTGTGATTTTTTTTTTTTTTTTTTTTTTTACTGAGCGAAGTTCAAACCTAGAACTTCGGTTTAAGCAAATGATAAAAATTAAAGATCATCGTCTTTGAAGGACAATCCGTGCAAAAAAAATGTAAAGGAGTAACGGGTTTAGAGGACTAATAAAACAAGAGCAAAAAGCACAAGGCTTTTCTCTGAAAGTTAACTTTTGTTGTAGCTTAATTAATACTATTTAATTCTGCTGTACAGAGATGTTTGTTCATCTGAAAGAATCTGAAATGTTGCGTTGGAAAATCTTCAAGAAAATAATCTTTTTTATTTTTTTTATTTTTTTATTCTTCTGAACAACTCAAACAAACGCTTAGGGTGTGTCAGCCTGCAGGCAACTGCTATAGTAGACGCGCCTACCATGACCAGTTGTGTAATTGTGTTCAATATGAAGGATAATGTTTGTCATGGAAATTATTTTTCACAAAAAATAAGTATTTTCTTACTTTTTTTTTTTTGCGTTTGGTACAACAACATACCCAGTGAAATCCCACAATGTGGGGTCTGGGGAGGGTAAAGTGTACGCAGACCTTACCCCTATCTCGGAAGATAGGGAGGCTGTTTCCGAAATACCCTCGGCTCAGGAGAAAACACAATGAGAAAGGTTAGATAAGCACAAACAGTTCAAAGCAAAATGCAAATGAAACTAAAGAATGAATAAGTCAAAATAAAACAGTCTAAAAAAGGAAGCAGTAGCTACCACAGATAAATAAGATAATCGAAGTACAAAAAACAACATATAGTAGCAAGAAACAAAGGACAACAGACTATAGATCGAAACCGCAACTACCTACTAGCCTTCTACCCTAATCTGAGTCCTCCAAAACCTCCTATCTAAGGTCATGTCCTCGGTAAGCTGAACCTGTGCCATGTCCTGTCTCAGCACCTCTCCCCAATACTTTTTCGGCCTACCCCTACCTCTTCTGAAATCATCCATAGCTAACCTCTCACACCTCCGCATTGGGGCATCTGTGCCTCTCCTCCTCACATGCCCAAACCATCTCAGCCTCGCTTCCCTCATCTTATCCTCCACTGATGCTACTCCAACCTTATCCCGGATATCATCATTCCTAATCCTATCTCGCCTGGTGTGCCCACACATCCATCGCAATATTCTCATTTCCGCAACTTTCATCTTTTGGACGTGAGAGCTTTTGGCTGCCCAGCACTCTGCCCCGTACAACAAAGTCGGTCTTACAACCACTTTGTAGAACCTGCCTTTAAGTTTTGGTGGCACCTTCTTATCACACAGCACTCCTGAAGCAAGCCTCTATTTCATCTATCTTGCACCAATACGATGTGAGACATCATCATTAATATCCCCATTTTCTTGTATAATAGACCCAAGATATTTGAAACTTCCTTTATTTGGGATGGCCTGGGTACCAAGCCTCACTTCATGTGTCACGTCACTGAACTTGCACTCCATGTACTCTGTCTTGGTCCTACTCAACTTGAACCCTTTAGACTCAAGGGTTTGTCTCCAAACCTCCAGCTTAGCATTCACTCCGCTGCGTGTCTCGTCAATCAAGACTATGTCATCCGCAAATAACATACACCATGACACCTCACCTTGAATTCGCCGCGTCAGACAGTCCATCACTAAGGCAAATAAAAATGGGCTAAGAGCTGATCCCTGGTGCAACCCCATCTCCACTGGGAAGTGTTCCGAGTCTCCTCCCACTGTCCTTACCCTGGTCTTGGCTCCCTCATACATGTCCTTGATCGCCCTAATGTACACTATAGGTACACCTCTGGCCTCCAAGCATCTCCATAAAACCTCTCTTGGCACTTTGTCGTAAGCCTTTTCTAGGTCGATGAAAACCATGTGCTGGTCCTTCTTCCTCTTACTATACTGCTCCACCAGTCTCCTCACAAGATGGATGGCTTCTGTAGTCGAGCGCCCCGACATGAATCCGAACTGGTTCTCTGAAATAGACACGCCTCTTCTCACCCTCATCTCCACCACCCTTTCCCACACTTTCATAGTGTGGCTTAGCAGCTTGATCCTCTATAGTTGTTGCAACTTTGAATATCACCCTTGTTCTTATACAAAGGAACCATCATACTCCACCTCCATTCCTCAGGCATCTTCGCCGTCTTAAAAATAACATTAAACAATCCAATCAACCACTCCAAACCTGCCCTGCCCGCACTCTTCCAAAACTCCCCAGGGATCTCGTCAGGACCGGTAGCTCTTCCCCTGCGCATCCTGCGAACAACACCCTTAACCTCCTCCACCTTTATACTCCTACAATACCCAAAATCGCGACGCCTCTCAGAGTACTCCAAATCTCCCAACACAATGTCTCTATCACCTTCCTCGTTCAAGAGTTTATGGAAGTATGACTGCCATCTTCGTCTAATGAGAGCTTCCTCCACCAATACTTTGCCATCCTCGTCCTTGATGCATTTTACTCGATCCAGGTCCCGTGCCTTTCTCTTCCTTACCTTGGCTAGCTGAACAATTTCTTATCTCCATTCTAAAAGCATTTATTTATAATCTAGGTAAATACTACGGCAGGTGGAGTGTGGGGAGGTGGGGATGAGGGCTACGGGATTGGGATGAAGATTAGGTGTTGGAGGGTGTGGAAGGACGCATTCAATATAAAGCTTGTTTTTCCTAGAGAAAACATTTTTGAAAATTTTTAATCAATCGAACGGGTAGGCCCTTCTAGAATTACATTTAACGTCCCTTTATTACTTTCCCGATCAGCGCTTACTTCCAATGTGAAGAATATCAGAGAGCCAGGGGTGGAACCAGAAATCAGTGCTAGCTTCATTTCCAATCCACCATTTTTAGCCCTTAATTATTAGTGGGGTTGCCTGAAAATAGAAATGATTTCACTCCAAGTCTTGACAATCAGGTTTGGAAGAAGCAAATCATAGGGACTTTCAGATAGTTTCTCCAAACTGAACACACCTTTCTTTTAGAACTCAAAAAATGAGTATAGACATATTATCTGTTATAGTAGGTATAAGATAGACATAAAATTCAGTGATTTCAGGAGTGATGAGATAGAGATTTGAAGATATGGAGAAAGAAGACATACCGGGATATGGGGCTGCTTTAGCTTGCCACTTATTTTATTAAAATTGTCATATCAAGCTAATAAAAGAAACTTGGGTTATTTCATGCCAATCAATAGACTGAGTTGTATCTATATGCCAATTTCTCTATATGAATGACAGGGTGACACCAAATGGATCTCTTCATGAATGACAGGATCATAACTCTACAAGAATGCTCTAAGCCTGCTGCCAACTTTCTCACAATCATAGCCAAACAAACAAAAATTAAAGCTTCACAGTATATTTTGGAACCTCAAAATTTTCAAAATAAGCATTGAAAACCTGTAAAATGTGCACATTTGCATATCTTTCCCCCACTTTTGAACACCAGCTCCCGTTTGGCCACAAGTGTTTTTCATTTTTTTTCCAAAATATTTCGAAAACATCATTTTATTATAAAATGTGACCAGTTTTTAGACAGTTATTGAAGATGAATTTTCCAGGTTTCCAAAGGTGGTTTAGACTATAGTTTTTCTGTTTTTGTGATTTTGAAGTAAACTCTCAAAACTTCAACTTCTTTTCAAGTAAAATGCATGTCCAAACACAATTTCAACTGCCAAAAATCATTTTCATCTCCACTCTTTTTTTCAAGTTTCAACCCATCTATGTCCAAATGTTAAGCTTAGTTTCATTATAGAAACAGTACACTCTTGCATCGATAAACACATTCGAAAATCGGATCTAAACTCTACAAGTTTACAAAAACTACTAAGTTTCTAGTCCACAAAAGTAGTCAACATCACTAAGGCAAAGCCTAGAGTGGCTTTGCTCCTCCATTTTCTTGACCAAAGTTTACTGGAGCAGAGGAACCACTCTTCTTCCTCGAATGGCTCGACTGCCCTGTAAAGGTCCTTCCCATAAACTTTCCGGCTTTGCTTAGACCACTGCCAACAGCTCCAAGGCCACTTCCTACTATCCCTGCACCGGCACCTAGTCCAGTTCCGACAAGACCTACTCCTGCACCAAGGCCGGTCCCCACCATGCCAACACCTGAACCGACGAGTGATGATACCCCGTCAAGGGAATCCATAGTGCTGCCGATTAACCCTTCTGCCTTTAGCCTCTTTCTTTCTTCTATAATCTTCTTCTCTGCCTCCAGAGCAGCTAACTGCTCTTCTTTGTTAAACTCATGATACAACACCTGCGATTTTTGGCATCACAAAGGGGATAATTACATTTTTGGTCCGCTCAAAAAAATAATAGCTAGCAAATGTGTATTAATATAATACACATAATCAGTGTATAAGGTTGTATTTTGGCTAGCGCTCGTAATTCATTACGGCCGATGGGCAAAGAATTAACAAATCCCATCAATAAGCTTCAATATAGAAGGAATTTTACTGGATATTCAACGAGACAAAAATGTAAAACAAATTTTCACATATAGAAGGAATTAATAGAAAATCATAAGCAGCAATAGGACTACAGTGAAACTTCTATAACACGATAGTGGACTCCGTTATGTACCTTCACTGTGATAGTTCCTCTATCTTTCTTGTCTTTGACTTTGAGCATGTCAAGTTTCGGCAGTAACCTTAATTCAATTTCTTTCGGAGTCTCCGCAACCAGCTCATTGAGGGGCAACTTTGTAACACCTATTCGTTTATCTTGTCCAACATCTTTATCAAATACCTGTCCAAAGTGATCATGAAGTACCTCATTAACTGACTTGTGGACACATTTTAACTGCAGTGTGTATATCGCAAAGAGAGCTGAATTCAAGCACAAATGAGAGGACTGTGTAAAAATAAGACCTCAAGGATAAGAGATTGAGTCTCCTTGTCTTCTGCAATCAACTCAAATGTCTGGTCCCAAACCGGATTTAGGTTGTTGTCGATGGTTTTTGTCTTAAGCTTAAATAGTGGGCGAATATATACGACTACATATGGATCAGATTTTCCAACCATTTCACTGTTCTTTAAGCTATTAGCCCTGACTACAGTCACTAGAAGCTTGCCCTGTGGCTTAAGCTCCAAATCACTGCAGGAAACACGCAAACAACCGTTACATAAAAATGAAATATAATGAAGACATGTTAGGAAGAGACAAGGAAGAGCAATAAGAGATTTTTAAGGTAAGCACAAATTAGAAAAAGACGTAGAATTGAGCAACTTAATTGATGGTATATGTGCTACTTCACAGATCAAAATACAGATTTACCCCTCTACTTGATTACACACAACTTGAACAATGTAGTATGTTGATACAGCATATAACCTATACCACTTGAAGCTCAAAATCAGGAATGAAGTTTTCTTTGAAATTCTGAGAGGAGGGAGGGAACTGACTGGCTTACTGGATATTCTAAATAATGAGCTGAGTAGCACAATCCATCACCAAAGGAGTTATAAGCACTGAAAACATTGCAGAAACACAAACACACACGGACACAAACACACACATCCCTGGGAGGAAAAGACAGATCTATTATCAATGACTAAAATAGTTCAAGACTGAATATACCTAGTATCCACAGGTACTCCGCCAATTGGAACGACAATTCTATGAGGCCATTCTAGCATATCTGTAACAATCGAGTTTACAGTGTCCTTTCAATGAGAAAGGGATCAGTGTCAGTCTAAGACGAGAAGATTTGAATAAGAAATGTCCAGCAAGAGAACAAGTTTAACACTTACATCAATCATATCCGAAATTCCAGGAAGAGCTGTTAAACTACCGCCGACAGCGTTCAAAGTATAATCAATTTTTGGCTTTGGCTGATAGAACGACAAAAAAGGAGTCAGTTACACAAATATACATCGGAATGTTATCATGAAAATAAGAGAATTTAATTGGTGGCACGTATTGTTTTATGGAAACAAAAGAACTCAACAATTCTTTCATCGATTATTTTAAGCGATCAGTTCTACCACTACGCAAAAAATGAGTTTTCCATGTTACCTAGCCTAGTTTGTTACTGAAATTCCAAATTGAGTTCCCATAAAATTGCATAAGAAAAAGGAAGAAACATTTTCGCCACATAATACAGTATTCTAACCACTTCAAACATTTATCAAGAAGCATCATCCTAAGTTTGAAGGGGAGCCTTGGAACAAAAGTAAAGTTGTCTCTGTGTCACCTATAGGTCACGGGTTTGAGCCGTGGAAGCAGCCACTAATGCTTGCATTAAGGTGGGTTGTCTACATCACACCCCTTGGGGTGCAGTCCTTCCCTTAACCCAGCTAATGAGGGATGCTTTGTGCACCGGGCTGTCCTTTTTTTGCCCTTTGCCCATCATCTTGAGTTTTCGAGACTTAACAAAAGGTGTCCTATCTTTAAGAGCTTAGCTGTCAGATGAAATGTTCGCACAACTTTGAGTCTGACTATTCGCACAACCCAAGGAGGTACTCAAGTCTCTCAACCAAGATGTTGGTTTACCAACACACAGTCTAACAACTTGTCTGGATGATTGTCAAATGTCGTCTCTATACAACTTGTTTAGATAGATTGTATCGCTCCTCGTCGTTTCATAATGCCACGAACTAGCAGTTTGAAGAATAAGCTTACAATATTACAAAGAAAAAGTAGGGTACTGGATAGAGTTATTATATAAAGGTAGGTAAAAAGTTAAATAGTTAGGATTATTAAATAAAAAGTAAGAGAAAGATGAGAGAAAAAATAAGGTAACGATGCGATCACACCAAATTGATCATTGCATAAAATGACACTTTTCATTGTGTCATAACAACATATTAAAGTTGAAGTAATAAATAGATAAAAAGAACATTGTATTTTAATAACAATACGATACGATAAGTGACAACCATCCAAACATGTTACAAAGAAACACCAACAGTTGATACAACCAATATCAAGACAAAGAGTTCATCCAACCCCCCCCCCCCCTTCCCTCCTCCTCCTTCTCTTGAGGGAGTAAGGAGGGAGAAGGAAGGGGTATTGAAGGTGATTCCCATGCCAACCAACTACCCTCCTCACACCCCTCTCCCATAAATAAAAATGTCAGATCAAGTATTAAAAGGAGCACAATTCAAAAGGGACCTAAGACTAGAAGAAGCATATTCAGCAACAGAATTAGGCTATACCTCAGAGAGTAAAGCAACAACAACGGCAGAGATGCAAGGAATTTCTTCAGCTAGTTGGAAGATAACACGAACAACTGTGAAGACCTGAAGATCTTTCAACTGTGATCAATTTGCGATGGTTAGTATAACTATCTCATTCTCCAAATAACTCACCAGTCAGAGAAACACTGAGAGGTGAAAGATTTATTATTTTTTCTTTTTATTCGGATCAAACGACAGGTGAAAGAGATTAGGCACCTACTTGAATGGGTATAGAAGCAACCATTGCAGCTTCAACACCTAAAATGATATTGGGATCACCACCCCATCGAAGGTCAATATCCATAGTAATTTGATCTTTTTTAAGTTTTTGAACACGAATACCTGTATATATCCCCCCCAAAAAAGAAGGCTAAAATGCTGAGCGAAATAATACAAACTAATTAAAGAATCTAACACATGAAACTGAAACCAAATCATCAACAGTCTTATCGGCATGCAACAGTATAATGACGAGAGATAAGCTCTATTTAGATTACTTTGTTTCCACTAACACGAAGCATGTCATATCAAAATTTTAAAAGCACTAACAATGTGCTAATAGGTAACCCAGTAAAAAATACAATGATAAAGAAAATAACAGAATCATGAAACAGTTCATTTTTTAGGTGATCAGTAATAATGACTGAAATATGTTGCTACCTTCGATTTTAGGTGACACAGTTCCCAAGGACAATTTACTGAACTTCAATGAAGTAATTCCAGGAGGCCGATAATCTTCTAAAAAAGGTTCAACAGATTCTTTTATTATAGCCTCGGCTGCCTGCGTAGAAGATTTATGACTTCATGACAGGGCATTTGAAAAGGAAAATGCTCGTTAAACTACACTAATAAGAGTACAAATGCTGCTGATCTAACTGAAAATTTGGCATTGATACAAGTGTTTGCACATGAAGAATGTGAACTTTATTGTCTAAATTCTTCATGCCGAGCAACCGCTGTATCTGATGAGAGGTTTGGTGATCACTATAAGAGAGCATTTGATCAGTGCACTGATAATAGAAGAAAATCTACATTTTTTTCTTTTTAGGATCAGTTAGAAGAAAACATCCAATTTATTTAACTATGTCAAGCACAAATTGGATGATAATGAAGTTACCAGAAATGACTTATGATTGCACAAGACAAGAGCCAAAAACTTACCTCAGCAACAAATGGCCATAGTTTGCCCAGTTGTTTGTTCAACCATTTAACCTGCAACGTGAGACAGCATGAGACAAATATTTTTTAATCAAAGTAATTTTTTATTGATGTTGTGAGGAAAGTATCGCGTATTCAAAAGTTATACCAGAAAGTAGAGAGCCTACACAAAGATATGGTTCTCCACAAAGGTGGAGGTAGAGTATTATTTAGGGGTTCTGACAAACCCAGGCTTTTGCTTAGACCATGTATGTGCATTAGGAAATCCATTTATTTAATATGTATAAATATTTATTTGCAAAGCCATTAACTATAACGAGCTATGAATTCAGTGGCAAGTTCTGAATCCATAAAGTTCAAATCCTGGCTCCGCCTCTAATTCTCCACGTAAGACACCTAATCATCTATGCTTACAGGAAATTATGGGTGCTCCAAGAGTCTAGTAAAATTAAACAAAAAGCTTAAGTTGTACAAATTCATGCCCCCCCCCCCCCCCCCCCCCTTCAAATACGATGTTCCTTTGTCTTCAGACTAAGCACATGAGTGTTAGCTGCACAAATATAACACTAACAATGTGCATTATTCTAGTTTATTTCCCTAGATTTTATAAAGAAAACATGTAAAAACACCAGATCTCATAGCTTCATAGACTCGGCACATAGCTCCTATCTAGTAAAAGTTTTCTCCTCATGTTGATCACACTCAGCAATGTATTTTTTTTTTTGTTCGAATTCATCAAGTAACAGAAGTAGAACCCACTTCAATGATCTAATTTATAAATAAACAAGACACTATTTATGACTGAAACACAGAGGAGAAACTTCATTAAGCTAAGAAGAATCGACCAAATCTTTCTTAAAAATCAAAGCAGCAAGAAGACTAGCATAATCTATAACGTTGAGTTGACTGAGAAGACATTCATTTAAATCCGTTAAAGATATCGATGATTTCATGAATCCGGTCCAAATTTACGTTAATTAGCTGACTAATTCTGCTTGTTCTTTTTCCCATGATATTGAAACCATTTATTCACATTAACATAAACTTCTCATCCTAAAAATTCCGTTCTAAAGTACATGAGCAATAGAAGGGTTACAGTGAAAGTCAATTTGGTGGATCAAGTATTCTATTGAAACATGAAAGACAGAAAAAATTGTCAAAATGCCGAGTTAGAAGACCATACGAAGGAAACAACAAACAATTGAACCCCACCAACCTGTTCATAAACTGGGAATGATATCCATTCAGGATAATTATCGCCACACATTTTCTTTAGATCATCCCTATTGAGGGAGCCCATTAGTTTTACCTCTATTGCCTGTCAAAGAAGCAAATACAATGAAAAGATGAAATATCTGTCTTTCAGAAAGGAAAAGCAGCTGCCGCACTTCTGAAATCTTAATGATCTTTTAAACTATCACAGAGGCAGCAAAAGAATACAGTTTTATGCATAATCCCCCTAGATGCTTCATCAGAGAGATAGTTTTACCAATCAAAAATAAATAAATAAAATGGATCTTCATGCCAAAACTGAGACAGCTATCCATTTCATGTTGAGACATTTTATGAAGTGTTTGTCCTCCAACAACAACAAAGTTGAAGTCGGCTATACGAGACCTTTCATAACAATTATGCTAAACGCTACCTAAATTAGACATTCCAAATTACAAAATAAGAGTCAACAATGTTTAATTAACTACTTCACCCGTAATGACGTTCAGCACAGACCAAAGCCATCACCACCAGCGGCGGAACTAAAGGTAAGGAAGGGGGTTCAATTCCCCTTCACCCGGAAATTACACTGCGCAACTGGGATAAAAACAAATAATGTTATATGTGTATATATATATATATATATACACACTATTGAATCCCTTTATATAGAGTCTCTAGCTACAAAAACAACAACAACGTACCCAGTGTATCCCACTGGTCTGGGGAGGGTAGGTTGTAGGCAGACCTTACCCCTACCTCGAGAGGTAGAGAGGCCGTTTCCGATAAACACTTGGCTCAAGTAAAAGCATATCAAAGAAGTTCAAAAAAAAGAACACAACGGGAGACAGAAGCCATGACAAAACACCAATGAAAGCATGCCAGATCATTCTTAAAAGTAATAGTCACTACAACAAA
Organism: Lycium ferocissimum; assembly: GCF_029784015.1. Taxonomy (NCBI): domain Eukaryota; kingdom Viridiplantae; phylum Streptophyta; class Magnoliopsida; order Solanales; family Solanaceae; genus Lycium; species Lycium ferocissimum. Next base: position 43,612,551 of record NC_081349.1, read on the forward strand.
ATAATACGATAATGGAAGTAATACTGCGACTATTATTATGTAAGGAAAAAGTTTCTAGCTATAGCATTTTCGACTCTACCACTGATTACAACACCAATCTTCAATATACTAAGCATACCAATTAACCAAAGAAAATGATAATTCAAACACATCAAATTCATGAAATCATACCTTGGAAATTCTCTTGTTGCTTCTATAACTTGTCATGTGTTTCCAAGCCGCCATTAAACCGACCCCAACAATCATCCCCATCAGAATCCCAAAAATCAACCCCATTTTGTTTAATCACTTCAACCAAAGTAACACAAAAAATAAGACATCAAAATTAACCAAACCAACCAATCAAGAAATACTTCAAACAAAAGAATTCAGAACAAAAAAGAAGAAGAAAAGAAACACAACATGGAGACTTACAGTAAAATTCAAGAATCAATAAAAAAAGAGATTCCAACTTGACACGTACTAAACAAACAGATTCTTTACTCAAACTCCTTTATTTCTGTGCATGTGAATTATATCGAATCCAACTTTATCTTTCTCATACGCAAAGTTCTATTACTTTCTTAGTTTTTTTGCCTTATTATTCTTGTTATTTCCTCCTGAAAAATTTGAGTATTTTTCTGGAGAAGATGTTACAGAGGAATTTTGTTTCTGTTTTATGTCAGTGCATTGAAGTCTCAGATTTTTGTCTGTCGGTTTCTATATTATGCAATAGATAGATTTTTTGAAGTTTACCAATTTTGAGTTTTGTCTGACCATTTTTATACATTTTTTTAAGTTCGGTTTTTTGGTCCTAACGAAAAAAAAGTGGGGGAGAGCTGGCGGGGACACGTGGCAGAAGCAGGCCTAAACTGGGCACCCAAGACACCTGGAGAATTTTGTGGACCCAATAAGTGGAAATGGACGGGCATTATGTAATAGAGTTTCACTAAACATGAAATTTATTAAGATTCTAATATATTTCGCGGATCGATCAAAATTAATCAATAAGGTCTTTTTGTCACACTATTTTAATTATAATGGTCCAAATGAGGTAAATTCGAATGACTATTTAGGTCAAATTTAATAATTTATGATTATTTAATGTCATTTCTATCTTTTCTTCTCAAAATTTTTCTTAATTTAAAATTGTACAATAGAGATTATGGTAATTTTTACATAAGTGTAGCCAAATTTGGGTCAAATTGGTGTGAAAATTTAGTAACTCTCAAAATTAATTACAGCCGTAACAAAAATATATTAATTATGTGATAGCGTTTGATTAAGCATGAAATTTATTACTAAGATTTTTCTCCCTTCGTTTCAATGTGTTTTACTTTCCTTTTTTAGTCTGATCCAAAAAGAGTGTCTCTTTTTATGTTTAGTGAGTTGACAATTCAAACATCCTACATGACAAGTTTAAGACCACAAGATTCAAAGAACATTTTAGTACATTACAAACATCTTTAATTTAGGATCACAAGATTCAAAATTCTCCTTTTATTCTTTAGACTTGTGCCAAGTCAAACTAAGACACTTAAATTGGGACGGAAGGAGTAATATATTTCACCGATCAATCAAAATTAATTACGTAATTATGTATAGAATATATATATTTATCAACTACTATTATTTTGATGAGCGGCTATATAGGGTAAAATCCTTTAATAAAGGAGTTTTTTTTAACTTGCAGTCTAATATAAGCCATAATTGTGTGGCTATAAATCACTTTAGTAAGGGGAAATTGTATTTTTTAAACTTAAATTGTTACTAAATATAAAAATGTGTTATTACTGTTTAAGATTACTTAAAAGAAAAGAGTATCACATTGACTTTTTAAACAATTTTTGGAAAGTTTTGGGTGTTTGAATTAGTTTACGGTTATTGAGAAACCTTTCTTCGTAGAAAATTGTGAGTTTAAATGACATTGAAAATTTATACCTTTCGAATTCTTTTTAATTCGGAAAAACGTTGAGTTAGATTTCTAAAAACCGAATTTGTTTGTCAATCCAATGCCATTTGTTCCTTTGAGAAGTTTTTAATTAGCTTTCTGAACCAAACGGTACATGCGCAGTCTGCAGAATGTATCTTAAATAATTACTAAAAGTTTTAAAATACACTGGGAAGTAAGATAACATGTCATGATGCAAAAAAAAGAAAAAAGAAAAAAGGATAACATGTCATGGAGTGTAAGTTAAATTTGATCAACTATAGCGGAGAAACTCAAACAAATAGCAATTTAAAACAAATATCTAATTTAGCTCAATTTAAAGCTATGGAATTAAGGCACGTCTTTATTTCCTTTTTAAATTTATGACTCTGTAAACTGCACCTTTCTTAATTAGTGCTAAATATATGTAACATAACAATTATTTGAGGAAACATACACTAAGAAGGGGTGGCTCCTATTATTTTTTGCAATACTATGGTTCAAATTGTAGGAAACTGAAACCACATGAGGAAGTCTCTTCTAATTTATTTAAGGCTGAGCGGACAATATTATATTATCTCACACATATGTTGGTGACAAATAGTAAATACATTGTAGGATAATCAAAGTGTCAGACACCTATTTTCTTGTAATTCACTTGTACACTGCATATGCACCAATATTTTACACCACCGTTACAGAATGACCATTTATTTTCAATAAATACGTGGATTCTGAAACGTTATTTCAGCTTAATTATGTCAGTACCTTTTTGGGTGAGCTAAAGACATTGTTGAAAATGAATCCTTAAAATCATTTTTTTATTCAATTTTTATAAGTAACCTTTTTCACCCGATGTCATAAAATACATAATATCTTTATAAAATTATTTCCGTTATTCCAATTATAAGGGGTTATAGGAGATCATTTCCTCGTCACAGGCAATACTATGGACCCAATATTACTTCACTAACTAATTCAAGGTACGTAATTATATTCCATGTATCTAAAGACATGCACACTCGTAAAATTTGTCAAATTTATTATTTCAACAACAAGAAGCCCCTTTTAAAATGGTCATAGAAGACCAAAAAACAATTTTAGGAGGTCTTCATACTATCAACTTCAGTAAATATGCTCAGTGACTTGATCATTGGTCCTGATATATATGTGAGCTTCACTTGTTTCTTGTTGAATGCAGTCTAATATATAATGGGATCTTATATCAATTTAATTTGCATCTTCATTCATGGGACACGGATTCTTTCCTAAAGCAACGTAGACTTATTATTAAGCCGGCATTATAGTCGGGTCTTTTGTAGCATCTTTAAATACTACCAACGCGATATGCAAAGAGTACGTTTAGAAGTTCTTTATATTTTTTACTAGCACAACAATTTCTGATATCGCTAAAAAGACGCTAGAGAGTATAGGAGCTAAAGTAGACGTACTAACATGACTAAATATTCCCTAATAAATGGTATCCCCTATATGATTTTTTTTTTTTTTTTAATTCCATTATGTTCTATCTTTCACTAAATCCGCATGAATTTTAAAGATTGTAGGTCTTTTGAGACAATTCCTTCGATGTGATTTAAAATGTGCCTCGAAAGATGCAATGACATTTCCAGGCGGCTACATGTGCTATCTAGACATGGATGAAGAAAAAATCGTATCCAAGATTTAAACTTGACGGTTTTTCAACCTTTAAATTCTTAAAATTATACTTATTGTACTTTAGAAATTATGAATTCAAAATTTAATATTAATTAAAATTTAATGGCTTTTCATATATATTTCCTGACGGAATATACTAGGCGCAGTTGAACCCACAACTAATAAGCTACCTCCGCCACTTGATAATTAAAGAGAAGTATGAAAACTAGAATTCTACTAACTGAATGATATACATTCTTTGTATAGTTTGGGTCATTGGGTGAGCCACTAAGGAAAATAACACATGTTTGTTTATAGGGATATTGACATCTATATATAATTCCAACCGATATTGCCATATTAATTTTTTGCCAAAGAATTTAGCTACTAATGAAGCCCAAAAACATGAATATATTCAGCGAGAACCAAGTAGGTAGTATGGAGATTCTCTTCCTAATTTCACTTTTAAGATATACCTTCCAACAATTAACGTAACCTTTGTGATCTCAGATCAAAGAACTGGAAACAAAAATCAAGAGAGAGAAAAAAAAAAAAAAAAGCAAATTTCAATCTTCGTTTTCTTTTGTTAAATTGCATGGGTGTGCGTGCACTACAAAAAAATGGGTAATTTGCGGAGGTTAAAAGTTGCAATTCGCGGGGTTTTTAGCCTCCGCTAATTGCTTAAGGAGGCTAAAACCCCTGTGAATTGCAACTTTCAACCTCCACAAATTACCCTTTTTTTTGTAGTGGTGGTTGCGGTTGAAATTAGTTGAAAATACCTGGATGAAGATACACGATAAAATTGATGAAGACTAGAAGTGATTTGGACTTGTTTCAAGTAAAAAAATTCAGACCTAGAAAACACCTTAGAGACATGTGTATATCATGTTGTATATTATGTAAATTAGAGTATATCACACATATTTTTTTAAGGATATATGCAGGAGTTAAACGGATGTATATTGTTATACAAACTAATATACATGGGGATAAACATGGAATACAGTGGGAAATACACAGATCAAGTTGTCTTCAACTTCGAGCTTTCAATATGAAATTCAGCTCAAACCCATTTCAAATAGTCTCCAAACGCCTCCAAAATTGATATTCAAACTTCTTAAGTTGTTTTCAATAAAACCGAATTATCACCTAATACGGTATATCGAGGGGCACAAATCATTCAAGACACTTCATCCGATGCCAAGCCAAGGAACTCCAAGCCTCACAAGCAATGTTGATGCAAAGAGAGGCTTTAGAGACTATTGAAGACCCATATAAGAGAGCATACGACGTGTGGATGTTAGCTTGGAGTGAGGATGAAGACGAAGGCGAAAGAGATGAGGCCACAAAATGTGGCTAGCTGTGGATGGAAGAGTGGAAGAACCCATTTTGGGGGTTATATTTGCAAAAAGGCTACTTTTGGGCTTTATTTGCAAAGGCCACTTTTGGCGCTTAGTTGTAATACGGCTAACTATAAAAGAGAAAATTACATCATAGGTCAAGCTTTTAAAGTTAGGCACATAAATAGCACAACTTTTAAAGTTCTTCAAAAATAACACCATAAATTAATTATATATATATATATATATATATATATTATGCTTTCTCTCTCATCACTATAACTCCAAAATTCATCCGTGTCTAGCTTTCAAACTGAATTTCTCTTCCACCCTCAAATTCACTCTCCCCCTCAAACTCACTACCTCTATACGCTTTAGGATAAATATTGATGGTGCTTTTGATGGAGTTTTTAATGGCAAAAATTTATGAACAACGATAATTTTAAAGAATTAATCCCTCCCCAACCCGCCCTCAACCCTTTTCTCTCGCTAAAATAAGTATCCCAGAAGCCATAAATTCTTCTATGCTTTTATTATTGACATGGAGAAAATGAGATTTTTGTGTGAAATGGAAGAAGGCAAGGGCGGGGGGGGGGGGGGGGGTTTATAAAGATCGCAGTTTGCATGTTTAAATCTTAAGTTGTTGCATTTGATTTCTCCTAATTCTTCATTTTTTTCTATTGATTATTGTATCTTGGTACTTCTTTTTCTGAACTCATGTATATATCTAAATGTATATTATTAATATACATATAATATTATGAGAATAATAATATCTACTAATTATACCAGTAATACTATGAGTACAATGATAGTTATACTTGAAATATACTATATATATTACCTATTCAAATATTCCATGAATTTTTCTCTAACTAAAAATGCATAAATAAATATAAACACATATATATATTATACCACTTGTATAATTAAATATACTAAAATTATTTTATAAATATATAATTGTTTCCATTATTAAACTTTTTATACAATTAACTATCATTTATGGGGAGGGGGAGGGGGAAGTCATATGATTGAGAGAGAATATAGGAAGAGTTTGGGTGAAAATTGAAAACTTTAAGCATAATTATAGGAATGACGGGATTTGTTTCAACTTATGGGGGCTAATTTTTAGGGCGAAAATGTAGGAAGGAGAAGTCATTCTAGTGTATCTTTTAGAAGGATTATAATACGGAATCAAATTATAGCTGACACGATTTGAAATTTTAATAATGCTGCTAAACTTTTGTAAATATTTTTAAAATAATGTACAGTTATGTTTTTTCCCCAACTATAAATAGGAGCCTTAGTCATTTCAATATTAAGTTTTGACTTGACTGTTGATGAGATACTCAAATTGAGTGATAGTTGATTTGGTAGCTAGTATGTAGTGTCAATCTTAGGATTAGTAGATTGATAGTTCATTAAGGTAGATTCCTTTTTTGGCTATTGAAATCCTTTTCATTGATGTTCACAATAGAGTTTCTCATTTGTAGATTCATTTGGTTAACTCTTGTTGAATTTCAATTAGTATAGGTTCTTTTAGTTTGAATTCAATTGGCAGGATTTGAGTTTCACATATCTAAATTTATCCATAAATCCTTACTAAATGGGCCTTGCTTCTATCCTTTCTATTCTCATCTTCAATTTCTTTCTATCTTGATTTCTGCATTTTACTTCCGTGAATGATTCTTAGAGTTTCCTTTTAGGAATCATCACCCAACCAAGGCCAATCACAAATAGGTATATCAAAAAAATTATATAGCAATTGATTGAATTTCCCAAAACAACCAATAAAATTGAAAATGATACTCGATTGGATCATAAATGATGGGAACATTCACATGGAACAGTTAAATCTTAAGATCCAGAAATCATATTCGTCGTAGCTTGACAAATCAACGATGCACTAACTAACGTTGTCTTCTTTCCCCAAACCTATCACCGTAGGCATCTCTCAACATTTTCAATAATAATTCATATGTTGTGAGTTTGGCATTGTCGAAGAAAAAGAGAAAAAAATAGAAAGACATGCTATTCTGGTCTAATGATAGAGATTTGGGGAAAAAATTTGAAAAAAGTAATTGGATAAAAATTTATGAAGAGAGAGGAAATTTAAAAATTTAAAGCTGTTTTAATAGGAGTTTTTTCCAATTATGAGATACAAATTTTGTAGCTTAAAATGGGCGTATGGTCTACCGGGTGCTAATTTCATAAATTTGAATATCATTTAGTGGGCCAACTTGTCATGCGATACCAAATTCCCTTTGGTGTATGGACATCATATTTTCTTTTTCCAGCTTCAAATTAGGTTCATTAGCTCAGTATTAATTATGACTCACTTTTTGTCCCTATCAAACAAGTCATCTCGAAAAATTGCTTAGCCAAAATGTTGCTAGTAATTTCATATTCCAACAACTTACCTTTCATATGTTGAAAATTAGTAAATATATTTAGTAGAGTAATTTGCAAGGCAAAAAGTTGGTCTGAATCTTCAACTTTCAATATGTGTTTCTTTTTCTTGAGGGAATTACAAGGCATGGAAATTCAATACGTATTTTTTATTTTGACAAACTTCACTCACATTTTTTCCTATGCAAATAATGTTTATATAGAACTCTTTTGAGTAGACTTTCAAGGCTTTGCACTTTGGTTAGTGACAATTAATAGCGCAGTGCATGGTTTTGATTAGATGTAGGTTACAAGTTTAAATTTTACCCCACACAAAAAACAACTGAAATATGAGTGGAGAAGAGTTGAGGAGCAAACTCATTATTTCGAGTTTCAAACTATACACCACTAGAGCTTGAGAATTTTTTGGTTATCGGAAAAAAAAAATCTTTTAAGTAAAAGATGATATAGTATTTTGTAGATTTTAGATGACAGGTTCTAGCAACTTCAAAAGCATTTTCTTCTCAAAGTCAGGAATTCCTATCAACTGTGTGAATCTGGCCATTGAGTCTAGTCTTGAGTTTACTTATAAAAACTAGTGGTATTGTCCGCGCTTCGCGCAGCTATAAAGAATTCAGTAAATCTTTTAATCAATCTTTCTATAGATTTAGTTAACGTGAGATAAATTTTCCTTGTATATGCAAATAAAACTAATTTATAAATTGATAAATCATATATATAAAAATTTATCAGATTAACTCAAAGCCTTGCCATATCGCTAATTCACACAACAATAGTAACAATTAGAATAAGTTATCCGAAGTTTGATTTCTTGAAAGCTCTTCCTTGTTTGTAATTTATTTTAGAAGACAGCCGTTATAAAGTTTTAGTTCAAAATCGACGATCCCACATTTGATTTCTTGAAAGTACTTGTGCCTTTATAATTGTTTTAAAAAATCGTTGGGTTCTTTTTTGAGGGTTATAACTTTTAAAAACATTACAAAATTCTTAAGAGAAAAATCTAAATGCAGCTTTCATATGATTATTTGTTATTTCATCCAAAAAATGTCAAAATAAGTTTTTTGCTACTAAATCTACTTCTGGATATTTTTAGCAAAATAAATTATCTCTTTTATAACAGAAGGGAGAGAGGAAAACAGAAAGATAAATAGCTTGATGATAATGCTAAAGAAAAGGAAATTAGGTCCCAAAAAATAAACCATTTGTTTCGGGAAATATTGTTTTTTTGTTTAATATATACAATAAATGTGTTTTTTGGTCTTGTTTCGAAAAAAAGGACAATTACATATAAAACATGTAATATGAAGTATTTTTTTTGTAACCAAATTCAAACACCAATATTTCTGATTTCGCTTGAAGCCGCATGATACCAACTATGATAAGTAAATCATCTTATCACCAAAGATAAAAATATTGTGATCTCACAGTACACAAACTAATGTTGTTGATGTTAATAAGTTGTGGAAATGAAAAGACCAATCAATTTTGTTACTTCTGTGAATTGTGAGAAGCTTTTTTTTTTTAAAAAAAAAAACTTTTATAAACAACTGAAATAAGTATATTAATCTTTTTATCATGCACATAAAAATGTTTGCATAGCATCTTTTAAGATGAAAGTGCTTGCAGACTTACCTAGTTCATTTGTTGCTTGTAGGTATTCCATATCTCCTTTCAAAATGACAAGAAAATTCATTAAAGAGAATAAATAGAGGCAAAGGGAAGAACATACAGAATTTTTTTTATTTTATAAGAATGATAAATCTACGATTAATCGCCCACCAAAAAAATAATCTATGACCAATCATTCCTAAATAGATACATATCAAAATATTGATATTAAAATCTTATCTGAGTATTTTTTGAACAAAATCACAGCTACTTCAACTTATACAACAAATAAACCTAGAGATGATAAGATCAAAGACAATGAAAGTGCTGAAATATGCTTTACCCATGGAGGAAAAATAGGCTTTAATTTTGGAAAAAGAAAAAAGGTTTACTTCCATCGTTGTCTCATTATTTGGCACTTCATCTTCAACATTCTTCTTACTATTACTTCGATCGTTGTCTCATTACTTGGCATCTCATCTTCAGCATTTTTTTTAAAGATGCACACATGTATGGAATATAAAAAATAAAATTTATTATATATATCGGAATCTAAAATCAAAAGTAGAATAAGAATTTGCATTTACGTTGAAAAAGAGAAAGAGGCAAAGAATAGGATGTTAACCATACCTTAGTGTAGGTTACTCCGGTCTATAAAATTCCACATAAAATTTGTTCAACCGTTGTAAGCAATAGAAATTTAGCCCTCAAGGATTCCTTATTATCCTTTGTTCCATTGTATGTATCACGGTAGGTCTAATCACAAGCAAGTTCTTTGATTTGATGATATCAATTTCGAACTCATTATAATCATATAAATAGCAATTTTCAGTTTGTAGAGAAGAGACCAATAGAAGAGAAACGGGATAAACACTTGATTTTGTATATTATGTAAACTAAAAAAAAGTTACATAAGATCACACTAAAACAATTGCAATGCAGAATTACCTGTTAGCTAAATTCCATAAACAAATATCTACAAAAAGACAAAAGGAAACTAAAATTCATAAACCGAAAATAATTAGCTATGTATGACGCTTTGACAGTAGCTTTTGCGTATCCAATTCCAAGCCAAAAAAAAAGTAATTCTCGGTTAACTATGTTTTTTATACTGCATTGCATAAAGATGAACGTGGGCTGAAAAAATGGGGTTAAGAGGAGGATCTTGCAACCGCTTCATCAGTTATGGCTCATTTGGTGCAACTTTAATTGCTACCATTATTTTATAATAATTGCACCCGTTGTATTTTTGTATTATTCTTTTTATTGTGATCATAAGGAATTAAATATTCTCATACTTCATGGAGGTAATATGAAAATTGAGCAGTTCAAATAATCAACGCATATAACATTTACTTCTGGGAAGGCTAAATGTAATTAGCAGTGACTCTTTGTGAACCGAAAGTTGATAGGTTTTATAAATTGAATAATTGAATAAAATGAGGAGAAAACTCAACAAAATATCAAAAAAAGGAGAAAAAAGATAAATGTCAATGGAGGCCATAGAGAGGTGCCACATAAGATTGTCTATGCCTAGCTTTATATTATATATAGATTCCTCCACACAACTAAACAAGATTAATTGACTAGTCTTGGAATTTTCTCTAGACTGAAGAACTGAGTTTATTTAGTAGATGGAAAATCTCCTTTTCCAACAAGTTAGGCTCTCGATCCCCATGTGATGCCATGTATGAGCTCATATTTTAAAGTCCTATATAATATTGCAATTGTCAAATAGATTATACTTTTTTTTTTTTTAATAACTCTCTAGGTCCATATTTATACTTAGTTGTAGTATGACTTTGATGTGTCTTGAATTATTTTCTCCAATTAGGGTGTGTTCGGTATGGAGGAAAATTTTCTAATTTGCTCATATTCGGTTGATCAAAATTTTTGAAAAATATTTTCTTTAGGAAGACAAGTTCCTTAAAAATGAGGAACTGACTTCCCTAATGGAAGTCGGGAAAACAAGTCCACAAGTGACATTTCATATTAATTGTCTTCTCCCCACCCTCGAACTCATCCCCGCCCTCCACCACCACCCCACTGTTTAACCCCACCACCCACCGACCACCACCACCACCCACGCACCTTACCAACCCACTCACCCCCCCCCCCCACAACCATTTTTTATTTTACTTCTATAGAGATTTTATGAAAATAGGAAATTTTTATAAAAAACTTCGGACTGCTACTGATAAGAAAGATTTGACATTGGACTTTAAAGGAATCAAAAAAAGGAAAGACTGGTAGAGCTCATCTTTTCTAAAGCGGCATTCTCCCTTCTATCTATCAACAATTGAATTATGAAACTTTCTCCCCGAGCTGCGGAACTATCAAGTCCATTAGAAAGTCGAATTAGCAACTTTTACACGAATTTTCAAGTGGATGAAATCAGTCGAACACCCACCACCTCACCTATGCCCCCACCCTCCAGATTTTGTATTTCATATATTTTCTTTTTTTTTTTACTTTTATACAAATTATATTTAAAAAAAAGGGATATTTTTTTTCCCTACCCACCACCACCAGTCCTGAGTGGTGTGGGTGGTGGGTATTTTCCGAAAAGTGTTTTCCGCTAACCAACCGAACATGAGAAAATAAGTAAGCAATTCACTAATTTTTCAAGAACACATTTTTCAGAAAAACATTTTCCTCCATACCGAACACACCCTTAGTCTTCAGAATCCAGATGATTGAATTCAACCTGCTGGCTCATAATCATATACTGATAACCTATCGATCCAACAATTGGAAACTCATATGATATGCTTTAAATGACGTAAATGTTCTTTAACATCAAAGTATATAGAAGTTAAACTCATAAAATATACACTTTGAAATTCTTTTGTCTATGAGTTCAAGTTATAAACTTTGACAATATAATTTTGTTTGCATCATCTGTGCAATTTAAGTCTTTACTGCAAGTTATTAATTACTCTGTTTTAGTTTCAATGTTACTCTGATGTGAAGAGTTACGTACATCACATTGCAGATTAACTTAACGTGACAGTATACAAATTCTTTTAGATTATCAATGCACATAAAGTAAACTCTTTGTTTAGGAGCATGATTTATTAATTTATAAAAATCGTCAATAGCAAAATAGGCTGCACATGCTATTAAAGAGCAGGCAATATCCAAATTCGATCCATTTACTTTAAAGGAAAGTCACATTTTTCATATTCTATTTTTTGTTGGATTTTCGTATACTTATATAATTATTTGCACCTCAATTTCAAACTTTTTTGGTTGGGAGTTTCGTTCATAATCTTATCAACAGTGCTTTATTGATTTCTTTAAGTCTTGTCAGAAAGACTCTTTTTCTAAAAAATTATGTAAAAGCAACCATTTGCACAAAGATGAAAAAAAAAAAAAAAAAAAAAAAAAACCTCAAAGGGGAGGGAATACGTCGGGAATGGGTTAAATGGGTGGGTTTCTAAAGAAATCGGCTCTTTAAAATGGGAGATCATTTGATTCTGAGCTTTCCACGTGGTCCTTTGTCAAAATTAAGGGCAAATTTGTGCCAAGATATAACGGAGTAGTATTTGAACCGAAAGCAAAATGAGAGGGGTATATTTGGACCGAAACTTAAATGAGGAGTATAATTAAACTATTTTTGATAGTGCATGGGTATATTTGGCTCTTTTTTCCCAAAAAACATATATGAGCTGACTTGAGAAAAATAGATGATAAATAAGATCTAAAAGTTAAAAGGAAAATTAGGGGATATTTTAGATGAAAAAATAGAAAAATTAGACCTACAAGGGTGGCTTAGTTGGTTGAGCATGGGGCTTTCATAATGGAGGTCTCAGGTTCGAAATCCCCTGCCTACGACAGCAGGGGATTTGCCTTCTGGGTCGAGTTCGCCGCACGGGGCTTGCCTAGTGCGGGCTATTTCTCCTGTGTGATTTGCGAGCTATTGCGGGGAGTTGGGTTGCCTTGTCTTGCGCCTAAAGAAAGTAGCGGCTTGCGGGTTTCGATGTCATAAAAAAAAAAAAAAAAATTAGAACAATTAGTGTTGTTGGCCGGACACGATTTGAGTTTCTCTTCCAATAAATGATATAAGATTTAATTTCCTACACTTTTGCTTCTCTTTAACTTCTTCACATTGTCATGAACCAACAAGACAATCCATTAACAAACAAATAACATAAAAGCTTAAGAACTTTAATGCGCAAAAAATGCCTTCACAGTATGTGTGGACCAAATATGGGGCCATGTAAGTCTAGATCTCTTACGATTATGACTCGTGTCAAGATCTGGCGCTAATTCACGAATTAACTTTGTAATCAAATTAATTGAGAGAACCGTTTAAAATAAGGATATATTTGAACCAAGTGTTTGACTGTAAGGTAATAAGTGAGCTAAAGTACTGGCAGAGGGTGAATTCACTTAATTTTGCAGAGTACGAGGGCATATTTGAACTGCTTTCGAAATATAAATAAGTAAATATACGAAAAAAATCAAGAAAATTTAACATCCACTATATTTATAATACATAAAAATAATTTTAACCTTACATATAAAGTGTAATTTTCCGGTGGATGCCCTTGCGTGTGCGTTTGAAATATTTCTGCATGAAAAAAGAGTCACTATAGTCTATACTCGTTGAGCACGAGCCTCAACAGTCTTTAACTACATGAAGACCTTTGTAATATAGTCAACAGTTATATGATTTCCTTTTTATTTAGAAGCATTAAAGTCATATTCATAAAATGGCCAAATCAGTATAGTTAGTAAATGGTAGCTGGAAAAAAAGGTGTTTAATTAGCTATGGATGCATATGAATAGTCATAATTCCTTACTAAAGAGTCGGCACCGGAATCGACTTAATTCCGGTAGGTCAAATTTTTACGACGTGGCATTCTTTAACAGCTTTTTAATAATTTGGTTATATCAACAGATGCCAAATGTATTTTTGCATTAAATAAAACTTTAATGGTCATACAAATCATTAGATACATTCTTGTATTAATTTCTTAGCACTAATCAAGGAATTCGTGATGTCCTGTCATGACATTCTGAAACTAGGGGGAAAAAAGAAAAAGAAAAAAAAAAGTGGAATTTCCCTTAATAGGAAATAAAAGGTATAGCTAAGAAAAATCTGAATAAATTTTGGTGAACTACTTTTCAGTCTGTAGATCTATTTTATAGATGAAAGGGATATGATGAGGATCTTTTGTTAAGTTTTGCCACTAAATTTAGTGTAAATTAATGATTTTTGCAAGATCAAGTGTATGCAATAGCTAGCTTTTTTTTCTTTGCAAAAAAGCAAAATCACTAGGCAGAGTACACTAACATCTAATTATATTTATAGTTTTTGAAAAAAGAGGGCTGACTAACACCTAATCCATAACACCATGAAAGAAATTTGAACTTGCAAAAATTAAATATTAAACTAGGGTAGCTTGATCCTACTATGCAAGGTTAATTTTTATAATTTCATCCTAAGAGGATCATTTGGATTACTACTTATCTCCTTATGACAAACCATTTTAATCGTATTGAAAGTAAAAAATAAATAAAAATTGTGTACTTAGGTTGGACCCTTTTTTTTTTTTTTTAATCTATATGAGCTTTGCTTCTTTAGAGAAGACAAATGAGTAGCCTAAAATATGAAAGTGTTTGCCAAACATAACTTAAAACTTTTTCAAGCACGAATATATTGTTTTTTGTGTGTGTCGTGTTGTGGGGGGGACAGAGTGGGAAGGGGTTGTTGAAAATTATCAATGTGCATCCAGTTTAAGACTTTCAAGAGTAGTTTATCTTGTTGACTTAAATCTTCAACACTAGATAAAAGTATACAACATGATCGAATATTAGGTGTAATTATCCTTTTATTTAAGAGAAAGAACCAATAGGAATACATAAAATAAAAATAAAAAGGCTGAAATCAAACATAGTTAGGCTTACACAAAGAAATAAAATAATCAAAGTTGGTTTGTATTTTGTACTATAATAGGAAAAAAAAAATATTAAATGATATCTATCAATTTTAGCATTTTGACATTCAGACGGTCTACTTTTTGGGCTGCTCTTCTACCTCTTCACTTTCTTGCGACTTATCCTGATTTTTTCAATGTTAATTTTACTCGCAATATTTATACTAAATTAATAAATTCACTGAAATATATTGATTCTTTATACTTGTCAGTAAATTTTATTTAATTAGACAATTTGAACTATGACCTTCTCCGATTAAGCACCTGAACACATAAGAAAATGTTCCCATTAGACACTTTCGGCTTATATCTTGGAAATGTTTCTGCGAGTGTTCACAAGCGTCCATTACGTAGATAAGTTAATCATATAAAATATGTCTCATTCTTTAATTTGACACATCAATCTTAATTGGAACTTGCATGAGATTTTACGGATTATTGAGGTTAACGCGTATAATTAAAGGTGGTGATATATTTTAAATGGTTTACTTATCTATGCAATGGACATTTGAGAACAAGCGCAAAAGCTTTTTCAAAATTTCGAATCCGAAGTATCTAATAAGAACACTTTATCATATGTTCAGGAACTCAATCGAAAGATATTATAGTTCGAGTACCTAAATGAATTTAATGACAAGTTTATAAGGGGCTATCAATATGTTCTGCCTTTAATTTAAATATGATTAACTAGTAAATTCGTATGCAAGATATATGTACACTTGTTTTGCATTCGTTTTAATGTAGATATCAAATATGAATATATTATATCTTTGCGTTTTTCTCATATGCATTCTCAAAAATTATCAATCAATCAACAACTTCGTGGCCCTTTGCTCCTTAATTAGTGCTTCTAACTATCTTATCAGAAGAGGTTTAATTTATTTGTCCTAATTTAAACTTTTATTCATAATTCAGAGTTCAAATAAACTGAAAGAAACAATAATATCCGAAATTCTTTTATTTTAACAAAAATTAGTTGCTTAATCACCTTACTAGGGACCGTTTAAAGCTAATGTGCCGTCGATAAATTTCCAATCTCTAGTATATTTGTTCATTCTCATTTTAGCAAATGTTTTTCCTCTTGAAACTATTTAATATGTTGATAATATGAAGACCCAATTAAAGCATTCTTATTTTACTATTGCTGTAATATCGTTTGTGTTTTACTTTGATGCTATATAATATAACTCTATTTCTAATACAAATTATCCGAGAATTATTCCAAGTATCTATCCAAATAGAGCTTTTCTCCTTTCTTAATTTTTAAATTGCAACTAATTAAAAAATTTGGTAATTCAGACAAATGAAGTAAATCTTTTTTTTTTTGCACGAAATGTCCTTTATAAGGACTTGTCTTTAATTTTTGCCCCTCAAATTGATGGTCTTTAATTTTTGTCCTTCGCTAAAAGCCTCTTGGTTCCTGGTTCGAACTCTCGCTCAGTCAAAAATTAAAAAAATTTCGCAAGGCATAAGTTGGGTTTCAAACTCTGCCTTAAGGCCAAAAAACAAAAAACAAAAAATTATTTTGCTGGAATTTTGCAAACCTCTGTCTTAAGTCCTAATTTTGGGTAAAAGTTTGCCTTGAGGCATAAGTTGGGGTCCAACTTATGCCTTGCGAATCCCAACTTATGCCTTGCATTTTTATTTTTTTTGACTGAGCCTGGGTTTGAACCCAGGACCTCGGGGTATTAAGCAAAGGGCAAAAATTAAAGACCACTATTTTGAGGGGCAAATATTAAAGACCAGCCCCTGTGTTCCTGCAAATTGCCCGAAGTAAATTAAGATGCGAATAAAGTATATGTACTGAGAAAAATCACTTCAAAATAATACAGTAATATAGGGTGTTAGTTCTTTTAGCTTAAAAATTACGTCAACTAATGACATAGGATGAGGTCATCATTCCTTCAAATAAATTTGGAAGTGTTTGGATACGCAAACTTTTCTAAATTTACTTTTTGGAAGAAAAATGCCCAATTGATACTTTTCCAAGTCTTTCCTCGGAACACATACAAAATTCCATAAAACAACAACCAACCAAACACATTTTTATTGGATTAACTTATATACATCAATAATTTTGCATTATCAGTATAATCTAACTAACTACCCATAACAGGTTATTTTCTCAAAGATTTTGTTTAAAACTATTTAATTTATATAAATTACAACAATTAAGCCTCAGTCCCAAACAAGTTAGGTGCACTATATAAATACTCATTGATCATGTTCACTCATCTTATATATATTAACAATATAAATTTTATTTACACTATTGATACTGTATTTTAACCTGTTATACCATGCATATTGTAACCGACCTTATGTTTTAGGTTATAATTATCTCAATTTTGATAAACGTTTACCTATAATGCTTCTTAAGGTGACTTAGCACAGAATAAAAGTTTCTCGACGTACATTATCAGTATACGTAGAAGTTAATTCCTTTCTGCAACCTTTTCAAGATCTCAAACAGACCCAAAAAAGTCCACATGGGCTCCGGTCCGGCCCGAGATTTTTCTATCCCCACCTCTATATATATATTATAATCACACTAACTCTTAAATCCCACCATAGTAGTGTTCATTGTAGACTCCACACACAAAGTACAATATTTCACTACTTCCTCCACCCCATCACCATGGAATGCAGTAATCACAAAACCACCACTACAATTTCTTCAATGACTTCATCATCTTCATTTTCTAATACTTTATCTGCCACTACAACAAATGGATTATCTCCCATAAACAGCATATTATCAACTCCTCCTAATTCACCACCGCCAGTTATTCTTTCTCCCTGTGCTGCCTGTAAAATCTTGCGTAGGAGATGTGTTGAGAAATGTGTGTTGGCACCTTATTTTCCTCCTACTGAACCCCTTAAGTTCACGATTGCTCATAGAGTCTTTGGTGCTAGTAACATCATCAAAATGTTGCAGGTAATCTGCTTTATGTTTTGCTATTCATCTATTAATTCCATTTGTATTTTTATATCGTAACTTGATAGTATAAAAAATCATTTACAGTATATCAGGGTGTAAAAGATTATTTTTTACATTTCACTTTCCTTCATCATGTGTTTTCATATATGAACATAAGTATGTAATCTGTCTTTTTTTAACTATTAGTTTATTTTAACATGTTATAACAAGTAACAAGATAAATCATCTTATTTTTTCAGGTCGTAAAAATTATTTTTACGCATAATAATTATCGTAGCCTGATAGTATTAAGATTCATGTACACTATCATGATAAAAAATATTAAATACAAACTCATTTTTGCTCACTTTCATTCATCATGTGTTTAAAGATGGGAATATAGATACAACTGAACATCGATTTCTTGCTAGTTGGCGGGTCTTGGATGGTTGGTCCATTTTTGCAAGAAATGCTTACGTTTAGTTGCTCTTTTTTTTCTTTTTCTCTTTGACTTTAAGTTGGTCATCTTTAGGACACAAGCTTTTATTTTCCATGATCTAAAGCTAATACCCCTTCATTGTACTTTCTCTTTAAGTTCAATCTTGGTAACCTAACAAGACTCTCCATTTCTTCAAACATGAAAGAGAAACGTGTCTTGACATTTTCATCCCTCATTTTATAAATTCAACTGTTTTATTTATTTTATTACACAATTAGGTTACTTAAATGACAGCTATAACAAAACAAAGACCTGATACAATATGTAACATTAAAATAATTTTATTAAAATTATTTATTTTGTCGACATATATAAACGAAATTCATATCATATTGAAGAGTTTATTTAACTTATCAATACACTGACAGCGTAAAATATATATTTCAGGAGCTTCCGGAGGAACAAAGAGCAGATGCAGTGAACAGTATGGTGTATGAGGCAAATGCGAGAATAAGAGATCCAGTTTATGGCTGTGCTGGTGCTATTTGCCAATTGCAAAAGCAAATAAGTGAGCTTCAAGCAGAATTTGCAAAGGCACAAGCAGAAATCTTGAATTTGAAATGCCAAAATTCTAATTTACTGGCCTTAGTTTGCATGGAAGTATCAGAGTATCAAGAAAATAGCAGCAGCAACAACTTATTATCTTCAGATCATATTAATGACTATGGAAATAATACCAGCATGTTTTTGGAAGATAACAGTGTATATGCAGCTTGGGAACCACTTTGGACATGATTAAATAATGTTTGGTCAACGCTTCTACTAAAAAGTTTATTTAGAAATATTTTAGAATTGTCCCCCAAGAAAAAGGGGTAGAAAAAGTTAGTGACATACTTTAAATTTTAATAAATATATGTAATATCAAGTAATAGGAATTTGAAGAAATCAGATTTAGTTCATGAGAGACCTACTTTAGTTTTTATTTGAAGAAGAAATATAGACGGATGTTACTACTTTAATTTCTTTATGAATACAGTTCCTTACTAGAATTTAACTTATATACCTCTATGAAGAGTTTTATGTCTTGATATGTTATACTTCCTTCATTTCAATTTATGTGAATCTATTTGATTGAGCAGGGAGTTTAAGAAAAGAAAAGAAGACTTTTAAATTTTGTGGTGTTAAATGAGTCACATATATTTTGTGTGGGTACCCCCCTCACAGGAAAATGTTGGATAAGGGAATTATCGTTCCCATTCAATATGTGAGGGGGGTATCGTTTCCCAACCCTTAAATGTTAGGGGGTAAAGTGGGATTCACTCTAAAAGTCTAAATCATTGGGTAAAGGTTAATTTTTTCCAAATATAGAAAGGAGTCATTCTTTTTGGTACTTACTAATAAGGAAGTAGGTTCACATAAATTGATATGGTTACATGTAGTTATCTTTTGACGACATGATACAAAGGGGTTCATCAAAACCTCCTTTGACAAAGCACAAGGTTAATATTATTTCGTATGTATATTTAGTATTGTAATTTTGAATTCTCTTGACACAAATCAATAATTTTTGGTGTATTCATTTTTTATATTTTGAATCTTTTTAGTGATAAATTTAACTGGCTGGCTTCAACAGCTATTTTCATAGTTTTCTCGTTGAAAGTTGTCTTTGACTGGTTTAGTTTAACCGCGTAGAGTTTTTTCTCGTTGAGATATTTGGAGATAAAGAAATTAAGTGGTGTGTAGGCCCTGTGTTCTTTTTATTATTATTATTATTATTATTATTATTATTATTATTATTATTATTATTATTATTATTTTTTAAACGTAATTATCTATTTTTCGGAAACAAAGAAAAAAAGAGAGGATATTAACATGATGATAATTGTATTATTTACACTACGTACTGGAACTTGAGCCTAGACGGCTAGACCAGATTATCATATAAATACTTCTTGTTGGACAAAGATATATTTTACATGTTTAACTCACGCTCTCTAGATTTCAACACTAATCACTCGTTAATTTTATATATTAAGGTGGTGGAGTTATATTCGTTGTTAGTGTAAACAATTTTTTACAAGACAATGATCTCTCTATAATACTTGTACGCATATAATAATATCTCTCTATAACAGTTAAGATTTTTTGAAACCGATTTTTTATGTTATATTTTACTTCTATATAACAGCATTTCACCTATAACAGCAACAACCAACTTTATAGCAGTACGTTCTTTGTAAAATTACCCCCCATATAACAGCTATCTTCTTTTTTTGGTAATATAATTAACCAACCATCTTTATAAAAATAGAATATCTATGATTACTAATAATAAGAGTAGAAATTTTGACCAAATATTTGATCATTTAATACACTATTTATGACAAAAAATATCATATGAATATATATATTTTCATCATTAAACGATTTTCTTCCGTTATACAAAGTGTGATTAAGCTTAGAATTTGACAATTAAAAATGAAAATTTGATTTTATGCATCTTTTTTGCCTATAACGAACAAGTATTATTTAAATGTCAATGCTGTTATAGGTGTATAACAGCCATTCTCTATAACAGCTGAAAAATTTCTGACTGAATCATGCTTTTATAGAGAGGTTTGACTGTACCATTAGGTCACCTTTGCATGTTACAACAGGTAACCTGTATTACAAATCACACACTTTAAAAAGATTTACGTGTAAATATCTTTTGAATGACTTGATAGTGTACTTTTTTTATATACTCCTATATAATAATAATTTATGTAACTTAATTCTAATTGATATATGGATCAATTAATTTTTATATCTAATGTTCAGTGCCGATATGTCACAATTCAAATAGTAAAGTTATGAGTTTGAATCTTATTGGTTAAAGAGGTTCTAATTTATCTAGTAATCTCATTTCATTTTAAAAGGATAGCTTAGAAGAAATTAGTTTAGTAAACTAACAACAAATACAAGGTTCCATCAAAGGCTATGGTGGAGTAGTAAGTATTTTTTCATCCTTTATCAAAGGTTCTCTCAAGTTCGAGCTTTGGCAATTTGAATTGTCTTTGATAGAGAGCACTTTAACCTGAAGATAAGATTTTTCAACGTAAATCCGAATTGATCGAGCTTCAAAACGAATAACAGATACCGAGTAAAAAATCAGAAAAATAAAATAAAAAACTCCAAATACTAGGTAATTATAGACCACTAACTAGTATATATCACAAAGTATGTCGTCTTCGTGGAAGATGCTTCTTGTTGAAATGGAATAATCAAAACTTTTTCGCACTTTATTGTTATTGAGACTTGGGACTTTTTCATTGTTTATACTCTATAGTCTATTGAACAGCCTTATGCCCCTATTTTACTTGCAGTGCACTGGGAATATATGCAATCATTGAAAACAGAAATTAAAAGTCCTAAATGTAGACTGTAATAAATAAATTCTAAAATCAAGTTTAAATTTTTCTGTTTTGCTAATTTGTTATTCAAAGCTTTTTAACATTTTTTTTTATTGTTTGGCCGTATAAACTTTGGCAAAACATTAATTTTGTTAATTTGTATGCATCTTCTGAGATCATACAAAAATTTCCAAATGGTAAGCCAAAATAGTCACGTAAATAATGAAAAACTTCTTGGCAGCGAAATGGACATTTTTTCAAGTGAAGTATCAAGGCAACTACTTATTAACTTGCATGACACTCAAGCATAAGTTGGTAACTCAAGCAGTGGAAATAGTAAATAAAATCCTTAAAATCTTTCATAAACTATATGACTTAAATTTGTTAGGGAGAAATGTTAAGTTTGTGGGCCTGATCATTGCGGGGGTTGCGGGGCGGCAACCCCTTGCGATAGACGGAGCAAGAGGTCGTGGGTTAGGAAAATACCTTGAGGACACCCTAAGAAGCTTAGTTAGGGGTTTTGGCAGCGGATATAAACTTGGATTAATTGGTGTATTCTATATCTTGTAATTATTTTTTATTGAGAAAGAAAGAGTTGGTGACTGACCGTGAATTTTCTTCCCCTTGAGAGTTTCCCACGTAAAATTATGTGTTATTTTTTTTTATTACTATTGTTTTCATATATTGTTGTCTCATGACAAGAAAAACTCTACGTCCTTGAGCGTATTTTTCCAAATTAGCGAATATCAGATCACCTGTATAGCTTATTGTTCAATTATTTTTTTCCCAAAGAATAATAAAAAGAAACATCCAAAATTGGAAGGAACTAGACCACTAACTAGAACAAGAAAAATCCAACATAATGTACAATATTAAATACATATACATGATATTTATTTTTACTTGTTAGAAACTTGGATACATTTTATTCAACTTCTAGAATATCCTTATTCATATATACCTTCTTCATGGAGATAATAATCGCAATTCAATGCAAATTTGGTGGGAGAAAATTTATCATCCCTTAGACAACTTCCACATGAAAATATTCAATATTTCAAATCTGTAGAAGAAAATTATGTCAGTACTTGTAATTTTCATGTGAAATACTCCAATACAATATTTGAGAAGACTAATATTTAGAGGTCTTCATTGGCCATATACCAAAGACTTGACGAATTCACTAACTTTCCACATGGTGGAATGATTCCAACAGTTTCATTAAAAGAGACTCGAGACATAAGACAATGTCTTTACTGTTTATTACAGTTGAAGTCTTGTCCAAATTAAATTTTCCAAAGTAGATATGTTTTCAATTATAAGAATCCATTAATAATGAAAGGTTAATTTGGTTAAATTTAAACTAACTCTCCATGAATTATACCCCTTTAATTTTGTGAGTGTAACTTATATGCACAGCGCAACAGATTTTTATACTATAACAGTGTTTTATACTATGAGATCACTTAAAAATCAATTACAAGTATTCTTATATGACAATCATACATTGAAACCTAGAAAAATGGTAATAGGCAATCGACAATGGAATCATCCTCTACCCTTCCTCGCTAAAATACATGCTTTGATCCACGATAGGGTTCGAACGCTAATGTGCACCTAATCGGAACACTGTTTATTGTGCTCTTGCCACTAAATCAAATCCATTGAGTTGCGTTTATATTAAACTTTTAGTTTGTTTAAATAGCTATTTTCCACCATCGACTAAGGTAGAGCATTAGATGTGACTTGAGTACTTGACTAGACTAAAGAGTGCAGTACTTTTAGGGCCCGAGTTGAGTATAGTGGGGTCTTAATTTCAAGATTTAACAAATTTATGCTTGATGACAAAATCTTGAGACTTGTTCTATTTTCACTATTAAATCACGTCGACGTTTCAAAGAAATTAACTAAAACAATATATATATATATAAATTGAAAAAAAGGTAGCCCGGTGCACAAAATTAAAACCATATATCATGCTAATATTTCAATTCTAGCGAGTTTTTTTCTTCTTAACTTTCTATGCTAAACCATTTTTTCCAATCCTTCACAGAAGTTTCATTTTCTTCCCTTTTTTCGCATGGTCAGTCCAAAGGAGATGGATATAGTATCAACTAAAAAGTTCTCATAAGCTTCTGTTTTGTATATTTTTATTTTTGGTTAGGTATCCCTAAATTTTTGTTCACTTCAAATAAAGTATTCTAAAACCTTTAATCACTATATTATATTTAGTAAAAACATCAAATGAAATAAAAAGAGATAAAACATAGGAATAAATAATAGTAGTGTAGAAATTTTAGGGTGCAGAGAAGTAGAGAGAGACCATGAGTTCAAACTTAGCCATAATTTCCTTTTTTCAGTCAAGATAGTTACTTCAAGGGGTTACGCAAAATATTTTTGATTTATTGAAATCAGTAATATTAAGAGTGAGGAGAAAATTAACTCTAATTACAAGTACCAAAAAGAAAAAATGTTATTATTACTAAAATTTTGTAATAGTAACAAGTGTAATCTTGAAAACATGAAGAAGGTTAAAAAAAATGTGAATGTAGGAATAAATTAAAATGGAAGGGAAATATAAATTGATATTGTTTTCAAAAAGAAGTCTCGTTCTCAATTCATATGCTAAATAAACATGCACTCCACTCAATGTTCAAGAATGTTTTTTAACTTTTAGTGTCGTGAAATAAGTACAATGAGATTCATCGAGATTTACTAAAGACAAACATACCAGCAGAATGTCAACAATACGCACATGTTATATAGGACATAACTTTAAAAACTTATTAAAGTGGTTGCTAGCATAACGGAAAAGGCTCAAATATGACATCCAACTATTTTAAATCGCCATTTACGCCATCGTCAATAGTTACCATTTATGATCAACTGCTGCGAATGACTCATTTACGCTTATCAACTATAAGAAATGGCTCATTTAATTTACGCTAATTATCAAATTTTGGACTATTTACGCCATCGCTCATTAAAATGACTCATCCATGCCATTTTTCATTAACGCTTTTATAATACCAGATATGACACGTGCCCTCCAATTAGAGGTCTACGTTTACTAATTAAAACACCTAATTTTAAATACCAAATTATTCAAAAATCAATCTATACACAATCGTACTCACCCACAACCATAATCTAGTTAGAGGCCACGTGTCATATATGGTATCAGAAACTACTTAATGAAATATGCAATGGATGAGTCATTTTGATAACAAACGATGATAAATAAGTCAAACTATCGATGAATGATAATGAGCCATTTCCGCATCCGATGGCATAAATGAGTCATATTCTATAGTCCGATGGCATAAATGAGCCAAACTATTGACGAAATGCTGATAAACGTACTATTTCGATAAATGAATCAAGATATTCGAAATTCTTCTCGCTAGCATAATATGATAACTACTTCTCTAGACATTCTATTCCAATAAGTTTCTTCCCGTTCATATTTCATATTCACTAAATAAATGCATATAACAGCAGTCTTTTTCATTTGAATGAATAGAGTATAATAAAATTGCAAATGGTTGTATGTCATTAACAACCATAAAAGGGTTTAATGGGAACAAGAAGACTTTTCTTGTTTGGAAAGTCTGCCTATCTCCAAAATTCTTATCTTGGGAGTGAACACAAACGCCTGATATCATGTGTGGAATTCAATATCCAAGGGTGTGATCGAGTGATCGGGTGATTTTGAAGATAAGTGTTCAAATTTTATTAAGAATAAAAGTATTAGGTGATTCATTTCGGTCTATTTGAATTTTAGTGGACAAAGTTAGCCGTAATTTGTGCTGATAAAAAATATATAGTAAATATGAGTATAAGGTGATTGAGATACACATAAGGTGATCGAACACCACTATAATAAATTAAAAAGGTGTAGAATTAAAATTTGATCTGCTAGTGGCCTTGAGTCAGTTAAAGTCAAATAGCTGCAGAAGTTTTTCATATGTTGACTTTTTTAGTTGTTCTTGAAACTTATATGAGTGTCTTTTGCCACTATTCCTATTCTATTTATGGTCCTTTGTTTTATTTGCTTTGTCCCCTTACTAACCAAAGATTTATCAGCTTCCTTACGCCCCCACCATACAGTTGTATAAGAAAAATAAAAAAAGAAAGATAATATAATCATTTGGGATCCCCGGTTTTAA
>NC_081349.1:43638440-43835935 GCF_029784015.1 Lycium ferocissimum
ATATATACCCCCCCGGCCCCAGGGGGGACTCTGAATGAATATCATATATCAGGTCATCATATCATTATATATATAACCGCCCCCAGGGGGGCCCGGGGAAATAATCACATATATACCGTACCGCCCTCTAGCGAGGGACTCGGTAAAGAATCAAATATATACAGCCGGCCCTCTAGCGAGGGACTCGGTGGAGGAGATCCCGTGTCTCCATCATGTGTACATCATACTCGGCCCATCCCGGGCCGGCGCCATCATCACATCATCATCTATATACCGTACCCGGCCCTCTAGTGAGGGACTCGATGAACAATGCAGTGAACTGTGCACGAATACATACCCGGAATAGTCTTGTCCTTAGCTTATCATGGTTAGCTCGGATTATCCCAATGTACAAAATACGGGATATAACATCCTTCCCCCCTTTAGAACATTCGTCCTCGAATGTTAAATTAGTCTCATAAGGTCTTATAAGGATCTCGGGGGAGGGGGGGTTTCCTTTATTACTATAACATGCAGTCTCGTCTACCAATCATATTTCTTCTTCACCTCCTCTTCAGCTTCTCAGGTCATTTCCTCCCTGTTATTGTTCCGCCACAATACCTTAACGGAAGACACATCTTTAGTACGCAACTTTCTCACCTGACGATCCAGTATAGCTACAGGGTCCTCCTCGTACGATAGCTCTTCCGTTACCTGGACAACATCCATAGCGAATACCCTAGAAGAGTCACCGATGTATTTGCGAGAAACACGGATACACGAAACATCATGTGTCGCTTCCGCATCAAAGGGTAGGTCTAACTCGTTATCGCAACTCCGCTTACCCTACGAACGTTGTAATAATGTCCAACATATCTCAGGTTAAACTTCTCCTTCTTGTCGAATCTCATTACACCTTTCATGGGTGATATCTTCAAGCATACCCACTCGCCAGTCTGGAATTCTAAGTGTCGACGTCGATTGTCGTCATATGATTTCTGTCGTCCCTTAGCTGCTAATAGTCGTTCCCTGCTTTAATTATCATCAGCCGGTATCATTCTGAAAGAGTTTGACACATAAATTCACCCTCTTTTAACAGCCAGCTAGTGCTGATCATCTTGCTTAAATTATCTTTACATCTTTCCTTACCGCACCCAGAATATTATCACCGTATTGTTATTACTGAATCCAAACTTTTCTCATTAAATATTCGCTTGGTCTCATCCCTAGCATATAAATGTTCATGGGTAACATAACTACTCTTGTACGACTTGTATAAAGTATATTCCATCTTAGTTACGGTCTTTCCTTCTTATTCCTTCCGTCCTAACATTCGCTTGTAGCCTATCCTGTCATACTCTTTTCCCTTCCTTTATTCACTCCTTTGATGTTCCCACTTCCTACTATACAGGTTTTCTATTTTTCCCCTTGCTACTCATAGGTCGCAAAGTATCATTAGCGAACAACCCTATTGCCCATATCTTAGCCTCTAATCCAGCACAGCAGTGTTATCTTTCACAGTGTCTCTGTAAGTTACTCGTTATCGTTCTCTTGTCGTATTCTCCTTTAAGCCTCCACTTTCCAATGTCACATCATTCAAGATCTCTACAATTAATTCTCAGCACTATCTCAATTACCATCCTAGTTTCCACCCCTTTTGCTGGCTTTTGGATCTTACTAACTTGTCTCGGCAAGGAATCTTGCGGCCCCGAGCATCCGTATCAAATATATCGTAGCGTTCGATTGTCTCCATCTTGCACTTGCATCTCTCGCACCCGCTTCCCCCTTAGGAGTGTACTTATCGTTACCCGATTATACTTTATCCTAGCGTCCACATTTTCCCATCTCGGTTAGGCGACACTTTTATTCCGACATTCTGATCCCCTTGCCGTTCATCTACTCACTTTCTTTCTTTTCCAAATATCATTGTGTTAGTACTTCCCAAGCTTATCCTATAGTGAAAACAACATCGACTTTTGTTCCGTAACATTTGTGCCATTTATTTTTCTTTTCACTTGAACTTCGTTACCCGTCCGATTAATGCCTTCCATATACCGCCACGTTGGTTGCCGGAATACACATATCCGCTGATATAGCCATGTACGGGATGTCATGTGCATACCTATATATATATATATATATATATAATTACTAGCATCTCGCTTACGAAATATTTCCAAACGCTACTCAAGCTGACCCTAATCTGTAGCCGTGACGCACTTCTTTCTCTTCACCGGTTTACTCCGCCCCGTCCTACGCGACCTCCTGAGGTTTCTGCCCATTTCGCATACTCTAATTTCCCTTAGGCTACTCTAGCTGCTCATTTGCTTCTTATGCCTGAATTTGTAGGGCTTTTAGAACACTTCCCAGGGGGTCACCCATCCTAAAATTTCTCTACTCAAAGACGCTTAACCTGGAACTACGATGAAATCACGATGCTCTAATGCTAATATGATAGCGTCCACCACCGCATGACCTTCATCGCATAACTAAGAGTAAGTTGAAGGCTTACTTGTATTTCAAAACGTTCTCATAACACATCTCCCTCCGAATTAGAAAGAGTCTCTTACTCTTCTGACTTCACAATTACTATTTTAGCCCTTTTGCAATCCTCAATATTAACTTTTCACCTATAGATATGACTACCCGTCCTAAACTTCCGCATTCCCAATGGTGATGGACACCCTGATCGCCGTTACTAACAAATACTTGGTTATCGGCCTTTGGATTTCTCGCTCGCCGCTATTAAGTAACATTCATACAAAGAAATACACATACATAAAAGTATTCCAATAAGGACTCATATACCTGTAACCGCATTTGGTGACGCCTCCTGCTCCTGTCTACTCGCCAAAGCATATAGGCGGTTCGATGGACCGCTAGAACTGGAGGCTCCGCCACGGCCTGCCACGGCCTGCTGGTGTCGGTATACCCTGCCCCATAGGGCGCATGGGTACAGGAGAAGATGATCCAAAGCCCGACCCGATGGGTAGAGCCGCCCACTTTCGAACTATCCCTATGCGGACACTCCCTCGTAATATGGCCGGACGGCTACAAGAAAAGCAAGCACCGATCGCGAAAAACCGCATTCCCCAAAATGAGGCCTACCACAACGAGAACACCGAGGCAAAGGTGGCCTCCGACCGACCCGAACTCCCTATGCATCCGTGAACTCGAAGCCCACGGAGCTCGACCGGCTCCCCGAATGCCCTGTGCTATCCAATCTCCTACCCGAAAACCGTGGGGGTGCACTCCGTGCTGGCTGAGAAGAATACCCGATTATACATTGAGGGCCGCCCCGCCTCGAAACTCCCCAAAATAACCCGGTCGATTTAGCCCTCTTGGGCGGCCTGTCTCATGATCTCCTGTCGGCCGACGCCCGTGTCGATCCTCCATCCCCTGTGCATAGGCCTGCACTCGAGCAATATCCATACCGGGCTGGGAAGCCATAATTATACAACTATCAACCAAATAATGGTCCAGCCCCATCACATAACGGTGCATCCTATCAGTCATATCAGCTACAATAGTGGGCGCATATCTGGCAAATAATTCAAACTCAAGGCTATAATCTCGAACGCTCCACCCGCCATTTACGCCTCGAGGGCGAGGAATCTATCAACTCTGACTCGCCGCATCTCTAGAGGCAGAAAATGGCCCAAACATTCCTCCACAAACTCATCCCATACTGCTGGAGGAGCATCTTCGCCCCTAGACAACTCCCACGACTCATACCAATTAACGGCTACATCACGCAACTGATATGAAGCGGCTCGACGGACTCGGTCTCGTAAGCTCTAATCATCCTCAGTGCGCGCTGCATCTGTCGAATAAACTCCTGGGGATCCTCCTCGGGCTTTGACCCGTAGAACTCTGGAGGATTACAAGTCAAGAAATCACGGGCCCTCAAACTATCACGTCGGTCTGCATGGTCACCTCCCAATCCGTGCCTGCGAGCCTGCCCTGCCACTAGTCCGGTCGGCCACCGAACCGCATCCCTCATGGCCTTGTCCTCCGCCCCCGGGCCGGGGAGCCCCGAGGCTCGGCACCGGAACCCCGGAGCCGGCGGTGGAGCCTCACGGTGCCCGGTGCTGCCGCCCATGCTCCTCCCGATAGCGGCGGCGCGCAGAGCTCGCCGACGGAGCACAACCTCGAGCTCGGGCCGAGCACGGCCCTAGTAACTCTCCCCGGCCTAGCTAGTCTCTCCGAGCTACCGTCGACTTGTTCTTCCCGGGGCGTGTCGCTTTCCTTGGAGGCATCGCTGTAAACATAACAATTCGTTAGGGAGGAGTCATCCTGATAATACAACTCTATCGCACGATCTAGGATAAGAAGGAAAGATAACATCCTAAATGTCCTGTAGCTTCCTGTTTATAAATGTGGTGCACAACACACCGATAACCAAGACTCTACTAGACACGATCTGTAGACACTCCGAGGACGAACCGCTCTGATACCACTTTTGTCACGACCCAACCCCGTGGGCCATGACTAGTGCCCGAGCTGGACACCCTACACACCTATTAACCATAATCAGCATATAAACCACTTATATACATACACAGGTCAGTCGTCGTCTCAAACTATCGTATATAAACATATGTATACATATCGCATACGAGCGCGGCAAGGCTATCACAATAACCACAACATCTCGACAAAAAACATATATATACACGCGGACCGACAAGATCGCACTTGCGGATGGGACCGCCCAAAACATAAATCACACGTACATAGCCGAACAAGAACAATTCACAACCCACACATGTGTCTACGGACCTCAGGAGTAATCACGGAACCATATGACGGGACGGGCCCCGCCGTACCCCCCCGAATAAACGTACACATATACAACGAAGGAATGCACTGCAAAATATGGGCTCCGGACAAGGGAGCGCTCCAAGACACGAGAATGGATGTCCTAAAGCGGCGGATCACCAAAACGATCGTCCGTACCGGCGGCATGAACGCACCCCGAAGAACATGTCGAGTATGTAAAACACGGAATACGAAAGAATAGAATCGTCGAAGTAAGGAGTATGGAAAATAGTACGAGCCGTAAAACCACAAGGCTTGCCTTTGAAACATAAACCATGCATGTCAATATCATATCCAATTCATTATGGGACTTAGATACATAAGTGAATAATCATCTTGTACATATATGCATACATAACGTGTCCCGCCCTCCCATGAGGGACTCGGTAAATAAAATCATCATATCATCATGTCATCATATCATATATATATATATACCGTACCCGGCCCTCTAGTGAGGGACTCGGTGAATAGAATCATCATATCATCATGTCATCATATCATCATATATATATACCGTACCCGGCCCTCTAGTGAGGGACTCGATGAAGTAATCACATATATACCGTACCCGTCCCTCTAGTGAGGGACTCGGTGAAGTAATCACATATATACCGTACCCGGCCCTCTAGTGAGGGACTCGGTGAAGTAATCACATATATACCGTACCCGGCCCTCTGGGCCGAGGACTCGAGGGAGCATCCCCCTTCATCATGTGTACATCATACTCGGCCCATCCTGTGGGCTGGCGCCATCATCACATCATCATATATATATCGTACCCGGCCCTCTAGCAAGGGACTCGGTGAACAATGCAGTGAACTGTACACGAATACATACCCGAAATAGTCTTGTCCTTAGCTTATCATGGTTAGCTCGAATTATCCCAATGTACAAAATACGGGATATAACAGAGTGGATACTCAAAAGATTGAAGCCGTAAAGAATTGGCCAAGGCCCACGACACTAACGGAGATACGTAGTTTCTTGGGCCTAATAGGATATTACAGAAGGTTCATGGAAGGATTTTCTTCTCTTTCAGCCCTACTGACTAAGTTGACTCAGAAATCACCTAAGTTCCAGTGGACAGATGCATATGAGCGGAGTTTTCAAATGTTGAAGGACAAGTTGACCTCAACACCCGTCTTGACTCTTTCGGAGGGAACAAATGGCTATGTGATATATTATGATGCTTCAAGTATTGGGTTGGGATGTGTTTTGATGCGACATGATAAGGTGGTTGCCTATGCTTCTAGATAACTGAAGAAGCACGAGATGAATTATCCAACCCATGATCTTGAGTTAGTTGCAGTGATCTATGCCTTGAAGATGTGGAGACACTACTTATATGGTGTCCATGTTGATATCTATACTGATCACAAGAGCCTCCAGTATATCTTTAAGTAGAAGGACTTGAATTTACGTCAGAGGTAATGGCTAGAGTTGTTGAAAGACTATGATGTTGATGTTCTGTACCATCCTGGGAAGGCTAATGTAGTAGTTGATACTTTTAGTCATAAATTCATGGGTAGCCTGTCATATTTGCAGCCAGAGAAAAGAGAGATAGCCCGTGAAGTTCGTCAGTTAGCTAACCTTGGAGTTTGGTTGTTAGATTCAGGTGATACAAGAGTTACAATTCAGGATACAGCGATGTCATCTTTGGTAGCTGAGATAAAGGAGCATCAGTATGAAGATCCTATTTTAGTTCATTATCGGGATACAGCTCCTAAAAAAAAAAGACACCCTTCGTGATCACAAAAGATGGAGTACTTAGGTATCGAAGTAGATTGTGCGTTCCTAATGTTGCAGGCCTCCGTCAGCAAGTTATGGGAGAAGCCCACTATTCTCGCTATTCTATTCATCCGGACACAACAAAAATGTACCATGATCTCAAGGAAGTTTATTGGTTGGATGGTATGAAAAGAGATATAGCAGAATTTATCGCTTAGTGTCTGAATTGTCAGCAAGTTATGATAGAGCACCAGAAGCCTGGAAGTTTATTGCAGGCTATGGAGATTCCGACGTAGAAATGGAAGTAATCAATATGGATTTCATTACAGGTTTGCCCCGTAATCAGCGAAAATATGATTCAATATGGGTCATAGTTGATAGGCTTACAAAGTCAGCTCACTTTCTTCCTGTCAAAACTACTTATTCAGCTGAGGATTATGTGAAGCTCTATCTTAGAGAAATTGTAAGACTTCATGGTGCTCCTACAGCCATTATTTCATATAGAGGAGTGCAATTTACAGCTAACTTCTGGAAATCTTTTTAGAATGGATTGGGGACTCAAATGAGTCTTAGTACTGCATTTCATCTACAGACAGATGGACAAGCGGAGCGTACTATACAGAGACTTGAGGACATGCTAAAAGCTTGTGTGATTGACTTCCAAGGTGGCTGGGATGATCATTTGCCTCTTATTGAGTTTGCATATAATAATAGTTACCATTCTAGCATTCAGATGGCTCATTATGAGGCTTTATACGAGCAGAGATGTAGATCACCTATAGGATGGTTTGATGTTGGAGTCCTTCTTCACATTGATTATTGATGAGTGGTTATACCACAAGTTTGTGCATCCTAGGAATGTTGGTCGATTTGCTTGTGCTGACACTAACCCTCAATTAGCTCATAACGCAAGTGTGAGGAGGGGGTAGGTTAGCTTAGTTAATGGTGGATTCCATTGTTGGTTTGTGAACCAAGCTTGAGTGCAAATACGAGTGACGTGAAGAACCGTGAGAAGTGATTACCTTCATTCATAACGGGAAGAAATAGACAAATGTATCAAAGTGATGACCGAGCATCTACACCTAATGAAGGAACACTTACTCAAGAAGCAACATATAAAGAAGAAAGCTAACCTCTGTGGCTTTTCTTGGTCACATTATTTCAGATGAAGGCATTAGATTAGATACTCAAAAGATTAAAGTTGTGAAGAGTTGGCCAAGGCCCACGACACCAACGAAAATACGTAGCTTTTTGGGTTTGGCAAGATATTATAGGAGATTTATAGAGGGATTTTCTTCTCTTTCAGCCCTGTTGACTAAGCTGACCCAGAAATCAGCTAAGTTCTAGTGGACGGATGCATGTGAGCGGAGTTTTGTATATTGAAAGACAAGTTGACCTCAGTACCCGTTTTGACTCTTTCAGAGGGAACAGATGGCTATGTTATATATTGTGATGCTTCAGGCATTGGATTGGGTTATGCATTAATGCAACACAGTAAGGTTGTTACTTATGCTTCTAGACAGTTGAAGAAGCACGAGAAGAACTATCTAACCCTTGATCTTGAGTTAGCTGCAGTGATTCATGCCTTGAACATGTGGAGACACTACTTATACGGTGTTCATGTTGATATTTATACTAATCACAAGAGCCTCCAGCATATCTTTAAGCAGAAGGACTTGAATTTACGTCAGAGGTGATGGCTAAAGCTGCTGAAAGATTATGATGTTGATATTCTATATCATCTTGGAAAGGCCAAAGTAGTAGTCGGTGCTCTTAGTCGTAAATCCATGGGTGGCCTGTTATATGTACAGCTGGAGAAAAGAGAGATAGTCCGCGAAGTTCGTCAATTAGCTAGCCTTAGAGTTCGGCTATTAGATTCAGGTGATATAGGAGTTACTGTTCAAGACACAGCAGTGTCATCTTTGGTAGCGAAGATAAAGGAACGTCAGTACGAGGATCCTGTTTTAGTTCATTATCAGGATACAACTCCTCAGAAAGAAAAGACACCCTTCGTGATCACAGGAGATGGAGTACTCGGGTATCGAGGTAGATTATGCATTCATATTGTTACATGCCTTCGTCGGCGAGTTATGGAGGAAGCCTATTATTCTCGCTATTCTATCCATCCGGGCACAACAAAGATGTATCATGATCTTAAAGAAATGTATTGGTAGGATGGCATGAAGAAAGATATAGCGGAGTTTGTCGCTCAGTGTCCAAATTGTCAGCAAGTCAAGATAGAGCACTAGAAGCCCGGAAGTTTATTGCAGACTATAGAGATTCCGACATGAAAATGAGAGGTAATTAATATGGATTTCATTACAGGTTTTCCCCGTACTCAGTGGAAGTATGATTCGATATGGGTCATAGTTGATAGGCTTACAAAGTCAGCCCACTTTCTACCTGTAGAACTACTTACTCAGCTGAAGATTATGCGAAGCTCTATCTTAGAGAGATTGTACGACTTCATGGTGTTCCTACAACCATTATTTCAGATAGAGGGGCGCAGTTCACAGCTAATTTCTGGAAATCTTTTCAGAATGGATTAGGGACTCAGGTGAGTCTTAGTACTGCATTTCATCCGCAGACAGATGGACAAGCGGAGCGTACTATATAGACACTTAAAGACATGTTGAGAGCTTGTGTGATTGACTTTCGAGGTAACTGGGATGATCATTTGCCTCTTATTGAGTTTGCATATAATAACAGTTACTATTCCAGTATTCAGATGGCTCCTTATGAGGCCTTATATGGATGGAGATGTAGATCACCTATAAAGCGGTTTGATGCTGGAGAAAATAAGCTAGTAGGCCCAGACCTAATACAGCAAGCAGTTGACAAAGTCAAAGTGATTCAGGAAAGGTTACTAGCGGCGCAGAGTCGACAGAAATCCTATGCAGATAATTGGCGGCGTAAGCTAGAGTTTGAGGTAGGCGATTGGGTCTTCCTGAAAGTTTCACCTATGAAGGGAGTAATGAGACTTGGCAAGAAGGGTAAGTTGAGCCCTCGATACATTGGGCCATATAAAATCATTCGTACAGTGGGTAAAGTGGCATATGAGTTAGAGTTACCTTCTGAGCTGGAGTCTGTACACTCGATATTTCATGTGTCCATGCTCCGTAAGTGTATAAGATATCCTTCGAGAGTTGTGCCGGTAGACGATATCCAGGTGACCGAGCAGTTATCATATGAGGAGACTCCAGTGACTATACTGGATGCTGTGTTCGCCGATTGCGAACAAAAGACGTGGCTTTTATTAAAGTACTTTGGAGAAATAATAATATTAAAGAAATGACTTGGAAAGCGGAAGAAGAGATAAAGGCTAAATACTCGTATTTATTTTCGTCATCTCAGAAGGCTCATTCTAAGACATCATCTTCCCCAGGTATTAGTTATACTTATAGTTGTTGTGATTGGTCGTGTGAGGCCATAATGTTGTATATTTTGGTATACGGCCCTGTGTGGCATTATTTTGCGTACAGGTTAGATTGATGTATTTACAGGGGAGACTCTAGCGAAATTTCTGTAGAATCCCTAAGAGTCTAACATTCAAGGACGAATGTTTCTAAGGGGGGAGAAATGTTACACCCCGTGGTTTTGTACTTTGAGATTCGTCATGCGTTAGTGGTTCTAGTCTTGGATACGAGGGTTATCAAGGTTAAACGAGATTAGACAAGCTTATTCCATGGGTGTAAAAGATCAATTTCATGTTTAGCAGGTGTTGGAAGAATTAGAGATTCAATGAGTTAATGAGAGAATGGTTTAGAAGAAAAAAAATTGAGATTTACGGTCAAATGTACGGACCGTAAAATGGTTTAGACTCCACCATAGAATCAAACCAGAGAGTGGTGGTCTTCTGTTTGGGATTTACGTTTGGATTTACGGACCGTATATTTTATACGGATCGTAAATTCCATAAACCCCCCACCGTATAATTTAATTCAGTGGTTGGTGCCTTCTGTTGAGGATTTACGGTCCAATGTATGAACCATAAATTATTTATTGTCCGTATATTGAACCGTACATCCGAGGCAAAGTTGATGCTTTTTTTTTTTTTTTTTTTTTTTGGATATATACCCGACCCTCCTTCATATTATTTCATTTCCAACATTTCCCAACTTCTTGAGAGCTCTAGAACCTTCTCCCTATTATATTTAACAAAATCCAAGTGAAATCAATGATCAAAGGGCAAGGATCAAGAGATTCAAGTGTTGAAGGACTCACTAGGGTTTGTAGAACCTAAGAATTTCTTTGGTGTTGAAGTTAGGGTTTCACTCAAGTGGGATAGTTGACCCAAAGCTTTCTCTTGTGTGATTAAG
This sequence comes from Lycium ferocissimum, assembly GCF_029784015.1. Taxonomy (NCBI): domain Eukaryota; kingdom Viridiplantae; phylum Streptophyta; class Magnoliopsida; order Solanales; family Solanaceae; genus Lycium; species Lycium ferocissimum. The sequence goes on from NC_081349.1 coordinate 43,649,291, forward strand.
GTAAGTTTTCACATCTATTTTCATGTATTAAGAATGTTTAGTAGTTGAATAACTTGATTGAGGGAAGAATGCAAAAGAGGAAGTTCAAATGTGGGTTTTGATAATATTTTCAGTAATAAATTGACTTGAGCTGTAATTGTTGGAATGTTTTGAGTATAATCTTGTTATGAATGGTGGTAACCATGATGAGGAAGTATGGTATACGAGTGTATATAGCATTGTGTTGAAAATGTTGTTGTGTGTTGATGATGAAAAGGAGTTTTGGGCATTAAATGAGGTCTCTTGATTATGGTATTAATGATAATGTCACTGTGGATTGGGAGCTATTTTATGATTTAGTGGAAGTCGACAAAATAGGGGAAAAAAGCTGCCCAAATTTCGTTAATTCGTTAAATTACGCTAGTTTGAACTTAAGAGTGTTTTCAAGACTTAACCTTAGTATGATCCTCTTGAATGTAGACTTTGCGAACTTGGAAGGAGAACGTTAAGTGATTAAGGAGACGTTAAGGTATGTTAAGGCTTACCTTTCTTTAATTTTGACATGATCTTATTATATGAACCAACAAGCGAGTAAATGAGCTTCCATATTACTCTACTCTTATAAGCACTGGGAGTACTTCAGTCATTGATGTTCCTGTACCCTTTTATGACTGATCCTATTGTTCATGACTTGAAAGTTCTTATATTGATGATATTAGTTCAAAGATGTATATCGGAGGTAGTACGACCTTATGTCACTCTGATAGTCCCATGTATTCATTTTATTTATGCATTGCATTCACTTATACATATGCATATTGACCTATGACCAGAAGGCGTTATATACGCGTCTATCATATGTGTATGGGGTATGGGTAAAGGGATAGGCGTTATATACGCATTACCACTTGATCAGCTGGTGCACAGTGATGATGATGATGATATATGGATCGGGCCGTACGTTCCTCGGCACTATTATATGATATATGGATCGGGCCATACGTTCCTCGGCACTAACATATGGGATATAGATCGGGCTGTACATTCCACAACACTAACAGTTATATTATGACCTATGCATGTCATACGCCCTTAGAGACACTTTCATGTTATACAGAGTTATATAGATGTTCCCAGATGTTCAGGCACAGATGCATTCAGATGTTGAGATTTTCTTCATGTTTTAGATGTCTCTCATGATTCTTATATACTTGATGTTCTTATGCCTTGCCTACTCGGTACATTTTTGGTACTGACTCCCCTGTTGTTCGGGGTGGGGGGCGGGGGGCATTCGGCGACCGTAGATTCGAGTGTAGACGGACAAGCGGTCCCGGCTCGCAGGCTTTATCCGGCGGTGGTCGGCGTGCTCTACTTGATCCCCGAGTCATAGCTTCATTTTGGTATGCTACTTTTGAGATGTAGAGGTGCATATGGGTATGACGGGGCTCTGTTCCATCCTTTCTACAGCTTTTATTCCAGTAGAGGTCTGTAGACAGTTGTATGTAGATGACATGTGATGTAGCCTTGTCGGCTCTTATTCTTTTGTGTACAGCATATGTAGCGGCCTAGTAGAATAAGGGATTTCATTTGTCAACTTTGAGGATTTTGAAAAATTGAACCAATGAAAGAAAGAAAAGTACCTAGAGCTCAATTCTAGAATTAAAAAAAAAAAAAAAAAGGAAAATAACAAGACATGATCGAAATTTGAACGGCCAATTTCACTTGTAGAGGTGCACACAATAATTATTGCATCGTAGGACATGCAACTTGAGTTTGGGTGTACACATATATATATTGAAGTAGTCCTAAAATATAACGTTGCTATAAATAGTCTAATGAGAGGAGAATGATTCACATAACTCATACCCCTCCACCTAGAGTGAATGCTATAAATTACTACTATAAATTTGCTTACGAGGCACCTTACATTTGATGTGAATGCATTGAATGGATACAGATTGAGAGCAATGGATGATCAAATCCAAGTCCATAATGACATTGAAGATACTGAAAGTGGAGAATCTGGTTGAGTATAGGGGCACGTCGAAAGAAAGACAATCATACTTTTCGGAGTGGAGCTAGTGAAACTTCAAAATACGCATGATAGAAAAAAAGTTCGAAAATTAAAAGCAGATGATTGGATAGAAAAAAAAAATACATTAATGATTGTGGTTCTCTTATTGAAACCATGGCTTTTCAATCTGGTCTCAACCCTCCTAATGGATAAGTTTGGCAAGAGGATTCAAAAGGTATCTAAGTACTTATTAAGTTTAGCTATTAAAATAATTATTGTTTTCTACGTATCTTTTCACACTAAGTTAATCAAATCTGTTCATGAAAATTTAAAGTATGATTGCTTGTGTGGTATTATAACTATATTACAAGTACTTCTTCTGGTCAATTTTACTTGTCATTCTTACTAAAAATGGTTAGTCCAAAATATTTATCATTTGTGATGATAGGGTTATTTGGAGAAGTAAAAAATGTGTACGGCTCTAACATACTACAACTATGTATATGTAGCCTATATATTTTTATACTCTATATCCTTAATTACAAAAGATATGAAGCTAAACTGCAATATCAAGCCATCCATAAGCTTCTCTAATCTTACCTGGTGACTCTGTCGTCAATGCTATTGAAACATGATAATATTTTTGCACTTAATGGAACACCACTACGCCACCTATTCCATCTGTGATGGAGATAATGATTTAAATATACATACAACAGGTTCATCAGTGATGGCATATAATGACCCACTATTTTATAGTTGATATGTGGTGTCTGATATAGTGGGGTTTATAGCATTTGAGCATTATTACTATTGATAAGTAGCTTGCCTTTAAGGAAGAGAGGTTTAATGTGGATATTGATGTTTATCATGTGGATCGCCTTTTCTGCTATCGTACAAGGGCGGTTTAAATGGAATTGGTGGCCTAAAGCCAAATATTAATAAGTCGTCTCAAGTATATTCAATATCATTAGCTTCTGCGTGCACCTCACGTGCATCTCGTGTGCCGTACGTGAATCTCTTGCATGTGCATCCCGTGCGTCACATGTGCATCCCATGCGCCGCACGTCCATTTCATGTCAATTAGTAAAAATAAAAAATTGAAATCACATGTATATTGTTGTTAAACATGTGTGAGGTATACATCTAAGTAAAAGGAAACTAATTAGTGCAAGCACCAAATGATGAAGGATGATCCTATTTCAGCAGACGTTAGGGGTGGGCGTTCGGGCCATCGGATTGAATATGAATTTTTCAGTTTGTATATTCGGTTTTCGGATTGAAGAAATTACAATCCAAATCCAATCCAAATTAGTTCGGATTTGATTGGATATTTTAAGTTTCGGTTTCGGATTATTCGGTTTGGATTTCGGATTTTCGGATTTGACTCTTGAGACTTAAGACAGACTTATTAGGAACGAAATCCATGTGTTAGTTCCACAGAGGTAAATCTAAATCTTAATTGCACAGTAAAAAAAGCCTTCCAGTTCAAATTAGGATTAATAAATCCAAATCATGTCCAACATAGTAAATTCATACCAAATAAAAGCATTCTGGAAAAGTGAAAATGAACAAAATAAAATCTAAGTAGTCATCTGGAACAATAACAAAGAACTCTGCCGTGGGTGACACTAACGTGAGACTTTTGGGACTTTAGAAGTAAGAAAACCCTATATTATATTTGATTTAGTAGAGAATTGTATATTGAATTTAATATTTTGATGGGCAGGGCCTTAGATACTAATATATTGGACCTTTAAAAACTAGACTTATTAGTACTGGGCACAATAAATGTATAAAAAATTTGGATTTTCGGATACCCAAAAATCCATAGTACTAAATCCACATCCAATCTGAAATCCATAAATTTTAAAAAATAAAATCCAAAGTCCAATCCATAATCCAAATATCCAAACCAAATATTTTAAGGGTTCAGATTTCGGTTTGGATTTCGGGTTGGCCCAAACTGTGCTCACCCTTAGCAGACGTGATAGTTAAAATCCAAAATTATTGGATATTGTTTAAACTTGGGATAGTTTCACCATTCTAATTTTACAAAACCAATTTCTAACCACTATTTGAGCTTCAAATCCAATAATAATTTCGAGTTTGTCGACTAACATTCAATATGACTCACAATTTTTGGATTCAGCTTTAAAGAAATAACTCAAAAATCTCAACAATGAAGATTATGAGATTCGAATGAAAAAAACAAATACGGATTCATTGCTTGTCTACAACAATAAGGTAGAATTCATAGAAAAAAGATAGAGAAAAGATGATGAAGAAGAGAAACGGATTAAAAGTTATGTTTCTTAATGGCTTGTTAATTTGTGAAAATATATCTCAAATTAGGGATATTAACATTTATATACAACCCATAGCAATTGTTGACATATTTTTAGTCAAGATTAGGTTCCGCAATTGAAGTCCAAAAGAAATTGGCATGTATAAAAACATCCAATTAAAACCAACTAGCTAATAGGAAATTTGAAGATTCCCCTCCTAATTTCATGCTTGAAATGTACACACCTTTCCAAAATTACCTAACCATTTTCATCTCGTATCCAGGAAGAGAAGAAGCAAAAAAAAATTTTTTTAAAAAAAAAAAAAAAGAAGGAAAAAGGAATTTTTTCCCCTTCTCTCCCCCAAGACTGTTGGATTGAATGAATGTGACAAGGTGTATTTGAAATTGGTTGGAAATACCTAGACAAAACAATGCCTTTGCGTTATATGTATATCACGTACAACAGTGAACAATATAGAGAAATTTTCATGGACGCCACAACGATGTATGTATATCACATTGCATATCGTGTATATCTGTCACATATTTCCATGAATGTATACATGATATACAAGAAATAAACGAATATACCATGTGATATGCACAGATATATATATATAGTATATATATATATATATATATATATATATATATATATATATATATATATATATATATATATATATATATCTATGGGGGTATACAAGGGATACAATAGGGGATACACATGTAGAGTTGTCTTCAACCAGCTCGAGTTTTTAACATTACAATCAGCTCAAATTCGCCTTAAATTTTCTAAAAATTAATATTAAAGATCCTTAGTGATGTTTCGACAAAACCTAATATCACCAATCAATACAAATTATAAGTATGCAGATAAAAATTTTCGGCACCTCCAATTTAAAGCTACCAAAAAATTACCACAAATGTTAGTATCATTTTTCACCAAAAAATGTTAAAACTTTTCACCAAAAAAGTTAATTGTCTTCTTTCCCAATCCCATCGCTGCCAACATATTTGCTCATTTCTTTAGCAATTTCGGCAATCTTGAATCTATGTGCGTCATCCAAGATTACACTAACTTTTTTGGTGAAGAGTTTTAACATTTATTACATGTTTGACTTCACATGCTCCATTTGAAATTGTCTCCTCTTTAATTCATTTGTAAAAGTAGCTCTTATATCCTTTTTTTTTTTTTTTTTTTTTCCCAGTGTTCTTATATCCTTTCCTACTCTAAAGAACGCACATTTGCATGCTGAAAGACACTTGAGAATTGAGATCACGCTTTATGAGCTCGGTCACCCAAAACTTAATCAAAAGGTATTACCACCAAATCATTTCAAGTTTCCATAATGAAGTGTTCCATATAGGTGAGGTTGTAGCCTTAAATATGATCATGGCTACTGGATGCCAATTTCATAAATGAAGGCTGTTTTATACCATATAAAGAGCTAACTTGATATATGGTGTCAAATTCTCTTCAAACTATATACAAAACAAAAAAATTGCATGGATTGGCCTTCATATGGATGGTCTTTAATTTTTGCCTCTCAAATCGCTGGTCTATAATTTGTGCCCCTACTTCTCATTTAATGAAAAATTGTGCCTTTATTCGTTGGTCTATGAAACCAGATATTATGGGTTCGAATCCAGGCATAGTAAAAATAAAAAATAAAAAAAAATCGCAAGATAAGGTTTTTATGAAAACCATGCCTATTCGGGGAAAAGGGCCTTAAGGTATAGTTCTGTAGGATAATTATGCCTTGTCCAGCATAATTTTGTGTAAATTAAATTATACTACAGAACTATGCCTTACGGCATAACTTTGCCCCAAAATATGCATAATTTTATAAAAACCTTGCCTTGCGATTTTTTTTTTTTTTTACTCTATTACGGTTTGAACCCAAAATATCAGCAATATTTTCGGTCATTTTTTTATTACTTAAAGTGCTAAAGAGTAAAATTTAAAGACCACCGATTTGAGGGACCAAAATTAAAGACCTCCCCAGAAATAGGATATTTGTGCAAATTGTCCTATACAAAATTGGCCAAATGGGGAAGGCCCGAAAATATAGCCCATTTTGGTTATAAGATTGGCCAAGTCAGGTAAGGTATGAAAATATAGGCCCGTTATAAGCTTGGGTCAAGTGATAAACAAGCTAAATCAGGATTAAGTTTGAGATTAAATTTATATTGTATTTGATTGAAGTTATATATTTATCGCAAACTTAATCATGAACATCTCACCTTATCCCAACTTGAATTATTTTATCCTAACTTCTAAATGAAATAAATTAATCCCAGGACTATTAACGAGCCATATCTTAAAAACTTGTAAGTCCTCCATTTAACCATTTTAAAGAATAAGAGGACCTGTTTGTATTTAACAGTGCCTGCTTCAACCCTGTAAAGAAGAGTACTAGGGTTTAGCATATTTCAAAGAGAGAAGCAAAGATGGGAGGGAAAGGGAAGAAAAGAAGAGAGAAAAATTACAGAGCAGCCCATGGTGGCCCCACTAGACTACCACCCCCACCCACCCCCTCCTCCATTGATGCAGTGCCCTCTAAACTTCGTCAACTTATGGCTTTTTCAGGTACATATATTTGCACTGTCTATAGTTTTAATACTCGTTCTGTCCTAATTTATGTGATACAGTTCGGATTTTCAGAATCAAACTTGTTTATTTTGACCGTAAATTTGGACATACATTCTTTTAAGTGTTTTGAAAAATACAACAACAACAACAACGAGTGAAATCTCACAAGGTGGGGTCTGGGGAGGTTAGAGTTTATGCAGACCTTACCCTTACCTTCAAAGGTAGAGAGGCTGTTTAACTGGTTTGAAAAATAATTTACATATTTAGAAATTACATAAAAAAGTATTATAAGTTGCAATAATTAATAATTTAAAATATTTAAAGGGCATACGAATAAATCATCGTCAAATATTTTCTTGTTTGACCGTCGAAACTCGGAATCATAATTGTATCATATAAATTGGGATAGAGGGAGTGTGTATTTGGTGGAAATTAATAGTTTTTCTTAGTTTTTAGTGTTTGTTATGAAGTGGGTGTTTCATGTTTTTTTGTCTTTTGTTTTAGGGGATGGAAAAGCTTCATCAAATAATGCTCTTGTTTTTCTTGTAATAGCTGTACCTTAAAAAAGATAGTCTTGTAATAGCTGTATTTGAGGAAATATATAGTTTTTCTTAGTTTTCAATAATTGTTACGAAGTGAGGTTTTCAAGTTTTTTTTTGCTTTTTTTGTTTTAGGGGATGGGAAAGGTTCACACGATAATGCAGAAAGGAAGAAAGGAGATGGTGGTGACAGTGCTAATGGGAAGGTAAATTCTGGATATTGAAACATGCCTTTCTAGAGATAATATTTATAGTTTGGTTGTACAATTTGGTTTTAGTGCTGAGTTTGGAATTATTTAGTCTACTAATTGTAGGTGCTGTAGGGATAGCATGATTTAGGGAACCTCTAGTCTCAGAAAACCCATAATTTTTTCCAAGAGACAAATTATTTAGTTTATGAATTTTCTTAAGGAGCCAGGGTGGGGGGCTTATTTATTGCTTTGGTCTATGCATATTAACACATACCAGGAAAAAATGTCATTTCAGATGAATATATGATTGTATCTACAATCTACCTATATTATAAATTTAATGATCACTTTGAGAAATCAAAAAGGTCTGACTTGGAAAATGTTGCAAGTGTAGTTTATTGTCATTAACACTCTTCGAAAGCTCAGGTTCTGTGATAGGTTTTTAAATCTATGATCAGCTCAAGTTATTAGTCAAGCTTGAAAACACCAAGTTCAATCAATTAATTAGATATTCTTTCTCGAGAATCATATATTTATGTAAGGTTCCTAGTTTTGTAGACATTTTTTTTTTTTTGTGGGTTGGGGTTTTTTTTTTGGGGGGGGGGGGGGGCGAGGTTCTGTGTTACATTAATAGGATAGTTAACTTTATTAAAACATAAATTTCAACTTATCAAGATATAAATCAATAAAAGGTGTACTTGAAGTGTCTTCAGAATTATTTTGACCAAACACGATAGCCAATGCTCATATGTATGCTATGTTTGTTGACCTTTCCAATGCAGGTGATCTTTTCATCACTTTCTCTTGTTCCAATTATGGTCTTTAACTCTTCGTCACTGTAGATTCGTATACTTTCACTCTCTCTTGTCTCGAGTGACTTTCATATTGTTGTGAATCATTTTTAAAGGAACTCTTGTGTTCTCTCTCCTTTCCTTCTGTTTGTTCTTCTAAGACCTCCAATTTCTTTTTTTCTTGTTTTTTCCCCCCTCTATGTGAATGTGTTATGTGTTTTATATTAGGTGTTCAAACTTTGTACTTATATGTGTCCCTGAACAGAGAATACATTCAGAAGATCGAGTTCAAGCTAAAAATGCGGGTAACAGAAGCAAAGATGACAAAAACAGTTTGAGTGGTGTTGAAGTAGCAGAACTTAATGCACATCAGAAGAGAAACAAAAAGAGAAAAAGAAAGGAAGTGAAGGACCTTCGGTTTGATACGGCTGAGCTGGGCATTACTAGTTCAAAGAGAAAGGAGCGAAAGAAACAGTAAGAACAAATGCCTCTGAAAAAAAATATCCCTCTTTTACTTTCCTGGCTTAAAGATAGTGACATTTACAGAGAGCATATGATATAACATAACATGAAAGTTGGTTCCAAAGAAAACTTGGCTGTTATAGTGAAATGTTGTTATAGAGAATGACTGTTATTGGGAGGTCTGACTGCGCTTGAAATAAACTTTAAGTAGAGGCAGAGCCATTGTTTGTCATCTTAAATATTTATGCTACGTATCTTATTTAGGAGAACAACTAAACCAGCTCTATTTCATGAGGGAAACAGCGGTATCTATTTTAACCTGGGATTTTCAGTGGAGTCAAATCCGTAAAATTACGGTTATGGAGCTTCTTAGGAGTGCTCCTGGACCAGAAGCCATTAACTAATAATTTATGCTATCAAAGAATGGCTAAGATCATTGTGCGGTAAGGTGGTTAATTTGCTGAGGCTGGGCGTTATTCTATGACAAGTTTGACTCGAATCAAATTCAGTATTAATGTAGCGACTAACCTTTGAGCACCATTACCTGTTTTCTCTAGTTTAATGGATCACTTGCTTGTTTCTCCTTTGTTTGCGACGATTACTAAGAAGCAGCTGAGGTATTTTCTTTTTCCAGATAACTTGCTACTCCTTAAGACATAACAATTAGTTGATCATTGTTCTACTATCTATGTTTATATTAGCATAATGTATTCTGTTCAATTTCACATTTTATAAGCAATTTGAAATTTGGGTAATCGAGCAACTTCTGCTTTTTGTGTGTGGGTGGGTTGGTCTCAGGCATCGCATTGTCTACGGGTTGTTACTGAATGGTTTTTATTTGGATGTATGCAGGCGTTTGGCAGAAATGAAGAAGAAACACAAAAAGGGCAATGCCGATGAAAATATGGATTTTCCTGGCCGTGAAGAAATAAAATTTGGTGAAGTCGTTGAAGCTCCACCTAAGTTGGTTGTTCCAAAGGTACATCTGGATGGTTTTATATTATATTGTACATACTAGCATTGACATCTGAACTTTTCCTATGCTTATGGCATTGACCTTGGTATATACTTACTGCTATTGATATGGTAAGTCGTACATGTGTTGTCATTATGAAGGCATTCAAGAATAATGTACATGATGCTTCGAAAGAAAGACTTCGATTGCAAGCAGTTGAGGCCTATAGGCAGCGGAAAGGATGGACATCAAGACTCGGGATTCAGATTACTCCACCAGTAACAGGGTCGCCATTGGTATAGTTATCCCAGACAGCTAGTGTAAAAGATCCACATTGTGCACCATATAATATCCAAAGCAGAAGTAAGGAAATACTTGTCACGGAAAAAGTTGAAAGAAAAAAATGGAAAAGGAAGTGGAGGGTCGGTTAAATTATACAAGCTATGAGTTTTTCTTGTAGTTTTGTAAGCACCAATGTCACTGGAGGAATGTACAGGGATGTACTGTCGATGCTAATTCACTTTTTATTCAGTTTACCCCTGCATGCCTTTATTGTCAACCGGCTTATGTTTATTTTTGACTTTTCTTTTGTATCTTTACTATCAGCACGGGCCCAAAATTTAACATTTCCAAGTGATGTATGCTTTGTATAGTCATTCGGTGATGAAAGATAGCAGTAAAGAATAACAAAAGGATGAAAAAGTAGTACATGGAAAGACATAAAGCTAATATTGCATAAGGTTATAGCTGGTATGATTGACGCAGGTAAATGACATGTATGTGAAATGGTTGATGTATGGTAGATGGCATGTTATAAGAGTATATATAGTGTATTAGTTAATAAAAGTTCATTGCTCACAGATTGTATGCATTTGACTTGGACGACTGTTATAACATAAATTATGCGTGAAACTGACTGTGCATACATACTATGGAAAAATCAGGATTTGGTATGACATAATGTTATTTTAAAATCTTTAAATAATTTTAAAAATCTGAAAAAATTTAACCCATCTTCTCTCCAGGTAAGCCCACTTCACTGCTGCCATTTGATTCGCTTCAAAATCTTTAAATAATTAAAAAAAATCGGTTTTTTGTTGGAGATTTATTTAAATAGATTTAAAACGGTGGTGGTGGGGGTTATGAGGAAGCATAAGCAATACTATAATAGGGGATGGGTTATTTTTCAATTTTTTTTAATTATTTAAATAGATTTTAAAATAGAGTTTTTGTTAAAATTAATTTTTAATGATTAAAAATTTTAAAAAAAGAAAATTTGGTAACTCACGCTTGCTTAAAGCAATAAGTTCTACGCGTGTGCCATGGCATTTGGGTTCAAATGACACATTTTATCTTATGTTCGAGAGTCCAGAGATGGTCCGTATAACTTTTTCAAGGGACTTTGTCCTAAAATAAATTATGCGTAGCTTTCTCTCCGATCGACTTGGTATGACATAATTATATGCTCTCCATAACAACATTTGATTAGGATTATCGGTTTGGTATTTGAAAAATCAGAACCAACTCCGTTCATGTACACCCCTACTTATACTCCTTATTTATAACTTTTTCCCAATTTGTGTGTGTGTGTGTTTTTGTTTTTTTTTTGTTTTTTTTTGTTTTTAGGTTCTTTTTTGTTTCTCACAGAAACTACTCAAAATTACAGCACAGTCAAAATCCTTGTCTTGTGAAACTGTTTAATAAAATAACCATTTCCAATTCACAATGCATGATAACTTTCAAATGTTCGTTCATTAATAATAGTTTATTTTGGCCAAACTTTTAGGATCTGTTTAGTTCGAAAAGCAGTTTTTTTAGTTAGAAATGCTTTTCAAAAAAAGCACTTTTGGAGAAGTTTGTGTTTGGTTAATCAATTTCAAAAACATCTGTCAATATTAGATTTGTTATCAAGGTTTCAAAAGTGCTCTTGGGGAAAATATACTTTTGCCAACCTTAGATTTCCAATAAACCCTCCTTTAAATCTTTGAGTAATTTATTCAAAACCTGATCTACTTTTTCTTGCATTAGATTCTCAGCATCAAATAAGACCCCTATAGCCCCATCCATTGCACACAAACTGAATTCTAGCTGCTTTCGTTTTCAGTGTTCCTTTTTCGCGTTTCATGATCTTATAGTATTACCTGTAACTTCTAAAGGAATTTTGAGAGTTTTTAGTAGTATTGCAAATGCAAGGCGTAAACCTGACATGGAGAATTTATCAACTCAATAATAAGACCAGCTTGTATCCATCCATATAAGTAGATTATATTGCAGACTATATGTTGAGTATGAATTTACATGCTTGAACACAGACCTTTTTGATGGTGATTGATAAACCTTGTGTTTGCATTTTTTGAAACTCATTCTTTGTCTTGTTTGTTTAAGCTCTATGGTTTGAGTTAAATTTCAAAAAATCTCAAATTTCATTGTAAGAAAGAGAACCTTACAAACTATCTTTGTATGAATATCTAACTATTTTGCCAGAAGAATTTGGTTTTATTTGTTAAAAATGTCCATGGTAAATAAAATAAAAATGATTCTATGTAAGAGGACCTTGGAGAAACTGTAAAGGCTATCCCTCATATTACAAGTGCCATAAAACAGGCATCAAACTCATTCATCATCTTCAGACTTAAAGTACTCAGAGACTGAGCGATCATTTGGGAAATTTACCGAGCTTTAACCGAGCTGAGTTGAATCAAGTCGAACTGAACTTGAACACGTTCCTAGCCGATCTAAAATGGAGTCGGACCGAGCTGTAACCAGGCCTACAAGTGTATAATTGAAGAAAACTGGAAAAACATTGCCATTGCAATGTGAAAATATACTGTACCTACCAGGGGAGGGAGGATTGTTAATATTCCCTCTAACCTAATTTATGTGTCGTACTTTCTTTTCTAGCTTGTCTCAAAAATAATGTCATACTTACTTATTTAGAAACAATTCTACTTTAAAGTTCCTATTTCACCGAGCTGAGTTGAATCAAGCTTAACTTTGACCTGAATCAAGTCGAACCGAACTTGAACACTTCCTAGACTAGCCACCGAGCCGAGCTAAAATGGAATCGAACTGAGCTGTGCCCAGGCCTACAAGTATATGATTGAAGGAAAGCTGGAGAAATATTGTTATTGCAATGTGAAAATATACTATACCTACCAGGGGAGAGAGGATTGTTAATATTCCCAATTTATGTGTCATACTTTCTCTTTTAGTTTGTCTCAAAAATAACGTCACACTTCCTTATTTAGAAACACTTTTACTTTAAAATTCCTATTTTACCCTTAATGATATATATATATATATACCTACACAAATTTTTAGACCATAAGTTTTAAAAGTCTTTTTTTCTTTCTTAAACTCCGAGTGCCCAGTTAAACTTCACCACTATAATTGGGATGGAGGGAGCATGTTTTTTTTATTTTTGTCCTATAGGCAGTTGACTCACCAACTACTTGTTAAAAGTCTCTGCTGGAAAACAAGTTCATCCAATAATTGATCATCAATACCCTTTCTGGAATTTCTCTTTACACAGTTGCAAGATTTTCTCTATACACAGTGTTCTTTCTGTAAATTTAATCTGATAAAAGAAACCATGGTTTGGTGGGAAGCAGTGTTATCTCCAGCTCTGCAGATTCTTTTTGACAAATTAGCTTCAGGGGAAATCCTGAACATACTTAAAGTATGGAATGTTAGTAAACTGTCACTTGACAAACTCAAGATTTCTTACTTCATCAATACAGCTGTGCTTGATGATGCAGAAGAGAAACAGTACCTGAATCCAGCAGTTGAGACATGGATCGACATGCTCAGAGACGCTGTGTTTGAAGCTGAGGACACTCTTGATGAACTGGCTACTGAAGCCTTGAGATGCAAACTAGAACTGAATCCTCAGATATTTTCTCAGCAGGTGCGTAGTAGTTGGAACTTTATTGGTATGAAATCAAGAATAGAAGAGCTTATAACTAGACTAGAATACATTGCAAAACAAAAAGATATTCTTGGTTTAGAAAGTAACAAAAAGTCTTGCTATGGAAAGATGTACAGGGCTCCAAGTACTCCATTGTTACTTGGATCCCATGTTTATGGAAGGTATACTGAAAAAGAGGAACTAATTAAGTTGTTAGTTTCTGATTGTGATCATGATACAAATAGAGTTGCTCCCTTTTGTGTAATTCCTCTTATTGGTATGGGAGGGATTGGAAAGACAACTCTTGCTCAGATTGTCTATAATGACAAGAGAATTTGTGAGGCGTTTGACGTAAAAGCTTGGGCTTGGGTATCTGATGATTTCAATGTAACAAGTATAACCAGGTCACTGCTTGAATCTGCCACTGCCAAACCCTTTGACACAAATAGCTTGGAAATTATTCAGAATGGTCTGAAGCATCTGTTCAGCAAAAAGAGATTCTTGATTGTCTTGGATGATATATGGACTGAGAGCTGGGATGACTGGAATGAGCTGTTGATCCCTTTTTTCGAGGGGGATCAAACAAGTAAAATAATTGTGACAACACGAAATGAAGGGGTTGCATCAATCACTGGAACGCTTGCACCTTACCGTCTACAGGAAATGCCACATGATGCTTGTTGGTCTTTGTTCTTGCATCATGCTTTTGGTGTTCGAGGCTTGCACATGCATACGAGTTTGAAAGATATTGGAAAAGAGATCGTGAAGAGGTGTAAAGGCTTGCCTTTAGCTATCAAGACACTAGGAGGTATGTTGGCCTTGAAATTGGACGTTGCTTACTGGACTCAAGTCTTGAATAGTGATTTGTGGGATTTGCCTTCCAAGAAATATTCTGTTCTACCATCTTTAAGATTAAGCTACCATCATCTTCCACCAAATTTAAAGAGATGCTTTGCATACTGTTCAATATTCCCGAAAGGGTATGAGTTCAACAAGAAAGATCTAGTCTTGCTGTGGATGGCAGAAGGATTTGTGCAGCCAGTTACACAGATAACTATGGAGGAAGTGGGCAATGGAAATTTTACTGAACTGCAATCCAGGTGCTTTTTTCAAGAATCCTCGCAAAATAGATCTCTCTTTGTGATGCATGATCTAGTACATGACCTGGCACTTAGTGTTTCCAGGAAAACATGTATTCAGCTGGAGGACAATTGGAAAAGCAGATTGTACCAGAATTGCGAGAAGGCTCGCTATTTTTCATGCATTCGTAGTAACTAGTAAATATGATGTCTTCAGAAAATTTGAAATGCTCAGTGATATGAAGCATCTACGCACGTTCTTACCATTAGCACCATTACAAGGAGCTGAATTTTGCTATTTAACAAAGAAAGTACTGTCAGATATTTTGCCTAAGTTAAGCTGCCTTCGGGTGTTATCTCTGAGCTATTATTGTATCACTGAGATTCCGGAATCCATTGGATGTTTGAAGCATCTTCGCTTCATCAATTTTTCATACACAGAAATTAAATGCCTTCCACAGTCGTTCAGTAATCTTTACAATCTACAAACCTTGCTCCTACACAATTGTGACTATCTCATTGAGTTGCCTGCTGACATGGGGAAACTGCTCAATCTACGCTACCTTGATGTTAGTGGAAGTGGTATACGAAAGATTCCTCTGGGACTAGATAAATTGGTGTGCCTCAGGACATTACCAGAGTTTGTAGTGGGTAGTAATATTTCTAGTATCACGACATTACCAGAGTTTACAGTGGGTACTAATAGTTCTGGTATATCCGATCAAGAAGATAAAGGTTCTGGTATAGGTGCATTGAGAAACTTGTTGCACCTTGAGGGTTCACTTTCAATATTGAATTTGGAAAATGTGGATGATGTTTGGGATGCACACAGAGCTAGCTTGATAACTAAGAAACACCTTACTGAGTTATTGCTGCAATGGAGCAACGGTTTTGAGGACTCGGAGAAGGCTAGAATGGCAACTGATGTTCTTGAGTTGTTACGACCCCATCGAAATATAGAGAAGGTTACCATCAATGGCTATAGTGGTACACAACTTCCAACTTGGATCGGGAATCATTCATTCTATAAGCTGGTTTCTTTGAGTTTAAGCGATTGCAGAGGCTGCCGGATTCTACCATCACTAGGTCAGCTTCCTTCACTCAAAAATCTCATGGTTAAGGGACTTAGTGAGATAAAAAGCATCGGTGATGAGTTTTTTGGCCATAATTCAACCACATTGACCCCTTTTGCATCGTTAGAGACTCTAACCTTTACAGAAATGCTGGAATGGGAAGATTGGTTGTTTGATTGTGATGGAGATATGGAAGCATTCTCTAACCTCTTGGAGCTCCACTTGGAGGAGTGTCCTAAACTGCGAGGCAAATTACCTGACGTCCTTCCTTGCCTTGTTAAGCTTGTGATTTATGAGTGTCAACAATTGGATTCTTCTCTTCCGCGACTTCCACAACTTCATGAGTTGGAGCTAAGGAGATGTAACATTAGGTTGATTAGCAGCCCATGTGAGGTGACGAAACTCGCTTCTTTGCAACTGTATAATATTTCCAATGAATATCTACCAGAAAGTTTCCTGCAAAACTTGACCACTGTTGAGAGATTGATTATCAGTGATTGTTGTGAGCTTGTGCATTTATCGAGGAACAAGAATGAATTGCAGTACTTAACATCTCTTCGACGGCTGGTAATCAGGAACTGTGACTTACTTGGGTCCCTTTTTGAGGAAGGGCAGAAGTTGCCTCACGGATTGGAATATGTAGAACTGGATAGTTGTCATAATCTGCTGAAGTTGCCATCTTTACTTCATACTTTAGCGTCCCTCGAAGAAGTTCTAATCACAGATTGCCCAAGGCTGGAATCTTTTGCAGGAAAGATATTTCCTTCTAACTTAAAAGGCCTTGCCATTCAAGGATGCAGTTTGGAGTCTTTACCTGAATCTATGATGAACAGGATCTCATCTCTCAAGTACTTGTCCGTCTATGGGTGTTTAATGCTAACTTCTTTTCCAAGAGATAGTGAGTTGCTTCCAACCACATTTCAGCAGCTGACAATTGAGAAATGCCCGAATCTGGAGTTTCTTCCTGAAGGGATGATGCATAGCAGCAACACATCTCTTCAAGTACTGGAGATTTTCGATTGCTCTTCTATCTCATCATTCCCGGGAGGCCAACTGCCAAAAACTTTGAAAACGCTCACAGTTTGGAACTGCTTCAATCTCGAGGCATTACCTGATATCAGAACCGAAACAATGCTTCTTGAATCTTTAAGGGTTGGGAATTGTACAAATCTCAAGCACTTGCCTCATGGCTTGCACAAGCTGTTGAATCTTAATTACTTGGAAGTTGATGGTTGCCATGGTATCGAATTCTTTCCCCAAGGAGGCCTTCCACAAAACCTTACAAAAGTACTAATCCTCGACAGTGAGAATCTGAAGTTCCTTCCGAAGTGGATGAAGAACCTCACATCTCTTGAAGAGCTTCAGCTATCTAATTGTCCTTCAATCACATCTTTTCCGGAGGGCGGTCTTCCCACTAACCTTGTGTCTTTGGATGTCAAAGATTGCAAGAATCTTATGCCAATGTCTGAATGGGGATTGCACAGGCTTGCCTCTCTTAGAAGGCTGACAATTCATGGGATCAGTTCAAATCTTTCTACTTTTCCTGAATGGTTGCTTCCATCAACTCTAGAAACACTCGATGTCGTTCAGTTATCAAATCTGGAATCTCTTTCTCCCTGGATGCAAAATCTCACTTCACTCGAAAATCTGAAGGTCAAGGATTGTCGAAAAGTTCTTTCTTTGCCAAAGGAAGGGGTGCCACCAATGCTATCCTATCTAGAGATAAGTGGATGTCCCTTGCTTGAACAAAACTGTGAGTGGTCCAAGATAGATCATATCCCTTGCATTGTGATGTAGGCTTCAAGATGGATTGAGTATGTCCGTTTTGGCCCAATAGACCTCATGGATTTGTCCCTTGGGTTGCACCATCATCGGGTCCAAAAGCGCGCGCACCATGTGAACTTATGATGTGCCTTATAAAGTTCTTCACTTTCCTCTCCCATTCCGATGTGAGATTCGTCTAAGGTATCATTTGTCCTTCTTTAGAAGCTTGTCAGCCGAGAAGCCCGCTTGTCCTTCTTTTTGACCCGTCCTCGGCGGCCCGCCATCCGTCATGGGCGTTACACAAATGCATGTTTATCTCTTTGAGTCTGATATAAACAGTAGTGATCTTGATGTGTTAACAAGAGGTATGACAATTTTCATCTGCATGTACTTTAACATATCCTTTAGAATTAACATCTTTATCCAGTTTTTTAGTTTATATCTTGCACTTACACAAAGTTTTAAATAGTAATAAATAGATCGATGAAGTGGACAACCATCTTCTATGTTGCTCGGACTTTCCAAAAAAGCTACCGCACGTGTGTTGGATCCTCCAAAAATTGCACTAGTTTTGGAAGATCCAACACGCGATGACATTTTTTAAGAGTAGGAGCAACATAGTCCTCGAGCAATCGTTTGCAGGTTTC
This sequence comes from Lycium ferocissimum, assembly GCF_029784015.1. NCBI lineage: Eukaryota > Viridiplantae > Streptophyta > Magnoliopsida > Solanales > Solanaceae > Lycium > Lycium ferocissimum. Next base: position 43,667,575 of record NC_081349.1, read on the forward strand.
TTGAATAAAAAATTGCTTGATTGAACTGATGCATCCAAGCAAGTGAGCAACAGCTCAAAAGTTTTTACTTTTGGTGTTTCTGTAGGATAAAATTAGACTTCAAGGCAAGAGTAAGGGTTCTGCTAAGTGAATAATCTCATCACTGTTACAAGGAAGTGCAGCAAAACACTAGTATTGTATGATAATACTCGAATTGACATCTGAACTTTGCCTATGCTTATGGCATTGACCTTGGTATATACTACTATTGATATGGTAAAACGTATTTACCTTGGTATATACTACTACAGATATGGTAAATTTTAACTCCTGGTACCTGGAAAATATATTTTCGGTGCATATTACAAATTTGAGAAATTCTTAGGAGTCAAAACTAAAATAATTTTTTCCTGGTTTGAACTAATAAAAGGTTTCAAACTCCATGAATTGTTTCCGTAGTAGTTGAACTGAACACTTGAAACTCGAACTCCAATACATTATGCGAACTCCAGTACATTATGCTGGAGTTTTACTTGTTAGAGTCATGTGTTGAAATTGTTCCGAATGAGGGGTATTTCGTCCAAATATTATTTCCAAAAAGTGACTATTCTCAATTACATCCCAATAGTGTCCAGAAATTAAGAAGCAATCCAAAAACTAGTCATCCGAGCTAATTTTTACAACATCTTTTGATTGGTCACTCTACGTTTCCTTCAAGCATCTCGAGGAAAATATGTGCATATGGTCGAGGTTATAATTGACCCTACACAATAATCCAATAACTTGGAAATTTCCAATGTGCCTTCGTTGTTGTTTCCTTTCTCATACTTTTATGGTTTCAAAAATCCGTATGGTTATATTGCACTTTCATATACTAGTACGTTTTTTCCCCATCCGATGTCAATTTCAGGTTTATTGTTTTTCTTTAATATTATTTAAAATTTTAAGGATGTTTAACTTTGCTTTATTATAAAGTATCACTTCTTTCATTGGCATTTGATAGTACTCTGACTCATTTGGTACGAGGGATAAGAGATAAATAGTCTCAGGATTAAATTTGAGATAGGTTTATTTCACGTTTAGTTGGGATAAAATCATAGTATAACTAATCCTAGAATTGGTTATCCTGGGATTGTAGTGTTATTTTATCCCTGTAAGAAGGTGGAATAACTAATCACAGGATAAATAATCCTGAGATAACTTGTTTCCAACCAAACGAGCCTGAACTTCCTTTTTTTCCTTCCTACTACAGTCTAAACATCATCTAATTTCACTTGAGTATTTGTTTTAATGCTCAACAAATGAATTAAAAGCTTACGCAAAGTAGTGAGACTTCATAAACAAATTATACATTGAACTGGTTAAGCAATGTTATGGTAAAACTTGCAAAATTTGAATTCAAAGGATATAAAAATCTAAGAAAAAATAAATCAATATAGTTTCTAATGTTTTCATTCGTAAAATAAAAGGAAACCATCAGAATTATGAGTTTTCTTGCATATCACGATGTTGTCCCCACTCTCATGTTGCTTTGTTTCAACTTCCAACTTCTAGATATTCTTAATGTCAAATAAAGTGAATGCCACTTTACCCCTCTGATATTTAAGGGTTGGGAAATGATACCCTCTCTCACATATTAAATAGGAACGATAACCCCCTATTAAATATTTTCCGGTGAGAATCTTTTGTTTTTTAATAAAGATTTTTTTTTTCTTTCTAGAATTAAATACAAAAATATATATCTCTTATTATTGTCCCATTCACCTATTTCGCTGAAAATGTATAACAGCTACTTGAAAAAATCTGTTAAAAAATATCTTTCTTAAAAGGGTGAAAATGATTTTCACCCCAACTTTGCTTTAAAAATCAAACTCCCCCCTCAACTTTGAACAATAACAATCTCCTCCATTTATTCTATGCAATGACTATTTCATCCTTCTTCTTTTTTTCCATCCTCCATTTATGTAATACATTTTTATATTATATATAATAATTATTTTTTAATGTAGGTATTTATAGATTCTTATTTAAGTTCATTAACATTATAAGTAGAATAATAATTTTATGAATTTGTAACAAAATCTAATGCTATTTTTTATGGTTGTTATGCAGTAAGTATATATATATATATATATATATATATATATATATATATATATATATATATATATATATATGTATATATATATATGTGTGTATATATATTTAAGTTTATATATATATATCTCTTACTCTCTATTGTTTGTATAATATAAAATTCATTTATATATATAAATAAATCATTTTATAAAAAAATTTACCTCTATTTTTTAATTGTTTTTGCATTACCTGCATATAAATATATTTATAAAGTTATGACGAACCATTTTTCACTTGTATAAATAAATATTAAATTTTTTATTATTTTTAATAAAATTATTTTTTTGTTTATATTAAAGTTTTAATTTATTTTATTATAAAACATCATTAACTTATATACTCAATTAGTATTCTCACTTTTTTCTTCGACTGCAAGATAATATTTATTTGTTATAATACATAAATTAAAAAAATTAAAAATATCATGATTTTAAAGAAGTAAAAAAAAGAAGACAAAAGTTGATAATGTAAAGGGTGAAATAGGCATTTAAAAAAATCAATTAGGATAAAGGGGGAAGAATGTCTATTGTTCAAAGTTGAGGGGGGAGTTTGATTTTTAAAGCATAGTTGGAGGGAGTAAATGATTTTCACCCTTATTAAAAACAAAAGATTCTCACCGGAAAATATTAAATAGGGGGGGTTATCGTTCCCATTCAATATGTGAAGCGAGTATCGTTTCCCAACCCTTAAATGCTAGGGGGTAAAGTGGGATTCACTCTGTCAAATATAATACCCAAATAAAATGAAAAATTGAGTAATAATGTATTACTCAAAATTGCAAGCTAACATCAAAGCTCACTAAACCCACCACAATTAAATAATCAAATCAAAACAAACTTGGAAAAACACATGTTACTTCTAATGAGTTAGCGGTAAAAGTTTATCCGCACTACATGTTTATAGCAAATTAATAATAGATGTATGACATGTATTTGTATATACACTAGTGAAAAGGTTCGCGCTTCGCACGATTATAACAAATATATATTTTATTATAATTACAAATTGAATGTAAAAAAAAAAAAAAATCATAGATAAGTAAATAGATGTATATTACATTAATGTCTACACTCAGTTTAAAATGATTATCTCTACTAAACTGAGGGAATTGTACAATATAAATGCACAAAAATAGAGCTAACACGTTAATACGCATAAAATGATAGATTTATGTGCTGAAAAAATAAAAATATGAAGGAAAGGATATATGGAGGGGAATAAGAATATAGCACGTGATCGCTAGCCTCAAACTCCACTCTCTGAGAGCATTGACTTGGTACCAAAATAATGTAAACAAAATTTGAAGGCATAAAATGCCACGATATATGACTTGCCATTAACAAAACGAACAGGGAAAAAAGAATAACATAATGTAAAAATAATTTTACTTTCAGTAATGACTAAGATTGCCATTTAAAATCTGTCAGTTGTTTTTGGAAACCTTCATAATCCCTTCAACTTGTTGTTTTATGGCCTGTTAACTTTTGCAGTTTTGTTCTCTTCTGTTAAACACATTTCATTGTATCATTTATATCAATGAAAAAATATTTCTTTTAAACGAAACTTTATGCATAATATATATATATATATATATAAATTTTAGACATATTAGTCTCTTCTAAGAAACTATCCAACATATATACTTACACACTTTGGTAAAATACATGAAAAATTAAAAAATTCCATGCTATTTATACATTGCAAATATAGGAAGTGATGAGAATAAATTGTTTCAAAAAAATATATAAGAATTGATATCAACAACATCAATTATATAATACCTTAATAAATCTGCTTTCATTTCAAGAAAATTCATACCCATTTGAGATTAAAAACGAAGCTCCACCTCCAGGTCCCCAAAAAGAATATGAAAAGAAAAAAAACGATGTCAATTAAAAATTAAATTATCGATCAAAAACAACAAATTGATGAATTAGCAAAAAAAACAGAAACAGGGTAAATAAAAGACATTCACCGAATCAGAGAGACATAAGAGAAATATAGGAATCTAACACATTCAGAAAATTAAGAGAAGTACTAAATAAAATAACATTCAAAGTAACAATATTATAAGCCAAACAAAATTAGAAAGATAAAGAACAAATCGGGAAAAAATAAATGAAGCCAAATGACGAACAGAAAGACTTGTTTGATGATCAGAAAGAGGGTGGTAAACATATTGAGTAACTGCGAAAAAAAAAAAATCAATATTAAGTGTATGAATTGTCATATAAGTAATCATTTTGTAAACTCTACGTTACACGTCCTTTAGTAAATCATTAGTAATTAAAGGAGAAATTAAATGAGACTAATTTATGATAGAGTTAATAGGAAAGGATAATATTTTTCAGGAAATCTTTTAGAAGAAATAAATTAGATAAATGAAGGGGAAAACTCAAAAAAAAAAAGAGAAAAGAGATAAATGCTTTTTAAGGCCATGACCTCATAGGTACCACATCACCTTATATGTGCCTATTTGTATTATATATATAGATTTCTTTCACTTAGCCATTGATCAAAATACATGTTTTTACTTTATTAAATTACTTAATCATAAAAAGTGGGTAAAATTTGATATAAGTACTCGATGCGTGTAATTTTCACATGAGCTTCTGCTTGATAAGACTTGCCCACTACTGCTTTATTTACGTATGGTTAATAATTTAGGGCTGTCCAGTGAAAACCAAACTGCACCAAATTAATAATCTGAGTCAAATCGAGAAAAAAATCGATTAGTGGTTTGGTTTGACTTATTTTGGTATTGGAAAAAAATCGACCATAATTGGTTTGGTTTCGTTTTAACTAAAAAAAGTCAAATCGAACCAAACCAACCCGACAATTCATATATACATTTTATGAAAATATTTTATACATAAAACTATTTATTTGTAATACAACAACAACAACAACAAGCCCAGTATAATCCCACCATGTGGGGTCTGGGGAGGGTAGAGTGTACGCAGACCTAACCCCCACCTTGAAAGGTAGGCGTACATTTCCGAAAGACCGCCTCTCAAGAGAGGAAAACAAGACAAAAGGTCGTATAGGATCGAGCATATCGAAAAACAATATGAAAACAAGGAATAACAAAAGCGAGAAAGTCATGGTAGAACGGTCCGAAAGAAAGGAGCATTAACTACTACGGATAAATAAGCTAATCAAAGTACAACGTCCAACAAATATAAAAGAATCAAATGCAGAAATCAAATGGCAATAAACAAATGAGCAAAACTACAACTACTATGGTGAAAGGATAAGCCACCTAGCCTTCTATCCTAATCTGAGTCCTCCACAACCTCCTATCCAAAGTCATGTCCTCGGTGAGCTGAAACTTTGTCATATCCTATCTAATCACCTCTCCCCAATACTTTTTCAGCTTCCCTTTACCTCTCCTGAAACCGTCCATAGCCAACCTCTCACACCTCTGCACTGGAGCCTCTGTGTCTCTCCTCTTTACATGCCCAAACCATCTCAGCCTCACTTCCCTCATCTTGTCCTCCACCGATGTCACTCCCACCTTGTCTCGGATATCTTCATTCCTAATTCTATCCCTCCTAGTGTGCCCACACATCCACCGCAACATTCGCATTTCCGCGACTTTCATCTTCTGAACGTGAAATTTCTTGACTGGCCAACACTCCGCCCCGTACAATAAAGTCAGTCTAACCACCACTAGTCTAACTTGCTTTTAAGTTTCGTGGCACTTTCTTATCACATGAAAGACTTCCGAGGCGAGCCTCCATTTCATCCACCCTACACTAATACGACGTGAAACATCGTCGTCGATATCCCCATCTCCCCGTATAATAGACCCAAGACGCTTCGAAACTTCCTTTCTTTGAACGTCTCGGGTACCAAGCCTCACTTCCTCGCTCACCTCACACCGCACGCCATCGAACTCGCACTCTAAGTATTCTATCTTGGTCCTACTCAATTTAAATCCTTTAGACTCCAACGTTCGTCTCCACCTCCACCTTATCGTTAACTCCGTTGCGAGTCTCGTCAATCGTGACTATGTCATCCGCGAACAACATACACCAAGGCACCTCACCTCGTATTTGTCGCGTCAATACATCCATCACCAAGGCGAATAGAAACGGGCAAGAGTCGATCCCCGATGCTACCCCATCGTACCGTGGAAGTGCTCCGAGTTTCCTACCGTCCTTACCCCGGTCTTAGCTCCATCATATATATCCTTTATCGCTCTAATGTACACCACAGTACACCTTTAGCCTCCAAGCATCTCCACAGACCTCCTCGCACTTTGTCGTAGCCTTTTTTAGGTCAATGAATACCATGTGCAAGTCCCTCTTTCGCTCCCTATCGCTGCCCTCCGCCAATCTCCTTACAATATGAATGGCTTCGTAGTCGAGCGCCCCGCATGAATCCAAACCGGTTCTCCGAAATACACACCTCTCCTCACCCTCATTTCCACCACCCTTTCTCACACTTTCATAGTGACTTAGCAAAACTCCATACCTTGTTTGCGGCTTTGAATGTCTCCCTTGTTTTTGTACACGGAATCATTGTACTCCACCTCCATTCTTCCGGCATCTTCGCTGTCTTGAAAATGACATTAAACAACCCAGTCAGCCACTCCAAGCCTACCCTGTCTGCATTTTTCCAAAATTCCCTAGGAATCTCATCAGGTCCGGTCACTCTTCCCCTGCGCATCCTACGAACGACGCCTCCCTTAACCTCCTCAACCTTTATACTCCTACAATACCCAAAGTCGCGACGCCATCGCAGTGCTCCAAGTCTCCCAACACAATGTCTCCGTCCCCTCATTCGTTCGAAAGTTCATGGCGAGTATGACCGCCATCTCTCGTCTAACGCGGTTTCCTATACCAACACTTGGCCATCCTCGTCCTTGATGCACTTCACTTGATCCAAGTCGCGTGCCTTCCTCTTTCTCGCCTTGGCGAGCTTAAATAGCTTCTTAGCCCCACATCTGTCCTCTAGCTCATAAAAGGCGTTCGGCTCGGGCCCGCTCGTTTTAGCCGCCGAAACCGCCAACTTCGCCTCCTTTCTCGCCATCTTATACTTTTCCCTCGTTCGTCCGCTTCTCTTCATCATCCTCGCTATCTACCAACTTCGCATATGCCCGCTTCTTTGCTTCTACCTTCCTTGGACTTCTCCATTCCACCATCAATCCCCTCGGTGCCTACCGCGCGCCCTACGAGACCCCCAATACCTCTCTAGTCGCTTCCTAACGCAACCGGCCGTCCTATCCCATATACGCTTCTTCGCATCCCCCCTACTATCCCACACTCCCATAGCCATCAACTTCTCTCCCATCTCTAGGGCACTAGACAGAGTCAAACTCTCCCACCTAATCCTCGATCGGTCATCCACGACCCTCTTCTTCTTCTTCCTTCTTATCTCTAAATCCATCACCAATAGCTTATGTTGGGTCGTAAGATTCTCACTCGGTATGACCTTGCGTTACCTTACGGCGGCCTTTGTCATCTTTTCTAAGAAGCAAAAAATCTATTTGCGTCGCAGCCACCGAGCTACGGAAGGTTACCAAGTGCTCCTCCTTCTTCGGAAAACTCGAGTTGGCTACCACCAATCCAAAAGCTTTTGCGAAATCCAGGGTGAGACTCCTCCACCATTTCGTCCCCGAAGCCAAATCCTCCACGCACCTCGTCATAACCTCTCGAAACGGACCCCAATGTGCCCATTGAAATCTCCTCCTATGAATAACTTCTCAGTAGGCGGTATACTTACCACCACTTCGTCCAAGTCCTCCCAAAAGCCCCTTTTTACCTCCTTGTTTAAACCCATTTGTGGCGCGTAGGCACTAATAATGTTCAAGGTGAACCCTCCAACGACTAACTTAATCGCCATCATCCTGTCATTGATCCTTCTAACCTCTACCACCTGATCTCTAAGCTCACTATCTACTAAGATCCCTACCCCATTCCTATACCTCGACTTGCCCGAGAACCAAAGCTTGTACCCGTCCACATCCTTAGCTTTAGGTCCTACCCATTTAGTCTCTTGGACGCAAGCTATATTAATCCTCCTCTTCTTAAGAATCTTAACTAACTCTATGGACTTTCCCGATAAAGTCCCAATATTCCAAAACCCTACTCTCAACCTAGAAGCTTCCTCAACCCCCTTAGCCCCCCCAACCTTAGCCCTCGATCCCAACCGAGAACATGACCCTAGTCTACCATCCCTCACCAAAGCCAGTAAAGCAAATATACGCTAGTGAAAGGTTAATCTAAGACAAACGAAGGATCAATACTAAAGCACAAGTTAACAATAGTCTATAAGCAGTGAAATAGGTATTCAATTAGGCGGAGCAAGCAAAATTTATAAGGCTAAAAGACAGGAAAATGGTCGATTGGAGGTACCGACTCTAAGTAGATAAAACCTGTTCACCACCGAGAAATCTCTGTGTTGCCGTCGGAAAATCGTTCTCTACCGGAAAATATTGTTCACCGGCGGAATCACCGTTCACCGGCCGAATCATCGTTCACCGCCGAGAGCCGCCGGAAAACTCGAGTACAGTGCGTAAACTACCCGAAAACCTGCGGTGGAGGGTTTCGTCACGCGGTGGAGAGAGAAAGGAAAGAGAAAAAAAAAAAAACGAAAAGGAAGAAGGAAAGAGAGAAGAGAGAACGGAGGAGAGAGAGGGAGAGATCCGGCGGGCGAGAACGTATTACCAGTGGTGGTCGTCGTCGTTGCCGGTTGCCGGTGGCCGTTTGTGGTGGCTTGGTTGGGGGATGGGTGGGGTGGGGGTTGGGAGGGGGGAGCTGCAAACTTACCGTTGGTGGAGATGAGAGGAGAAAGAAGATGAGATTTATAAATATTTCTTAAATTTTTTCATAGTTTTTATCTTTTAACATATTATTTCAAACTTAGACTTAGAATTTTGAATGGTCCAATAATTTTTATAGCCCATAAATGTTAGCAACTCAAATGAAGTTCAAATCAAAACCAAATCAATACTAATGTTAACAAAGAAATTCAATTCTATCACAAGGAATGACAATAATGTTGGATATCTATTCTTTAGTTTTGCATTGGTATAGATAGTGAAAATACATAACTTAATTTTATTTTCTTTTTGTCATGTAATTAATTCTTATTAACCGTACTTATTTTTAGCATGATTTATTATTTTTAGATTTGATCATTTTCATTATGACTTATTAATTAGCAATATTTATTTTATGCAATTTCATTGTCTTTTTTGTTGAATATCTTATTACAATATCATCACTCATCTCATATTTTGTGTTATTTTGTTAAGAAATACCTTAATTATATAAGCATATCTAACTATGACTAAAGAAATGTTTGAAGTAAGAGTTAGTATATGTCTTGTATGAAGATTTTTTCGAAAAAAACCCCGAAAGTCCGAGAAAATTTGAGGTTGAAAAACCCAACTTATGTTGGTTTGGTTTGGTTTATAGATTTTAATAACCGACAAAATTGATTTGGTTTGGTATATGGAAAACCCAAACCACTTCTAGATCATATTTTGATCAAACTACAAAAATGTGTCAAATAAAGAAAAAAGAAGCAAATTATTCATTTATCTCAAATCATTTTTCTCATCCATTTTGGGATTTGACTAATTCGAATTCGTGCCGAAAAGTCTCATTTTAAAGGTAAAGCAATTCAATTTTCTTTGCTCGAACCCAAAATATATAATTAAGAATGAAATAACACGAGCTAGTTACAATTCCACCACAATTTTGATGGTTCATATTTTTTTTAATCTTTCAACAATTTACCAAAACTATTTAAGATAATGCCACAAATCTGCTAATTAAGTAGATCTTATACTTGTATTGAGGAAAATCCCATTGCGAAGAAATTGTCATCCGAACCACTGACCATTAAATATCAAAACTTCTTATAAGTTTTGTTTCAAGTCAGAGAACAAAACATATTCTAATAGGGAGTGTTTTTCCTTTATTGAACATACTCGACATCAATTTGAATCTTATCAAACTAATTTAATTTTTCATGATTAAATGATTTAACATAATAAAAATATGTACTATCTTTGTCCTGATTTATGTGACACCATTTCTTTTTTAGTCTACCCTAAAAAAATATCACATTTCTATAATAAAAAACAATATAATTTAATTTTAAAATTCTCCTTTAACCCTTAGTGAAATGATTTATAGCCACGCAATTATCTAAAATTTATTTTAGATCACACATTTCAAAAGTCAACCTCTTTTTCTTAAATTTTGTACCAAATCAAATTGTGCCACATAACTGAGATGGAGAGAATATTAATTAATCACAATTAAGTGACCCCAAAATTTGGTGTAAACTCCACATTGGGATGGTTGTTTAACAATCCGTATGACACAAATGAATGATTTGGCATAATATAATTGGCTAATTGTTGAAAGAAAGTGTCAGTTGGACATAGATCTAAAAACTCAGTGGCAGTAACTTACACCTTTGAGTGAAAAGACCACAACCACCACTCCCATATAGTATATCCACAATATAAATACACACAACTCTCTCACAAAGTTTATTCGATCTCAGATCTGTGTCCAATTCAAATTTTGTTGAGGTAAGCTTAATAAATATTTCATACATTGTACACTTATTAACATCCTGTTTTTTTTTGTAAATGCCAAGTGTTTGAATTGTGTGTCGGTGTAAAATTACTCCCTTGCACGTCTCCTCTTCTTCTTCTTTCCAATCGGTGCATATTTTGCATTTTCTTTAACTAAAAGTATATTACGTCATCTATCGTCTTGCTGTTTAATTGCTTTTTTAGTACATGTATCAATTACTCCATCCGATTTATTTTTATGTGATATAGTTTGACTCGGCGCGAAATTTAAGATAAAAAGAAAGACTTTGGAAATTTGTAGTTCAAAAGACGGTAAATCATTTCATTAAGGGTAAAATAGAAAGTCTTTAAGTTAAATTATATTTTGAGGCAGACTAAAAAGGCAAGTGTATAACATAAATTGGGACAGAGGAGTAGTACATATATATCTATTTTTGGTAATAACATTCAAGTACTAGACAATCTTGTGATATTAAATTAAAGATACGTGTAATGTATCAAAATGGGAATAGTTAATTGTTAAAAACATACATAGTTGAGGCGTGTGATAGTTCAGGTAGGAAAATGAAACAACTGGTAGGTAGTTCAGGTGTGTTTATGACGATTATCTCAAATGGAAAATAAGACACGGAAGTTGAAGGAGAAGTAGTGCTATATATGATAGGAGTATAATTATATATAGAGTAGTTAGAAGGTATTGGTTAGCTTGCACTCAGTGCATTCAATGTGTATCAGCCACTGATTGTAGGTGTTTTGTTTCCATAATTGGAACTTTATGTGTTGGATCATATTTTGGTATTAAGAAGTGTAGCTGAAAAGGTTGAAATATTGGTTGTTGAAATGCAGGAAGATTTGCTAAGAAGTATAGATCAAATGGCTGCAAGGAAACCTGGTTTGATTGCTCTTTTCGATGTTGATGGAACTCTTACAGCACCTAGGAAGGTATGATTACCTGCTTTATTTGCTGGTTTATTAGCATTATTATCGTAGTTTCTTGTTCTTTGATTTGTGTTACCACCTGTTGTTTCTTCTGCTTCGGTTATAGCATTATTTTGTTGTTGTTACTGTTCCTTTTTTCTGAATGCTATGTGTGTCTTCTTCATTTCCGTATTTCCTTTTTCAAACTGCTTTGAAATGCTTTACCTGAGCCGAAGGTTTATCAGAAATAGCCTCTCTACCTCCATGTTGTTGTTGTATTTGCTGGTCATTAGTTTGATTGTTCCTATTGTTTCATTTACTAATTGTAGATTTGGCTTTATGGACAATTATATTCTTGTTGATGGGCTTGAATAAAGTAGAATGATATATATGATTTGTATACTTCACTCCGACCTGTTTGAGATTGAGGTGCCGTTGATTGATCCACTATATTCTTGCTAGCCTGTTTATTTTTTTGTGAAAAACAATTTGTCATGAGTTTTATGTGATCTGATCTTACTTTCTTCCTTTAATTTAATAGTAGTAAATTTACGAGTAGTGACGGTTAACCATCTCCATAAGGATACTGATTTTCTTCTTTGGAAAATTTCCCTTAAAATTTCAGGAATCTACTCCACAAATGTTGACATTCATGCAGGAACTTAGAAAGGTAGACGATTCTTTTGCTCTACTCCTTTTTCCATATATTTTTTTCCCCACAAGGACTCTTTGGCTTAACAATTCTGTCCACCTGCAGGTTGTTACTGTTGGAGTTGTTGGAGGTTCTGACCTTGTAAAGATTTCAGAACAGCTTGGCAAGACAGGTTAGCTAAACTAGCATGTATACTAAACTTGGAGTTGGGATGATGAAAGGTTTACAAAAACTTCAGACTTTGTAGGTAGGATTTGTAACTGAGGAGCTACATCAGCTTATTAGAGTTCATGTTTCTAGCTTAGTATCTAAAATTCCACTCAGCATTAGGCAAGAGTAGAACGGGTGATTTACTAGACTGGCCTTGGAGGTGAGTGGTCTTGAACTTTTGACCCCATTTGCCTCATGGGGAAGTTTTCAAGTTCAACAAGTTTTGACTTCTGACCTTGAAGGTTTGCCCATGGGGCAAGTGGGGTTCAAAAGTTCAAGGCCACCCATTTCCAAGGTCATTAGGTGTAATTCCTGGAGTAGAATTATGGTTTCACTAGCCAAGAGCACTGAACTGAGTTTTGATTTAAAAAAAAGGAACTGAGCTTTCTACTAGCAATCATACATAGCCTTATGGTTGTAGCTCCATGTAAGCTGTTGAAATGTTTTTTTTCTGCCTAACTTTACTGCTAAACATTCTTTGAGGTCATGCTTGTCCATATGGAGCTGGTATGATTTTCACGAGAACTATCAGTGTAGTAAGCTGGTACAACCACCCCCCCTCCCCCCCCCCCCCGGGAACCAAGAAAAAAGAAGGAAAAATAATAAAGTTCCCTCGAAAAGTAAGAAGCAAGAACGATAAATAATTATAATTTGATCTCTCTCTTTTCTTTTGCTTTGTGCGTCACTATCTTAAACATTGATGTCTGGTGAATCAAAAGAAAAGTCTATAATCATCTTCATGTAGTAAAAAGAAGTCTATCAATGATATCTCGTGGTTCTATTGTGATTCTTTCCATCTCTATGGTTCAAACAGTCAAAAGAAGACAAATGATTAAGCCACTTAAAGTAATGTCTTCCTTCTCTTTCTGGAGTCTCATGAAAGCCAGCCTGAAAGTTTAATTCGCATGAGGCGCAGTTCTTCCGATCATGCAAATCTGAACCGCACTTATACAGAATCCTTGGTTCTCATATGTGGCTATTAACTGATCTTTCTAATATTTGTGATGCAGTTACGACTGATTATGATTACGTTTTCTCTGAAAATGGCCTAGTAGCACATAAGGATGGCAAGCTTATCGGAAAACAGGTAATGGCTAAAATTTGACATCCTATCTATATAAATTTACTTGTGCGGGCAGGTTCATTTTGTCACATGATGAGATCTTTGGATACTGTCTTTATCCTCAAACTTAAAACAACATCGCTGTTGCCACTACATAAGCACTCTGTACCAAGTCAAAACTTCTTAAGATATGCAGCAAGCACTCAGTTGCTATTTCCTAACGTACTATAGTTGGGTTCTAACTTCTTGTTCAAATTTAGATATGATTTACATGGAAGTGGGATCCTCTCTCAATCACAACCATTTGACTAGATAATAGTCTCATCAAATATGGAACAACTGTATCTGGTGGACTGTGTGGAGAGAGAGGAATAGTAGAAGCTTTGAAGATAGGTCCAATTCCATTCACATAGTTAAATGGAATTGTATTGTATCTTTTTATTTTTGGTGTAAAGAGAAAGAAATAGAGGAATCAGAGCTTGTAGATTTGTTAGGCTCTCTGTAAGTAGTATCTTTTTTTTTTATTTTTTTTTTTTTAATATTTTTTATTACATAGGGGGTAGGGGAAGGGATTACAACGTGGGGATTCGAACCCTCACCAACAAGGTGAAAGTTCATGTAGCCAACAAGGTGTAAGTAGTATCTATCCCTTTTTCTTATCTGTTTTTTTTTTTTTTTTTTTTGGTTTTTGTCTTAAGGTTGCCAGCATATCCTTAATGCTGAGGAATACAACATTACCAGTTTCAAAAAAAAAAAAAAAAAATATGGAACAACTGAACAACTTGAAGAAATTTTCTTTTCGTCCATATTCAAGTGCAGCGCTTCTTTCATTCTCCTTAGTTGCTAATTAGCAGGGTGATTTCTTTTGAAATGACATGATTCCCTGTATGCAGAGCTTGAAGACATTTCTTGGAGACGAGAAGCTCAAGGTTAGTCAATGCGCTTTTCTTATTAGCGAGGAAATGTTCTATTTTTGTAAAGTGCAAAGAGGGGAACATACCCAACCAAGTGCAGTTTGATAAAGGCTTAGTAATCTTTCTAATTATTTGTTGATAAGATAACTTATGAAAAATAATATCGTAGAAACGATAAATTAGTCTCTGTGTGTATGCCTATATGTATATGATAAAGGCTAACTTGATTAAGAGCTAAAAAAAAATAGATCACTGGGTAATTTATATTCTGTTGAAAAACTGCTGTGACGTGGTATTTCGTAAGTTCTTGGAGTAATGTTTATGATTGTTAATGAAAATCTGAAAACCAGATTATTATACATTCAATGAAGAGTTAATTCTGTATGTTTGTTGCATACAATTGGGTGAGAATTCGCGTTTTTATTGCTTACGCGCTCACCCAATTGAATTTAGAAATGAGTTTATATGTAGACGGCCAAAACATATCTTGATGGGATGCAAATGATATGCAGGAATTTATTAACTTTACCCTCCATTACATTGCTGACTTGGATATTCCAATAAAGAGGTGAGCATATCAAAGGCTACTTTGCTCGGATCCTCCAAAAACACAGCCGCACCCATGTCGGATCCTCCGAAAATAATATTTTTGGAGGATCTAACACACACACGGAAGCAGTTTTGAAGGATCCAAGCATCATAGATCAAAGGTTGAATTATCTGCTTCTTTGTGGCAAACTTCTTAATCATTCTCCTTTGCAGAGGGACATTCATCGAGTTCAGAAGTGGCATGCTAAATGTGTCACCTATTGGGAGGAACTGTAGTCAGGAAGAAAGGGATGAATTTGAAAAGTATGACAAGGTATAGACAACTGCTCTAGTATCACATATACATTTTGCAGTAATGTACCTCCGGCAGATTCTTTTTCTCTGTACATTAAAGACTATTTTAAACTATATTCAGGTACAGAAGATACGCGAAACAATGGTATCAGTGCTCAGAGAAAAGTTTGCACACCTTAATCTAACCTTCTCCATCGGAGGCCAAATTAGTTTCGATGTGAGCATCTTTAAGCCTTTACTTGTGCTTATTGACCCTTGCATGTTTAAAGTGTACTATTGACAGATGATTCGGGATTTGCTCGTGACAGGTTTTTCCCCAAGGCTGGGACAAGACTTATTGTTTGAGATACCTTGAAGAATTTAATGAAATTCACTTTTTTGGAGACAAAACATACAAGGTAATCTTTAGTTACTGATGCGCTTGAAGCTTTCTCTTCATGTTCGGGCTGAAATAAGAGGCCTGCTTTTTACTTGAACAGGGAGGAAATGACCATGAGATCTATGAGTCTGAGAGAACTGTGGGTCACACAGGTCTGCCTAAAACTTCATTCTTGTGATGTTTGAATAATTATTCGCTTGCATAGTTACCCGAGGAATCACATTACCAGTTATTTGTTTCTTTTTCTCTCGTTTTTCCAGTTACTAGCCCAGAGGACACAGTCAAGCAGTGTTCTGTTCTATTCCTCGGCAAGGACAATGGAAGTTCTTGAGCTTGTTGTGGTTTCCAATACACGATTGTATGCTTGTGACCAATGCACCACAGAAATGAATAATTGCAATAATTTTTGTATTGAGTTTACTCATCAAAATTATAATATGAATGTTGTTCTCTTTTTGTGTACATTTCCGTTCAAGGATAATTTCTATACCGCTCTTGTGGGGCAAAATAGCACAATATAGTTTTACTTCAGGGATGTGGTTGATCTCAGCACAGCCATAATCCCCTCCTCTACACTTGGAGAGATCCTTATGTGAACATTAACCATAATAGCCATGCTGGTTTTACAAGGAATCGGCTTTTCCCACCCAAAATTCGAGCCTTACTCTTTCAATAAGGGCAGAAACTTCACTCATCGAGTAAAGAATATCATGAATTGAAAAGCAAAGTGTGGCGGAGCATAAAATTCTGCCATCTGGGGATCTTTCACCCACTTTGTGTACTAACCTAAACCTTTTTAATTTAATAAATATAGGAAGCAACTGTATTGCTGATTGCTTCAACCCAACCTAATGAATTATACAGTAACTCTCCTACTTTGGTTACTTGTCGAGCAGGATAAAATGCTTTTCCAAAGAATTCTTAGAGTGTAGAAGATTCAATCGTTGCTTCCAAATAGGTACCTCTATAATGATTTCGTTGGGGTCAGTCTAGAGTCGGAATCATGATTTGAAGTTTATAGGTTCGAAATTCTACTCCTATTGAGTTTTAAATTAACAATTTATACATGTCCAATGGATTTCTTGAGACAAATATAAAGTTTGGATCAAAGTTACTCGGTTCGAACAAACCTGTAACCTGTACTGTAGCTCCGCCCCTGGGGTCACCTATACCAGGACAACATATTATATTGCCATGGATGAGCCGAGAGAGCTTGAACAGAATTCAGTGGTGTTCATTAAACTTTTCGCCTTTGCTTTGAGCTTGGCAACGTTTTGCTTGGTAGAATATACAATGCCCTTAAATATTAGAAACGGCTCAAAAATGTCATCCTTGTACCTATTGGATTAAATTTGCCCCTAATGTTATTTTCAAGCTTAAATTGTCTCTCCATTAACGGTACAATTATATAACATTTGATTAAATTTTAATTAAACACGTGACCATTATTTATTGGTCCACATTAAATTCTGACCCAACCAATCTACGATCCAACCCAACACAAAACCCGTTTTAAATTAACACAGCTATACATGACTTACAGCATACTCAGATTTACCAACAGCAATCACAAAAGGGATGTATTAATACCATTGCTCAATGCAGTGAAAATGAATGCATATCAACAATATAAGCTGAAGATTCAAGGAAATCACTGGCAGCGTAGTATAGGATCTTGTTCAGAATTAGATTAAACTGAAAATACAATAGACAGGGCTAGAGTTTAAGAAAGAATGAAAACATTTTTTTGCACGGATTGCCCTTCGTTTGGGGTGGTCTTTAAATTTTGCCACTCAAATTTGTGATCTTTAAATTTTGCCCTTCATATTTGTGGTCTTTAAATTTTGCCCTTTGCTTGGAAAGATAATACATGAAATTCTGGGTTCGAACCCCCACTCAAGCATAAAATAAAAAAATAATTTCGCAAGGCGGGACTAGGGAGTGTATGCGCTTGGATCCAAAGATACAATCTTTAAGAAAAAGTTAAAGTTATGCCGGATCGCATAACTAAAAGTCTACCCCTCAAGGCAAAGTTGCCCTGGCAGTACTTTTAGTTAAACATAACTAAAAGTCTCGGAGGGTAGGGCATATAAAATTTAAACTTTGCCTTATAAGGCAAACTTTTTTTTGGTTGAAAGTCTATTTTATTCCATCCAAAAAACTTGTACAGCACAAAGTTGAAGCTGACCTTCAACTGTACATGGTAAAATTCCTACTCACTAACTTGTATAAGTCAAACTAGGAGCAACTATTACATTAAAAAAACAACAGCCAGTTTTAATCAACTACACTTAGCTAGGGATAGCAATTTAGCAAAGAGCTCTTCGCCATTTGAAATTGTTCGCTTGGATGTGAATATGTTGTGCAATCTCTCTCTCAGTCTATCGGAAGAAGGCGAGTATTTTGAAATGCGAGTAGGTTCCTTTCTCTCCAAACCAATGCCACTAGCATACCAAAAATGCTAAAGAAGTAATGGAGCGTGGCACGATTTGTGTCTAGCAATGTGTGAGATCCATGTGATTTCATCTTGCCCCTATTCTTCTAGTGTACCCCAGCCATACCAACAATCCGTACCACAATCCTTTTGTGATGGAGCATTCAAAATAAAGATGGGAAAATATTTCTTGGGTCTGTACATGTAAGATGCAAGATGGGAAAATATTTCAAGTCTATCAACAATTGCTAATCTACCTTGTATTGCCGGTAAAAGTGTGAATTATCAAAGTTATCTGGGATCCAAGCATAAAAGTTTGCCATTAAAAGTGCCCCTTCGCATAACTTTGTGAAGGAATTACCAAAGTATATGCGGGCACCGCATACTTATGCCCATGGGCGTATTACGTAAGTATGCCGGGGTCCGGCATAACTTTGATAATTCCTTCACAAAGTTTATGCGGTCCCAAGATAAAAGTTTGCCCCCACCCCGCATAACTTTGTAAAGGAATTATCAAAGTTATCGTCGACCCGCATACTTATGCAAGTCCGCCCATAAGGTATGAGTATGCCGGTCCCGCATAAAATTTGTAATTCCTTAACAAAAGTATCGGTCCGGCATACACGCGAACCAAACCTTGTCTTGCGTTTTTTTTTTTTAATTTATGTCGAGCGGGGTTCGAACTCGTAACCTCATGATTTCAAGGCGCGAAAGCTCAAAGTTGCAAAATGCCAAGGCAAAATTTAAAGAGATGAATACGAAAGAAGATAATTTAAAGACTACAACATGAGGTAAAATTTAAAGACTACTTTAAAAAATAAGGGCACCCGCGCAAAAAAATGTTCCTTAAGGTCTAACTTTGGCCCAATTAGGCCTAACTTTGCTACAAAACTCTACCTTGCGGAATTGTCTTTTTTTTTTTCTTTTTTTTTTTATTGAGCCGGGTTTCAAACACTAAACCTCATGGTATTAAGCGAAAGGGTCCAAAATTAAGGACCACCAATTTGCCTGCTTCTTTCTAGTGAGGAAACTGCAAAATCACCTCCGAAACAAAACAAATACCTATATATATATATATATATATATATATAAATAAATAACACAAAAAATAAAACAAAAAGAAACGAACAATAAAAATCAAAAGAAATTGAGCAAAAAAGAGAAAGAAGAAGAACAGAACCCAACCCGAGAAAGAGCAAGCAGAGCAAATGATTGACAGAGAAGGATAGAACAATCACATGAAAGGCTATAGGGACCAGGTTATTCCAGAAAGTAACCTTGGTTTTAAGCTCCAAGACTACAGTTGGTTTAATTTTAGGAAATACTCTTCGTTGTCTAACCGACTCATGCTTATTATCTAGTTAAATGAGAAACCACATCATAAGCAAAAAATTCTGAGAAATTTGAATGATCATAAAGACATATCACTACATTATATCAAGCTGCCGTATCATACTTAATAAAAAAAAATTGCTCATTTTTGTAAACTAACTTAACGTGATAACATAAAACTTTATACATTATCCGTAAACCTAAACATATACTCCCTCCGTCCCAATTTATGAGATATAGTTTGACTAGACTTAGAGTTTAAGAAAGAGGGAAGACTTTTGAAATTTGTGGTCTAAAACAAGCCATAAATATTTTAAGGATAAAAGGGGAAGTTTTAAGTTATATTATTTCTAGATATAGAAATGTATCATTCTTTTTGGGACATACTAAAAAAAAGTGTATCACATAATTTGAGACAGAGGGAGTACTAAATAAAAGATGGTGCTCGATCTTTCACATCGTTCCCAAGATTTTCTTTGATACCCCATATAACAGTAGCAGTGTCATTGATATTACAAGCTGAAAATCATCTAACAAAAATAGTTCCTAAAATATCTGCCCACAGCACGAAAATTGGAGGACTCTATATCATAGTTTGTCCACAAAGGTCAATTAGAAAGAACAAAAAAAGAAGCACTTCTAAACTTGATCTTCTATGTTGATCCAAATTCTGAATACCATTTCTCAAGTCGTTCAGTGTCCCCTGCAGAAACTGTGGGCTGTATTTTATCTAAAGCTTCTAGGAAGTCATCCATCGTAACTGGAATTTTCAGAATCTCTTCCTTGGATATTTTCTTAATCTCATCTGCGGTTTTCCCTGCTATCTTTCGTCTCATCCCATTTAAAGAAGCATCTCTGCAGATGTTTGTTAGATCGTCTCCACTGTAACCTTCTGTTTTTCGTGCCACTTGATCAATATCCAGCCCAGGAGCTAACTGGCATTCAATTTTAGAATCAACAAAATTTTCGAGGAGCAATAATTATAACCGGACACGAATCTAGGGCAGTTCAATCGAACACATTTCTTTTGCGGAAAATAGCAAAATTTATACAATATAATCAGATCACACTCATTTTGAATCCACTAACTGGATTTCCCTTAAACAAATGAGTAGCAGTTCTCCATCACATCTCAAAAGCAGAGAACATAATTGAGTTTGCTTTCAAACCGCAATGTAACAAAAGCTTATGTATAAAATTCAGACATCACCCTTCCTTGTAATTTTAGTAACTTAAAAGCTCTATTGAGATGTAACCAAAAGGTCTGTTTATTCTCTTTTTTTTTTTTTTTGGGTTTTGAGAAAGGTAACAACTAACAATAGAAGGTCTTTTATTTTTTTATTTTTTATATCCTAATACTGTTATATTAATAATCAACGGAAGCAATACCATAGTATAGCTTACTTAACTAGCTAGTTCAGTTATATATATGAAAAT
Organism: Lycium ferocissimum; assembly: GCF_029784015.1. Lineage (NCBI taxonomy): Eukaryota > Viridiplantae > Streptophyta > Magnoliopsida > Solanales > Solanaceae > Lycium > Lycium ferocissimum. Next base: position 43,688,438 of record NC_081349.1, read on the forward strand.
TTTCTTTGAAAGTCAGCAAATTTTCAGTCTTATTCTTTTGAGTAGAGATATATGATGATAATATAGCAGAAGAACAACTTATAACAAGACAAAACCAGCCGAAACAATGATAGCTTACAGCGATTGATCTTAAGTTTATATTTATAAGCTCCTTGCGGCTCTTAAAATCAGGAAGTGGGATGTAAATCCGCATTTCTAGCCACCTCCTACAGTAGCACATGAGTGAATCACCAATTAAACAAGATCAAGAGATGATCAAACCAAACACAAACCAGAATAACATATTGACTAGGAACATAAGGAGTAAAGTTAACCTTAGTGCCTCGTCAAGATTCCCGGGGAAATTTGTTGCTGCCAAAACTATCACCAGTTTACCTGATGTACTATTAGAGTTGTTTAATCCATCGATCTAAACTAGAAGTTCAGACTTCACCCTTCAGGATGTTTCATGCTTATTAGCAGACCTGAGAAACAGCTTCAATGTATTATAATTAAAACTAAAGAATTATAAGCTTAACACACCAAAGAACCTTTTATGCACAAATTAATGTTGATTGTTGAGCACATACATAAATGTTATTGGGGGATGTATGCAAACAAGGAAAGAGGAGCAGGACAAAATATTTAGAGGTTTATGCAGTGACGTTATACAAGAATCATACTACTTATAATATAAATTACAACATCTTAATGATAAAACATCAATTGGTGACCTGATAAGATAATAACTACTATATGCTATAGATATGATCTAGCAAATAACAATTTAAACTCACTGCAAAATAGTAATTGCATTGCTCAGATGCATTAATTGGTAGCTTGATAAAAATCTCTATGGTCGGAAAACGCATACATGCCAGTATGTATCAATTCAGAGCAGACTTAGCTGCTCAAGTGAAACTGCAGTATGATTCAGTTTTGATAAAACATACACCATTATTTTCCTTCCTACTGGGTATTCTTTTAAGTTTTAAACTTCTCTGCTCTCTGCAGCTCCTTTGCAAGGCTTGGATAATTAGTAGAGGCACTTCACTTATTTATTTGGGAAAAAGCAAGAACAAGCTGGTCATCTCTCTAGTTACTAGGATTTGTAAACCCGTAACATATATCTACATACACCTAGAAGTCTAATATATCGAACATGCTAGGAAAATAAACCTTACAAGACAATTAATGAGAAAAATACTCAGCTGTCACATGTATATTTAGAAAGAAGACACTATATAATTACCCTCTGGCACTGCAAAGAGAATCAATCTCATCAATGAAAATTGTAGTTGGAGCATGAGCACGGGCAAGGTCAAATAAGCAGTGTGTCAATCGTTCACTCTCCCCGTACCATTTTCCACACAAGGAACTACAAGAAACACTCTTAAATGTTGTCCCACACTCTGTAGCAACAGCTTTGGCCAAGAGTGTTTTCCCTGTGCCAGGAGGACCAAACATAAGAATTCCTCTCCAAGGTCTCCTGATTCCCTGCAAGTAACATTCATATACAAGTTTCATATTAAGTCTATTTGTTATTGTGCCATGTAGTTACAACATGCTCATAGCTGCAAGTCAGAACTTGTATATTAGCAAGAAATTGCAACTTCCATTGGTTCAGATTCTATCCTCGTTACGTGACTGACAAATATCTGAGATAATTCAGTTTCAACAGCAAAAACTATTACCAGTTTCTTTTCTTAATTATCTGCGAGGACCATATCCTCCTACCTCTGATGAACTGTTTGTTAACAAGGCAAAATAAAAGGAAATATGAAGTGTGTTTGGCATTGCCGGAAGTCATTTCCCTCCAAGGAAAACATTTTTTCAGGAAATCAGATGAAATGTTTCAACTTCTTTCGGTTTTTGGTTGGTCAATATTAAAGATTAATAATAATAAAACTAGCAAATTCGGAAATATTTTGACGAATATTTTTAGAAGTAAGATTAAATAATAATGTCTAAATGTGTTAGCTGGAGCGATTGATATGAAGTTGAAAGTTAAGATAGTCATAAATTAAAGAAAATGATGAAAAATATTTTCCTGAAATATTACTTCCGTTGTACCAAACATACACCCATCGTTTATTAGTATGCTAATATTCAGAATCAACTATCTCACAGTACCTTGAAATACTCAGGCATCAACAGTGGGAGTACCACTGCTTCCTGTAAAATCCTCTTTGCTTCACTTAGTCCAGCAACATCATTCCATTTCACCTCTGGATTTGTATCCAATATTTCCTTTTCAAGCTTAGCAGCCAATTCAGGATGAGGTCCATTGTACTTTCCTTTTGACTTAGCGACTTCTACAGCATTCTGATAGTTGTAAGGAAGGGCAGTAAGAATATTATAAACAACTTAAGGTCTCAGCTTAGAACAACTGTAACAATACATAGAAAATTTGATAGTTTAATTACATCCTACAATAGGTTATAATACACTGATAGTTTACAGAAATTTACACTGTCATTGTATGAAACAATGAAAAAGTCTTATTTTTAACAGCAAACAATTCAGTCTATCCGAATGTCATATCCATTAATAAAGTGCAATATAATACAGTACAAAACGACACATTATGTGTAACAACCATCCAAACAGACTGTAAAGATTATTTAAAATTGGAGCTCTGTAAATTACTTGCCCAAACTTCGAGAGTTAATGGTCAAAAACACACCTGAACTATCACTTTTTCGCGAGTTTCACACCCCAATTATCATCTGTTCCCTTTTCTTACCTGCACTATCACCACCTAAATATACACCTCAAAGCTAACTAGGCCAGCTATGCGTTGTTCACTTTTCCTGCCTGAACTATCACCATTTATGTATTAAAACACAACTCGAAGTTGACTAGACCAACTATCAGTTGTTCTCTTTTCATCAAATAGGTGTTTTTTAATACATAGATGGTGATAGTTCAGGGAAGAAAAGGGAACAACTGATAGTTGGATGTGAAATCGCGAAAAAGTGATAGTTTAGGTGTGTTTTTGATCACTAACTCTTATTAAAACCCTAGGCTAGAGCCTCAAATCCAAATTAAACTGATCTACATACTAATTGAGTAACTTTGCCTTAAAATCATGTGACATGAAAGGCTTAAAAAAAAAAAAATACTCCCTCTGTTCCAATTTATGTGATATTTTTCGCTTTTTTAATAGTCAATTTGACTAAACTTTGAAGCTAAATTAGATTAGATTAACTCAATATATTAAAATTAAAATTTATATATTTGAAAACTACGCATAATACATAAATAAGCCCTTAAACTTGGCCTCAGCTGGCAAGTATGCCCTCCAACTTTGGGTCTGCACAATTAGACACCTCAACTTATTTCCACAAACACTCAAACTTAAAAAATGGTCATCTAGACACCTCCAAAATTATGTGTCACGCTAGCATTTGTGTTTACGTGTTCAACTTTATACAAGTGGAGGTTCCTACTTGTGCACGGCCAAATTTGGAGGGCATACTTGCAACTTTTCTCATATCAATTTGGTGAAAAAATACATGTTAAAATGTTGGTCAAAGTTTATGCAGTTTGAATCTTGAAAAGCGATAGAGGGAGTAGTGTGTGTATATATATATATATATATGCATGTTGCTGAATTGGAGCATTAATAGCCGGCTTTCCACTGATCCAATATTAGTTTTATCTAAGCCAAGAGTATTGAAGTCATGATCAACGTTACGAAGACCGTCCATGTAAATGCGAGTAAAGCCAGTATAGCTTACGCCTTTAGAACCAACTAAGAAAGAGCTGCAAGTAGCAAAGTATAGTGAGAGGGAAGGTGGAACTAATTGCCATTCTTTATTTAATGATGGTGGAACAGCCATGATCCATGCTAACACTTCCGTCATGCTTAGATGTTTATCTTTGTTAATGTCAAACTTGTCGAAGATTTTCTTCATCTTCTCCTCTTTGCTGTTGCATGAGCTGCACGTACCTACCACCTTTTTCTTCAATACAATTGTAACATAAACAAATTTGTTAACATGCATGACCAAAGGCGGATCCAAGATCTACACTCTATGGGTTCAATCCCGATATTCTTGGCATTAAACCCATTATATTTTTAAAGTTATGGGTTCATATCTATTATTTATTACAATTTTAGTAATTTTTTCCACATAAATTTATGCTACGCATTGAAAGTTAGGGGTTGAACCCCATCTAACATGCTAGATACGCCTCTGCGCATGACTATATATAATTAATGTTGAGTTAATGGTAAAAAATACACCTGAACTATCCTTTCCCCACCAGTTTCACATATAAATTTTTGTGTTTTACCACTAACTCTATAATGCTTAGCTTGCTAGAAATAAACAATGTTGTTAAAAGTACTACAGTATATATAATGCTTGCTAAAAAAACAAGGGTTTAGGGGAAGAATAAGAAGACTTGGGGTTTTTTAATTTAGAGTTATGTATAATAATCGAAGAATGAATTTGGGGAAGAAAGCGGCACATATTTGTATTTATTAAGTTATGTTTTAGTCACAAAAATATGATCCGAATTAATTAAACCAGTGGGAAAAAAGAGAGGTTAGGTTAGGTTATGTTTTGATAAATAGGCGGTGATAGACAAACACGTGATAGTTCATGAAACTCGCGAAAAAGTGATAATTCAGTTGTGTTTTTTACTATTATCTTAATTTTAATAGAGGTCGACTGAAAGTCATTATACCTGAACGTTTTCGGCCTTCTGTTTTTTCACCATTGTAATCGAGCAGTACAAGTGTTGATTTGATATTTTCAAATTGGCCGGCTAAGAGGTATATATAGTGTGTGTGTGTGTGTGTTGTTTGGGGGGGGGGGGATGAAATTTGGTTTTGAGTTCCAAAAGGAGTTGGATTTGTTTTTTTTATCCCACAAAAAGTTAATTCTTGGTTTTTGAATCCTAGTTGGAGACTTGGAGTTGGATTTTGGTCAAGAGAAAAATATTTACTATTTCTGAATTTCATGGCTTCAGTTTCCCTCTCTCACTTCTTCAAAACCAGGTTAAAGACAAAATTTAAAAAATAATTTAAAAGTAATAAAACGAGTTTGCTAGTTTTAAGGACAAAAATGAATCAAAAAGGTAACTGAACAAGTATTTTTAGCAAAATAGATGAACAAAGAATTGTGGATCTTTTGAGATAGTTTTTGGCCATTTTTTTAACTCACTCTGTGAAACCCTAGCCCTACTTAGTAGGCGTTTGGCCATGCAATTTAGAATCATTATTTCATATTTTGACTTCAAATCAGCGTTTGTTTATGAAATTTGCACAAAATATAAACTTCAACTTCATATTATTATTTCAAATTCAAATTCTCCAAATAGTAGGATTTGAGATTCCAAATCATGACTTCAAATTTTTCAAAATGTAAAACTTGACCCATAATTTATATTTTGTAAAAAAAAAAAAAAATCATAAGTTGGTAGATATATTTATATCTACCAACCATTTATATCAAATATTAAAAAAGAATTTGTCAGTTGATAGTATATTTATAACAAATTTACTGTTACATGCTTGACGTGGTAGCAAACTTATAACAAATTTACTCTTACATGATCGGGAAACACATGTTCGACTTGAAGAGATTGTCCGCATCATGCAGGAGGATTATATTAAAGAGTATTTATACTACAACTCATGTTCAATTTTTCTTTTTATTGAAATAAAGTTCGATTAGTAGATGTCGTATTTTTTAGAAAGGCTTTTTGGTAAACGGCGCTATTTATACCTTATTGCTTTTTATTTGGTAAGATTGTATAATAACTGGAGAGTTTTGATAGTTTTCACAACTTATGAGTTTTCCAGATTTACGAAAAAAAATACAACTTAAGAAATTCAAATTACATATCCAAATAAAATTTCATCTTCAAATCAACCTGATTTTATAGGATGATTTCAAATCTTGTCGCGAACGGAGCCTTAGTAACACCTTCCATTAAATTTGACATTTTTAACTTGTACCATTAAGTTTTAAGGTTTAGGATCAAAGTTATAGATTGTTTTTATACATTAAGGATAATTCTTGCTAAGCAAGTATATTGGGGTAAAAAAACAAATCAACCCTATACATTAAGGACTATTTAGATAACTTTCCCAGAACTTTTAGGTGTCGTTTGGTAGGTAGCTAAAAATTGCCCTCCGCGGATTATATTTCCTAACTAATTTATTCCACTTCTTGGGATTATTTTATACCATCTAAAAGATGGTATAAAATAACAGGATAAGTGGGATAAGGGATATCCACTTTTTAAGTTGGGATGCATTTTATACCTTGTTTGATACAAGGTATAAATTTATCAGAATAAATTTATACCCTACCAAACGTGGACAAAATTAATCTATGATATCGAAGATTTATGCCCCTCCCAGCGACCCCTTACAAGGAAGTGGTCCGATTTCTTATTCATTCCTTTCATTTGTTTAACCCCCGTTTGGATGGTTGTAATTTTATTTTGTGAGTCACATAATCAAACTACTTATGTGAGGTCATTTCTTTAGTTGACAAGTGGACACTTGCTTGTTTTAAACATAAAACAAAAAAGGCAATGTTAAATTTAATATTTTTCCTTCCCTAATTAAAATGTTTCGGTAGAAACATAAAAAGAAATAAAAAAACTTAAAATGTTGTAAAAAATTTGAAAATTCAATAATGGTAAAAAAACTTTTCATTAGGTAGAATTTTAATTGCAATGTTTTAGAACCTTTGCTTTCACTATTTTTTTATTGAAATTTTAAAATAGATTATTTCTCTAAAATTTTAATTATTTGATCGAGTATTCAATTGCCAAATATTAACAATCATAGACAGTAAAATCTATTTATATGTTTATAAACTAGTGTTGGTTCGTATCATGCAAACGTCCTTATCTATAACTATATTTAATTAAAAATCATATGTACATTTAACATTTCTAAAATAGATGGAAAAAGCAACTAGAATTTAATTTAACAATAGAAATTCACACATGCAATACTACCTGGGTGGTTATTAAATAAAAAAAGAAAGATAGGATATCAATAATATCTAAAACCAAATTTTGAGAAATTAACGATGATTATTTTGAAAAGTTTTTTCACCATTATATAATAGATATTGATGATTACATATTATAAAGTAAGAAAATAATATAGAAAGATCAATATCATAGAAACCACTCTCTAACAGCCGATATTTTAAATTTTTTATTTTTTTCCTTTTGCTTCTAGCTAAGAAAAATAATTAAAGGAAAATGTGGACTTTAAACCCATTGCATTTTTTGGTTTTATGCTTTAAAACAAGTAAATGTCTACTTGTCAATTAAAGAGATAGCCTCACATGCGTAGTGTTGATTATGTGACTCACAAAATAAAATTTCTCGTTTCCCGTGCTTCATTATTGTATTGTTTTCTGTAAAATCATGTTTGTTTTTCATTATTTTTAAAATTATGTTGTATGGTGTTGTAAATCTGTTGTAATCCCGTGGTTATACAATCATAATTTTTTTAACGGAAAAAGGGCCATCTGTTTTGAACTATGGAAAAAAACAAATATATCGCTCGTTATATTTTGGGGCCAAATATCTATCGTTTATCTAATTACAAATATACCCTTCCGTTTTTAACGGATGACACGTGTCATCATATTATTACCTATATTAACAATTTTCAAATTAATTAAAAATTCAAGCAAACTCATGTTACCTTCGCCGCCACGCATTGCCATAATCAAAAACATATTCACCACCACCCCGCCACCACTATTTTCCGCCGCCACCTTTTAATCACCATAGATTACCACCCCTCACCGCTAAAATTCATTAATTATTTCATCGGCCGTTACCAACCGCCCATTGAAAACCGACAAATTTTGCTAGGAGTGCTTCCTTTTTCTCCATCTTCCTGTTCGTAAATGTTATCATCAATAACTCCGCTGATGAACTTGAATTAAACGGATCAACCGTTTACCTTTTCATTATCACCTTAAAAAAGAGAAGAACAACTCCGATTCATCAATATCTCTTTTGATAAGGAAAATCATTTAGATCCCACATGGTTCTCTAAACTCAAAAAATCCAAATATCCCAAAACTATAAAATGGAAATTAAACCAAATTTCGAGAAAAATTTTGCATTTTTTTTTTTTTTCACCATTATATCTTTTCGATGGGGTGGGCATGGGTGTGGTAATGGGTAATGGCTATTTGCTAAAAAGGAAATAGCCATTTCTTGTTCTTTTGGGGTGGTTTTAAAGTGGTGGTGAATTTTTTGACTTTTGCCCGCTAGCTAAGAAAAATAATTAAAGGAAAATGTGACTTTAAACCCAGCTTGCATTTTTTAATTAATTTAAAATAGTTAAAATAGGCCAATAAAGATGACACACGTCTTCGTTAAAATGAGGTGATATTTACCACAAAAGATAAAATGGTAAGGATATATTTGACTTAAAGATATAAGCCTGATATTTAACCCTTTTTCAATAGTTCAGGGGTATATTTGACCCTTTTCCGTTTTTTTAACCATGAATTTTATAGTTTTTGTATGGTTACGTATTTTATTTTTTCATTATACCCCCACCCTACCCACTCATCTCCATCGCACCAAAAACCACCCCGCTCCACCCTAACCCCTCCATCACCACCCCAACCACCCCAACAACTCCCGCCCTCTGCCACCCACCAACCCCACTATCCCACCCCACAACCACTCACCCCCACCCTACCACCCACTAGCCCCCTCCCCAACCCAAAACCACCAACCCACCTATTAAACACCCTCACCCATCACCTACTTTTTTTTTAAAAGTTTCTATTTTATTCTTTTATCTTAGTTTTATTAAGACTTAATGCACATGCGCACCCCTAAACTTTCCTCTTTTATCTATTTTGGCACCCCAACTAAATATTTTTCCTATTGAACCCACTGAACTTGACTTCAAAGTGTGTATCAAACACAATCCGACTTACACAACATATATGGTGAGTTTCATTTTTTTTTTAACTCAAGTACGGTTGGCACAAGACCCTACAAATTACAAAATTAAAACTTAAAATAACTGAAAATTAAAACTTATTTTACAAAGTGAATCAAGAATTCACATATGAATACATCATTAGCATAGCATTATCTTTATCAACATAGTCAAATTCCATACATATATTAGCTTAACTTCCAAGGATGCATCATGTGAAATGTTATGTAAGTCGGATTATGCTTTTGATAACTACCTGTAGAGATCAAGTTCGGGGGTTGATAGACAATGACTTAGTGAAATCTTGCGTAAATGAAAAAAAGGAACAAGTTTAAGAGACCGCATATGCATTAAGCCTTTTATTATTAATAAATATATATAAACTAGTTTGTAATTAAGGGTTAAAGAGTATTTTAATAAATTTACATGTTATTATACGATACTGATTTATTAATACAGTACAATACAATACCCAAAACCATGGGTAGACCATCCGAACAGAGACTAACTTTCCTGGATATTTTCCATTTATTAACCAACTATATAGTCTATACCGGCGATCGAAAAAATAAAATAAAAAAAAGAGTTATGGCAACTGATGAGACTCTCTCAACTCCGACATACTTCGTGGCGGTACACGTCGGCGCGGGATATCACGCGCCGTCGAATGAGAAATCTCTCCGTTCCGCCATGAAAAGCGCGTGTCTCGCCGCCACTTCTGTTCTCCAAAAGGTCTCTCTCTATACTTTTCTTTTTAGTTCTGATTAAAAAAAAAAAAATGTACAACTCTTTAATCTCAATTTTACACGTGACATGCTAAGACCACAAAAAGAAAGGGCATTTTGGTATATTCCATGAAGATTCAAAAGTTTATCTACTTTCTTAAAAGTCCGTGTCAAGTCAAAACCGGATAAAAAAATTAAAATGGAATAATTGAAGTTTTAACTTCTAAAAGTTGATCTAATTTATGTGGCACTTTTTGCTTTTTGAGAGTCAATTTCATTAAATTTTGAAGTTAAATTGGATTAGATTAACTTAATATTTTAAGATTAAAATTTATATATTTAAAAAATACATGAAAAGTACTATATTTGCAACTTTTCTCATATCAATTTGATGAAAAAGTACATCTTAAAATATTGGTCAAAGTTAACAGCTTGAATCTATGAAAAGTGTCGCGTAAATTGGGACAGAGGGAGTAATTGATGTGTCACAAAATGAAGAAAGTATTTAGTTGGAGTAATTGATGTGTCACAAAATGAAGAAAGTATTTAGTTATCTTTTCCCAATTTGCCCTTGCCATATCCCCATATAATTATGTCAACCTAAAAAGAAAAGAAAATGATAATTAAGAGTATATTAGTCAAAAGCCCTCTTAACTTTTAGGCATTAGTGAATTTTTTAATTCATGTGCTCAAGCTTAAAACCTTAATTATTTTGAGCCGGAGGGAGTATTTAACTATAAAAGCGTGCAAAATTTCAATTTTTTTTGGATGGTCGTTACACATGGTTTCATAATGTAGGTATGGTATAGTATATTATTGTATTGTATTGTACACAGGGGTGGATTTAGAGGGTGGTGAGGGTGTTCACCCGGCAAAAAATTACATTGTATGTATAGGGTAGATTGTCCGTGTTTATGTATATATATTAACTTTTGAATATCCTGAACAAATGTAAAAGATTAGTTCAAGCGGTTCAGGGTGTTCAAAATTGTCTCTAGTGTCCTTGGTTCGATTCCTAGGGTCAACATTTTTTTTTATATTTAGCTTTTGTTGTTTTTCCGAACCCCCTGAGTGAAAATCCTGGATCCGCCACTGATTGTACAATAATATTATTGTATGCTTTTATAGTTAATTACATATGCATATTGATCCGTGCATTCAACTCCAATTATATACTCCTTTCTTCCCAATTTATGTGACACATTTCAAGATTCAAACGAGTTTTTCTTTGACCACGATTTTTTCAAATTTCTTTAAATATTTTGAATTGTAAATTACTATAGTACTTTTTGCCTAGTTTCCAAATATGTAAATATTATGTCAAAAAACTTACAAATTCTATGTTTGAATACACGAAATCCAAAGTGTGCCACATAAATTGGGACAGAGGGAGTATGTAGTTGATTTTTAGTCTTTTATCTATTTTGAATCGTAAATTTTGCCAAAAAAGCAACTAACTTAATATTTTGGATCCGCCCTCTTTGTGTTGGTTTACTTTCAGGGTGCTGGTGGATGCATAGATGCTGTTACCGCCGCAATTCAAGTATTGGAGGTACTTCAGTAACTTCATACTTCTCTTTCTGATAACCTTATAGTGGAATCTGTTTTCGGTCATGTACTTTTCAACATCTGAAGACTACATGAATGTGTTATAGAATCTTGTTGAGAATTACGCACATTTATCAAATTTGTGACGCATTATAATGCAAGGATGTTTTCTGTTAGTCAATTTCTTAAGAGGTGAAGAAATTTAGATAAAAATGTGGTGCTTGTAGCATAAATAAAATCTGATGGAAAGATGGTCAGATAAGTGCAAAGTTCCATAAAATAGGCTCAAATTGTCTTGACATTGATTGTTATGTTCGTGGTTAAATCCTGGTTAATAACTAGCTTTAGCCTTGAGATGTCAATAAGTTGGAGAATAAGCTTTTTTAATTTATAATTGTTGGTCTCTAATTGAATGTCCTATTTTGAAGTGGCTTTGTTATTGAAATGGTTAACAAAGAGTTTAGTTAGAAGGGGTGCATGTGGAGGCACTAGTTACTTTTGATCTTTAGAGAATAGATTAAGGACGAACTGGTTTTTGGAAGAGAAAGTGTCACTCTAATACAGGTTTCTTGTTGCATAGTAAAAAAAGTACCTTTATTGGTAAAACGATGAAATTAGTGAGTAGCTCTGGACAAAGCTGGGTATAATATTTGGGACAGAGCCACAGAGGTAGTAACAAATTTTACTTGAAATGTAATTATTATATAAGTTAGTTGCAATCTATGTCAAAGTTGATTGAAGAAGGTATTCAATTACCGAAGAATGTAATAGGGTGAAAAGTGTATGATGCCTGATGAGTCACTTGGGGCAAGTTTGTTTCTGCTGTTCTATAAGCTTGTAAAATGTCGAAATTGTATTAAAGTTTGTTATAACTTCTCAAAAAAGAAAAATTGCACAAAAAAGTCTCATTTCTGAAGTCTTAAAATCCCTTTCAAGCATTGAGTGTAGGTGAAGTTATATTCTTGCAGGATGATCCATATACAAATGCCGGACGGGGTTCAAATTTGACAGAGGATGGTCACGTGGAGTGTGATGCTAGTATTATAGATGGTGATTCTGGAGCATTTGGTGCCGTGGGTGCAGTGCCAGGTATTCTCAGAGACAATGATCATGTACTTCGAGGTCATGCATTGGCGATGTATTCTAAAGTTTGTCGTTATTGCTTTAGATTTAATACTCTAGTTCTTGTGGCATCCATTTTGTTTACTCTTGCTACATCTTCTGTGAAGTTAACCATTACCAGGTGTCAGAAATGCCATTGAGATTGCTGCTTTGTTGGCCAAGGAACAGATCTCTGGTTCTTCACTGCTTGGACGAATATCTCCAATGTATACTTTCCTTTAGATGTCTTGTAAATAACTCTATATTTCTTTGAAAAACCTTTAGATATTGCCTTTTGTATTGATATATAAATCGTCAACCTTTTTCTAATATCATGAGCAATATGAATGCATCATTGGCCAACTATATTTGTTTAAGAATCAAAGAAATTGGAATTTGCTAAAAAGGAAGCGGGTCCAATAAACTTATGTGGACCGAAAAAAAAAATTAGTTGAGAGACGTGTCTGTCAGTTTTGATGCATTTGTTATTGCAAATTTCTCATTGTTCATCTATATGATAAAAGATGTTTAATGTTTTACATTATTTATCAATGTTGACTACTTTGATTCCATTGGCTGAACTTTTTTCTTTTTAAATCTTAGGGGACATAAACACTAATGATGATGAAAAAATTGTTTTTAGAGCTCTTGTTCCACTCATTGCATCATTCCTTTTTCAGAGTTTATTTATAGATAGAAGTCCATTACTTTGTGTCTTGTTTGACTTGTTTCTTTTGAGCTGAGGGTCTATCGAAAACAGCCTCTCTACCCCGTAAAGGTAGAGGTAAGGTCTGCGTACATCCTACCCTCCCAGACCCCACTTGTGGGATTACACTGGGTATGTTGCTGTTGTTGTTTGTTTGACTTGTTTCTTCGTCCAACATTATATGCTAATGAAACTTTTCTGGTCTAGGTTTTTAGTTGGTGAAGGTGCCCGTGCATGGGCGAAGTCAAAAGGTGTTGTTTTACCATCAAGTATAACAGAGGCTGACGAGGTAGAATACACTCTTCTTAAATGTGGATTTTTTTTTCAATGCCAAATACTGGTAATTAGATTATGTAAAATATATTGAAGTGTGTAACCATCTCATCTAAAAGCTTAAGCTATTAGAGAGAGTAAACTTTTATCTACTTATAATTATCTCTAGATGCCCCCTCATGTGCAAGCCTGATTCTTTATGATGAGCCAAGCACGTGAAAATTATGTTTAATAATAATGGGTGCAGTGAGACTCGAACTTAGGACCTCTGTCTGCTCTGGTACCATGTTAAAGAAAAATGACCTTTAGCCTAACTCAACTCCACAAGCTAGTTTATGAGGTGAGGATTGTCCAAGTTCATATAAAGAGACATTCCCATCCCTAATGAGCCGATGTGGGACTTAATAATAATATTATTATGATAATTGTTCCTTCAATTGGATTTTTTTTTTTTTGGCTTACTCATATTAACTTTGTAGTTTTTGATTTGCAAACTCCAGTTGTTTCACCTCCTTGAGTTTGAGAGCAAGAAGGCATGTTGAAATTCTAAAGGAACATATTTATGCTAGATTTGTCTAGATCCATTTTTAGGTCTATATTAGTTGTATAGAATATTTTAATGATTGTTTAGTAATCGAAAATCTTGATAACTGTAAAGTGCTTGTCCTTGTATTGAGGTATATCCAAAAACGAGTAAAAGTAGGTAACAAAAGGAGAGGGATTGTTGTCCTTTATTAGTGAGGGCAAGCAGCTATTTATTATTATATACTCTCATATGTTTATCAACCAATTGAATAAAAGTTTTTTTCCTCCTTTCATTATGACATCTAAATATAGTTGAAAAGACTAAACTTTAAAAATTACGACACCCTAGATTAACTCCCTTTGGTCTTTCTTAAAAGTTTAAACCCAACTTTATCACGAGTTTTCACTACTCACTTCAGCTATTTGTGGAGCTAAATTGGTTATCCATCACATTCCACTTTCCTACTTTTTATCTTAATTGGTTCTGTTGAAGTGTGTGACCATCTCCTCTAAAAGCACACATTTATTTACTTACATTCTCAACACTCCCCCTCATGTTCAGGCTTGATTCAATTTTATAAGCCAAGTACGTGAAAACTCTTTTTGATGAGGGGTGACGCCGTGACGTTGAGACTCGAACCCAAGACCTTTGCATGTTCTGATGCCATGTTGAAGTGTGTGACCATCTTATTTAAAAGCTTAAGCTGTTAGATGTATGTAATTATATCCTCAACAGCTTCCTACTATATGATTTATTAATTAATGCTTGAAATTTTTCTTTAAATATCGACTTCTCGGGTCAGCTAATTGCATTTTAAGGCTAAGATTATTAATGGACATTCTTTTGCCAATACTCTAAGTTTGAGGGTGTCAATGACACTTTAACAGTGGGAAGATATGTATATAATTAAAGGGAAGCGCTTAACACTTTTTAAGCTAAAAGAGAGGTCTCTTGAATGTCAATCAACTAGATGGGTGGTCTATCTAATTGTTTGATTTTCCTTTAATCAGTATTCTTAGTTTTTGCCTTGAAGTATTCTATTTATTTTTGATACGGAGACAGTGGCTTGTGACCGAGAAGGCAAGAACCCAATGGAAAAGATACAAAGCAATGCTTGATGATGCCAAGGCTGTTAATGATGCTTCTGACATGAAGATGACTCATGCTAAGGAGACTAATGCAATATCTGGTAAGTTGTAGCATATTGTTAGTCAAGGTCTTTCGACTTTGTAAGACATATTCTCTATGTTTAAGATTTTTCTCGGATTTCCTTATCATGATGTGGGGAAACAAATCGACATCTCGATATGATACAGCCCTTTCACTTTTAGTTGGGAAAGAACGGCGAAAAGCCAGAGAGTGGACAAAAGTACTTATCTCTTCCAATTTATGGGACATATTTTGAATGGCACAGAGTTTTAAGAAAAAACTGAAGAGTTTTGAAACTTGTGGTCTAAAACATGCCATAGCATTTGTGTGGCTTGAAAACTTTTGAAACTTGTGGCCTTAAACTGTTAAACATGCCATAGCATTTTTGTAGTTATAAAAGCTTCTCATTAGAGGTAAAATGATTAAGTGCAAAATCAGTGGTCTCCAAATTTAGAAGTGTTATTCTCTTTGGAACAGACTGAAAAGGAAAGTGTCACATAAACTGAAATGGATGGGGTACCATTTTGAGTTCTGATGAAACTGGCATTACATAATATGAGGTCTCAAGTGTCTCAATTTTGCATTTAGTTAACATTAGGCGAATCTTTTTTTATTTTGTTTTCTGAAAAGGACATTAGGCGAATCTCAAACCCTCTGATAAGTTGTATCCTTAGAAGTTGTTGCTGCTCATATACAAGATTGTATGTTTCTAGTATATGAAATATTTCCCTGATATACAATTTGCAGAGTCTAAAAGATATCCTCTACGAAATTTTCGAAGTGTTTCTTGTGCTTTAGGCTGCTTGTTGACTATGTTAGTGACCATACTATCTTTGACATAATTGATATCTCAAGTAGTCTGAATTGAGTGGAGATGGATTTCCTGTGATTGTGCATTTTTGTCATAGGGAATGACTCTAATCTTCTGCAAGCTACTTAGATACTCCAGGGGCATGATATATATGCATTTTACTTTACTAGAAACTTGCTTAGTCAACAAGGTTTGACCAAAAATAAAATGCTTCCATATAAACAGTATTTTCTTGTTGACATATTCTTGTTGGCTGGACCATCTTGGTTTTCCAGTAATTTTTCATATTCAGTAAATATTAGTGTATTGTTAGTTTGCTTGTTTCTCTTTCCCTCTTCCCGGTGTATGCGTGTCTCATACATGTGCATTCTTTTTCAGAAGTAGAGAGCCAACCATCTGATCAATTGAGGGGAAATGGAGTGGGTGACCAAATCTCCTTGCTAGATGCATTAGATGAGGATTTAATTTCAGACACTGTTGGGGTTATCTGTCTCGATTCGGAAGGACATATGGCTTGTGGAAGCTCTAGTGGTGGGATAGCACTGAAGGTGATGCATCTAGAAATGATTTATAAACTTCTATCTAAAAAATGATATATAAACTTGAAGATTTTACAGATGTTTCTCTGCCCGACTTCTGCTTTTTTCTGGTATACCCATATATGTGCTTGTTTTGAATTTATACACTTGAAGGTTTCAAAATAAGAAGGATTGAGACTGGTGCAGTTTTATCTGGGTGTTAGTTACTTCAGTTGGTGGTGGTGGTGTTTTGAATTCAGGCTTTAAATTTATATGATGAAGATTATGAATTTAAGATTATAGGTCACGGGTTCGAGCCTTGGAAGCAGTCATTAATGCTTGTATTAGGGTAGGCTGACTACATCACACCCCTTGGGGTGCAACCCTTCCCCGTACCCCGCTAAACGCGGGATGCTTTGTGCACGGGGCTGCCCCTTCAGTTTTTCTCTTATCAGTAAGATTACCTTAAGTTGTACTTAGAGCCTGAATATGGCTGACACTGCTGTTCGGACCTGGAAAGTAGAAAATTCTCATTATGTCATAGTATAAGTGAAAGGTTGTAATTGAACACAAATGCTGTTCTTGAACAAGGGGGTTGCATTTGTCAATGCATATGTCTTTTGGGAAAGAACCAGTTATCCATATTGGTTTTCTCGGTAATTCTAACAAGACAGAATTGTCTGTTGATCAACATTTTCAGGCAGTCTCTTCTCCTTCTGTGTCGATTTTTAATGGTCTTGTCTATCTAAGGAGTTTCTGAGGACTTCCATCAAGAACCAATGCAATTTTCTGGTCAAGCAGCAAGAGCTAAAACACCCCAATGCAAAGCTAATTGGTGTACCCTCTAGAGAAAAAAGGGAGGGACAAAAATACGACTCACATTTGTTAATAGATAAGAGTTAATAGTGGTGGATAGTGAGCATAGGGCCAAGCAAGCTAAAGTGCTAACAACACTGAGATCCTTGAAGTTGTTTATTTGCATCTTCTCTATAGCTAGATAGATATACACATATTGCTGTTGAACAAATATAATATACACATATTTTCCCATCTTCTATACCTCTGCTGCTTCTACTAAACTTCTTAGTATTGGTTAAAGGTTACTACTGTGTATAAATTAGCTTTGTCATTTCGTTGGATAGTGAGAGGCTTTACAAAATTGTTTGCGGCCTGAATTTGTCCTTTTAGTTTGATATGAGCTGCTGGCTTTGTCATGTTCACCCTTTGAATGATCAGATCGTTTTCTCTTACCCTCCTCTCATTTCTTCTTCATAGTTCTTCTGTATATCCTTTTCCTGCACTGGACTCTCTGCTCTTGACTGACTGCTTGAAAGGCTTATTTCATGCTTCAACTTTACAAGTACCATTTAAGTGAAGATTGAAGAACTATGATATAATTGAATGAATTAGTAAGTTGTACCACAGTTTTGGTTTCCTCCAAGATGTTTGCTTCTGGTTGAGCTTTGAATTTCTCTTTTGCTTGCAGTATTCATACAATCTACTCGGAGTGTACAGCTTTCTTGCTTTCGATGTCTATTATTTCCTTTAGCCACCTAAATTGTTGTGAAACTTCCCTGGTTATAAATCTTAATGTATTTGCAACAGCAGAAGTCCTTTTCCATTTTTTCTTTATATAAGTTGATACATTCTTTGGTCCTTTTCCATTTTTTCTTTATATAAGTTGATGCATTCTTTGGATTGCTTATTTCTTCAGTCTTTGAACTTTTAACAGGTAAGTGGGCGTGTGGGTCTCGCAGCAATGTACGGTTCCGGTTGTTGGGTATCGTCAAAGGGACCTTTTGGAGCTCCATTTTTAGTGGGATGCTGTGTCAGTGGTGCTGGAGAGTACCTAATAAAAGGATTTGCTGCTCGAGAATGCTGTATTTCGTCATCACTGTATGTTTGCCTTGTACCAAAGATACTTTTTTCCCATTTCTCCACATTACTTTTTCTCCCTATTATTAGCTGTGGCCAATACGATTGTTGATTTCCTTTACATGGAGAAAATTTTACCATTGTTGAATTTGTGGACTTTAACATGCACATAAATCATAATCCATCTCACATTTCACACTGGAATTTGATATTGACCCGTTTCTTTTTGCAGGTCTCAAGCTGGTCCATCTTCTGCCTGTAAAAAGGTTTTGCGAGCTGTTCAAGAAAACAGCCAGTATGGCGCTGAAAGAAGTGCTGGATTCCTTGTAGTTCAAGCAGAGCCTCCAAGATTGGTGAGGCTGCCAGTGTTTCCTTATCTCTCTCTTTTCCCATGCTTTTATCTAAAGGAAAGAAAATAAAGGAACTTACACATTGGCTGGCAAATCCATTGTCCATAGGTCGGGGGCAGTTTGGCTAAGTTGGAAGCTGTTGAGATTGCAGCTGTTTACTCTACCTCATCTTTTGGAATAGGTTATTTTGGCAGCTCTATGGATAGGCCCAAGGTATCATAAATCTGCATAAGCTCACATTTTATGCAACACAAAACCTATTTTTTGTGTTTAAGCTGATGGTCCTAGTTAAGTAATCGTTTCTCTCTGTGTATGTGTATGTGTCTGTGTATGTGTGTCTGTTTGCGAGGGGTGAGGGGAGCAAAGGCAGGAGCATCTGCATGACAATCCATTATGTTGCTTTAATGATAATTAGATTAATTTGGAGCAGGTTGGCTAATGGTCAAAGTTGATCACTGAAAATATAGATATCCTCGTCTTGGAACTTTTATTTTCAAG
Organism: Lycium ferocissimum; assembly: GCF_029784015.1. Lineage (NCBI taxonomy): Eukaryota > Viridiplantae > Streptophyta > Magnoliopsida > Solanales > Solanaceae > Lycium > Lycium ferocissimum. Next base: position 43,707,456 of record NC_081349.1, read on the forward strand.
GAGAATCCCATCCTCTAGACAGATATCTGTTTGATTGGTGGAAAACACGAGAGATTAGTTATATACTTTTTTGAATTGTACAATACCTTTGCCAATTGACAAAATTTGTTACTAGTATGATCAACAGCCAATCTTCGAGCTTAATAAATTTTGAACCTAGAGAACTCAAGTTCGAGTTTTGGATTGGTGATGGGGTTGAAAGATGATAAGAGCCTGTTCATACACTTATCATATAATATAAATTGTTACAATTGGTTAACTAAAAGGAACCAGACATTGCTCAAATCTAGCTTTGCTTTGATATGTTAGGAGAGGGCTTTCAATTTTGCAGATCTCACACAGCTTTCACTGATTCTGTTCTTCAAAATACTAGTACTTTTTATAACATTCAACATTTTTAGCCGACCATTATTATAGTTATCATTGTGAATCTTCTACAGGTTTCAGTGCTTAGGAGTAAAAAACAACAAAATAAAACTGGAATTGATGAGTTTGCAGCACGAGTCAATCTTGTGGCCAAGAAATAGTAGTGTTGCAGCTGGAGAGCACAGTGGCATTGGAATAAGGACTTTCCATTTCAATGGCACCATCACTGAAACTAATTATTCAATCAGCTAAGAACTGGAGAGCACGATGTCCAAGATACGGCTGAGGCCACTAGAATGCAGTTGAAGGAATGATAAAAACGTAGTTGAGCCAAAAGGAATTAAGGATTCAAATGAAAAAATAGTTAAGAGATTGTTGCAGACATGATCAAGTAGAACTGATTTTGAATTTTGCTAGAAATGTTGCAACTATACATAACTCTTATTAGTATTTACATTCTGAGACATTCATTTCTGTCTTTGGTTCTTGCGGAATATGTTCTGGTAGCCTTGTGTGAAATACATTGTCCGAAGTCATGTACATTAACAAAAATTTATTTGATGAATGGTACAATAACCAAAACAAGGTTACAAAAGGTAAGGCAGCGGCTGAGAATTAATCAATTTAGCAAGGGAACTTCCCATTCTTTATATGCGTTTCATTTTTTACGATAAAACTACAAACTAAATTTATTATTCTTCGTAGTTGTTATTTCTTTCTTCCTTACTCTTTGTAAGTTTGTGCAAATTTTCTCAAATCAGTATTTCCTTCTGATACACAAAAGCTTTTTTTCAAATTAGAATAGTAGAATTATGTTTTTTAATTTGTTATAAATTATTTTTTTGTTTCTTAAATTTTAATATAAAAATATGGAGGATTCACTTCATTTAGATGAATCCAGAGGTATTATATCTGAAGTTTCGCCTTACATTTTCGAGTGAGTAAAGAAATTTTCAACTTACTTTTTCAAACAATGCTAAAGACTTTTCTTTGTTAATAATGTAGTTTTGCCAATTTTAATAGGTCATTACCCATAGTAATAATTCTCTATATGCCATTAAATCTAGTCATATTTTCATTTGCAGACAAAGAAAAACTACAAACTGGTATTGGGCAAGGTCTACATCACCAAGTAAAGACTTTCAAGTGTTATAATATCAAATCTAAACACTTTATTACATTTAATTAAAACATGCATAAAAAGTTAAAATTAGAATTGTAGGGGGCACTCAATAAAGAGCACCCCTCCAAAAATAGGCGTATGCCACTATTTGTAATGCGCACACGGTATTCTTTAGTAAAAAGCGAAAGAATAGTTCCCCTTTTCTCGAATTGGTCCATTTCGAGTTGGCCCATTCCCCTTCGACTGGTCATCAAAGGAGAAGAACTGAGAGAGTATGCTATGTGTGGGCTTTGTTTTTCATTCATTTTATATTGTACGAAGAACAAGAGTACAAAAGTAATAAGAGAGGCGGCTATGAAATCTGCTGCTCTGGCCGCTGTTCTGTTACCCGGTCTTGGTGGCTTTGTGCTCACTGCGTGGCTGCGTGGATGTAATGCAATAGCTTGGGAGTGAGTTAAGAATAATTATACAAGTTATGAAAAATTATACAACAAAAAATATAAAAAATAAAGCAAATTATTTCAAATCTAACACGAATTATAAAATATTAATATAAAACTAATTTTAGGCGTTAAGATTATTTTGCACGTACAACTGCAAGAACCCAATTGCATAAAGAAAATTAAAACGTTTTTTTTTTTTTGGCTGAACGTTAACATCATGGCTGAAAGTAACACTAACTGAACGAGGTAATAATTTTCCCAAGTTTAATTATGAATCCACAATTTACAAGGCACGCTTTTAATTGATTTCGGAATCACATTTATAAGTAGTGTATGTTTTGTCTTTGATGCTACATATGTCATCACCAAGAAAGGTTGTGGTCAGCGATAACTGATATTCATTCTTAAGGAGTGCCGAGGTTCGACACTGCAAGATAGAATCGCCTTTATTATGAAACGCTTTACCTTAGACGTGAAACTTCCTCCAAATTTAATCGAGCGTCAATAGTACAGGTACTGGACACTGGAACTGCGAGGTGTTTTCAAGTTCCAATATCCTGTAGTTAGGTTTGTTGTATGTTAAAAAACATGCCCTTCTTAAATTGATGTCTCCATCATTTTCATCAACATTATAACTTCTCTTGTTCTGCCGTACAAAAATTCCTATTGGCATGAATTTTTTCCTGACAAAAAGACAATATATTCCCTCCGTCCCACATTATTTGTCCACTTTTCTTTTTATGCACCCTTTAAGAACTCATAAATAAAAATGTAATTTTACTATATTACCCTGGTCTCTCTCCAATTAATTGTACTCTAATCAATATTAGTTACTTCAAAAAACAAGTAATGTTAATGGAAAAGTAGGAAAAACTTAATTAATTCTATCTTGACTTTGTGAATGGACAAGTATTTTGGGACGAATATTTATAGTAATGTGGACAACTAATATGAGACTGATGGAGTAATTTGGAACCAAGGATGGTCTCTATCAGCTTAACTAATTAACTCCCCACTCTATAACAATGCTCTCTTGAACACACGTATCTCAATCGTATACTTCTTTTTTACTTGGTTATATCAGCTCTTGCATAGTTACATTTGGCTTTTAATACTTTTTCCTTCTTCTTTTCAAATTTTAAATTAAGCTGGTTCTGACATTCTATCTTTAGTACTCTTTCCATTCTAGTTTATATGTTTTACTTTTAATATTGAGATGTATCAAAATGTTTAATTCCATTTTAATGGTTATATTATAGTATAAACAACTTTCAAGATGTGTTCAATCATATGAATTTTCACTATCAATTTAATGTTTTTCTGCTACTATCATACGAGTCAAAATAGCATATTAAAGTCCCCATCAAAAATCAAACACTGTCACATAAATAAATAAGACGGAAGATGGGTTGAGGGGCAGCTCACTTGGTAACAGTGAAATGTACAAAGAATCCCCAACACAGATTCAACTTAGACTAACCTTGTTAGATAAAAACCAAGCATCTTCAATAAAACAGTTAGTTTGTCTTGGAAGATCACGAAATAACTGTCATAATTAATCCATATACAGCTGGTAGATACTTGTGTCGGACAATTTCACACTATAAATAGTTCTGCTTGTTACCTATATTATACCCCTCTCAAAGACAAGCAAAACAAAAGGAAAGATAGAAAATTTAGAAGAAAATGAAGAAGGGCATTAGTCCAAAATTTGCCATTCTCATTCTCACTATAATTCTTGTGAGTACAGTAATTTCATCTGCCATGGCACTACAATCGTCGTGCAACCCTAGCGTGAAGATTAAAGGCATAAAACCACCACCAGGGAAATGCAAAATAGGTTATCAATCAGAATGTTGCAAGCCTGGAAAATCTTACACCACTTACAAATGCTCCCCTCCTGTTTCTGGCAAGACGAAAGCTGTTCTAACTATAAACAGTTTCCAAAAAGGCGGTGATGGTGGTGGAAAATCCGAGTGTGACAACAAATACCATTCAAATAACAAGCCGGTGGTTGCACTCTCAACAGGTTGGTTCAGTGGTGAAAAGAGGTGTATGAAGAATATTACAATTTATGGGAACGGAAGGCAAACAAATGCTATGGTAGTGGACGAGTGTGATTCCACAATGGGATGCGACGATGTTCATGATTATCAACCACCGTGTGATAACAACATTGTCGACGCATCCAAAGCTGTTTGGAAGGCATTGGGAGTGCCTAAGAAGCAATGGGGACAACTTGATATATTCTGGTCTGATGCTGCTTCTTCTTGATTTTAAATTTATGTTTTTTTCAAGATTAATGAACAAGATCTAAATGTGATAAAGCTTATGTAACTAAGCAAAAGCAAGCAAATAAAAGGCTAGCTGATGAGTAAACTGTTTTCAGTTGTGAATCTTATGCTAGAAAGTAATCCTGCTATCTTCTTTTCTTAATCTAATTGGGGCAAAAGAGAAATCTAGTTTAGAAGTCAAGTAAAGAGTACTTTGGATTTCAGAGAATGATAAACAGAGGGCACCAGGTATAAAATTCAAATGAACCTATAGGCTTATATTATGACAATATCATCATATTAGTAGCCTACATAGACAAAATTGAAAACCATAATCAAGGAAATAACAAATGACAAGGGCCTGCAGGAACTACAATTGCCATAAGGTAATTATAAGTAAATCTTCATTATAAGTGAACCCTCGAATGTGTTCAAAGATCTTGAAATGATCTTCCAGTTTGGGGAGAATTTGCCAAACTATACTGCTGGCCTCGGGCTCCAAACTGATGGTGCCACAACATAATGGAAGTAGATGGTCTTAACAATTAATCAAATGAATGAAAGCGAAAGAAATTTTGCGCTATTGAGATAGTTGAAAAGGAATATAACGATAAAAGTAACTTGGCAAAAATGGTAACTAACCTCTTATCACAAGTTAAACTACATTAGTTATTGTAAAAAAGAAAATCTTTACATTTTCAGTATGTATAACTATGTAATGCGCTTATAAATCTAGACGAATTATCCTTGAAAAGGTGGGAATTAAAATTTACAAAGAAATAATCAGGGCCAGAAAGACATACATGTCGATACACAGAGATCAGCATGATTAAATCATTGTAGAACATTAGATGGAACTACGGATAAAAGTGTGTTACCAAGCTGTTTGAAAGGCATTAGGCGTGCCTAAGAAGCAACAAGACCAACTTTTGATGTATTCTGATCCGATGTTGCTTCTTGATTTAATGTTTGTTTGAGGTTATAATGATCTGCATGTTTTTATTCACAAATGATGAGAAGTACTTAATTGTTAAAGAAGTGTTTATTTATCAAAACTCTTGCTTGTAGCTTGTCTAATGCTTGGCACTAATCGTAGTCTTGTGCCTATCCTTTTGATGCACTAATGGTTCCAACATTTTTTCCTGAGCGGGGAAGGAAAGTTGAGAAATTGGATTTGGAATATAATAGTTCAGCTCCAAAGTAAAAGTTAGTTTATGAGGCATATTCAAATGTGAATATGAATATTTAATAATTGAGACTGTTCTTTTTTTTTTTTCATCGGAATGTATAAACTCGTCTTTGTTGAAAGTTAATAAATATAAAATTTAAATAATATAATAAATTAATCTAATATTATATCAATAAAGTATTTTTTAAAAATTATACGGCAGTTGGTAGTGCCGATCGATGGCTAGCGATTGTGGTTATGGTTGTGGTTGTGGGTGCAGGTGTTGATTGGGGATGGTATAGGCTGATAATGTTGTCAGTGATGTATATACCTCTAGTAGTTAGAGGTAATAGTGGTTGACAATAGTTGTTAACAGTGATGGTTGATGGTGGAAGTTCATGGCGGTGACCGGTAATTGTGGTGGATGATATTGTGATAGCTAATGATGGTGGTGAATGATGATGGTCGTTAGCGAGATATAGTGGTAGCTAATGTTGGTGATTGATGATAGTGATTGATAGTTGTGGTAATGTTGATTGGTGGCGATGATTTTAAATGATGGTTAATGATGATTGCGGTTGAGAGATTGTGATTGGTGGAAGATGATAGTTGATAATGGTAGGCTTAACGGAGGCGATTATCGGTGAAAGTGGTGAAGTGGTGGTAAACATTTATTTTTGTAGAAATCCTTGAATATAAACATTTTGCATACCCCTCAACTTTGCGATGTCACGACCCAATTCACGAGTCGTGGTGGCACCTACACTATCCCTCCCGAGTAGGCAAACCACATTCCCAATAACAAGTTAAATAAGCGAAAAATTGAATAAGAAGAAGTTATCAAGTTTTAAATACTTATCATAACTAGAAATGTCACGACATCTCCAAAATCTGGTCAAAGGGTATAAGAACGCTAAACGTAGTCCGGAATACAAGTTTGAAAATACCCGAAGGATACATATTGTCTGTCGAATACAAAAACAGAAATAAATAAAGAAGGTCCTTCAGGGGCCATGGATGACCAAGTAGCTCACCCTGAATGACTGAAAGATGTCACCCTCGCGTATCAACCACGGGCTAGAGCGGAGGTCGGATCGTACTCTACACTCAACAAAAAGTGCGGCAAAAGAAGAGTAGTATCGGTACAACACTACATCGCTAAGCATCATAGGCCGACAATGATTAGATAACGCGTGAAGAAATGGAAACTAACAAGTAGCACATAGAGCAAACAGGCATGGTCACGTATCATATACAAGTAAACTGTAAAGGAATCATGAAGTCAACCAAGACAGATATAGTTCACCAAATGATCAGTCAAATATATGAGTGGATGAATGCAATGCAATGCAACAGTCACCTCTCTCACTCCACTCTCGTACACACATGCTAAGGGCAGTGCCTCAAAGCCATGACCCATGGGGGACCCGCGAAGTCCATGTACCACTCTTGCTCTCCGGCAGAAACCTCGGAGTCTATCAATAACTCTCAATCTCCGACAAAGACATCGGAGTCTCTCTGTCACTCTCAATCTCCGACAAAGACCTCGGAGTCTCTCAATCACTCGCCTCACCACTATCACAAGAATAATATGGAAAGCATGTCATGCATGATATCAGTCTCAACAATATCACCAATATACAATCAACAAGTACAAGTCATATTACTGTCCACTGTTCAATTATCAATATTACAATTCCTTTTCACGTGATGAGTGAGCTAGTATGTGACGGAGATACAAACAGGTAATAATCACAGAAAATAACACATGTGGCGACAAGCCCACATAACAGCTGACAGAACCAACTCAATTGGAATTCACTTCCACTCTATGCCCGAAGGCCTAACATGCTAACCCCGTCAATTTCTACAGCTACATACGATTCTCTAATCAGAGTCTAACTAAAGTAGACCGTAACCTACCTCAATGCCGAACAGGTGCCACGAACTCTCACACCAAAGCTTTTCCCTTCCGAAGTGCTTCCGAACGGACAGTGTCTATCAAATATATAACTTACGTTAATTACGAGTCTAAATCCTAACTTAGGATTAAAATCTCACTTCCCACAACTCAAATACCATGAATTTGAAGGTGCTCATATAATCTAATACACCTATATTCAAATTATATATATCCAATATATTAAAATTTAACGTTGTAACCTAATACACTAAGTGAAGGACGAAACCAGAAGCAATTCTTTTGGACACAGTGATCGACGAAAGCAGAAGCAGTTTTTATTATTTAAAGAAACAGTGGGCAACCGGCCTTAAGCCAATAATAAGGAACCATAAATCCTTAACTTTAACAAAAACAATACCATCTTCTTTTATGCCTTTGAGTGCGTAAAGAATGAATGCACTGGAACAAAAAGACACTTTGTAAAACTAAATTAAAGGCCAAACCCATCGACAGACACCTGTGGTCGTCCACTTCTTTCATTTGAGCACCTAAAGTGACCCTTGTTCCATTTAGACACTTCAGGTGGGTCATTCCTATTCCACTTAGACACTTTTTACACAGTTATCGGAGCAAAACCAACACCAAAGGGGGTGCCACCTCATTGCACATCCAACCAGCCCAAAAGCCCCAATTTTTAATGGTCAAAACTCCACGAATTTACAAATTAGTGAATTTACAATTAAAATGAGTTGACACAATTTAAATGAGCTGGCACAATTTAATTGGCCACTTAATCCACGTAGGAGACGATTGGTGTTTGTTTTGCTCCGATAATGGTGCAAAAAGTGTCTAAGTAGAATAGGAATGGCCCACCTGAAGTGTCTGAATGGAACAAGGGCCACTTTAGGTGCTCAAGTGAAAGAAGTGGACGACCACAGTTGTTTGTCGATGGGTTTGGCCTAAATTAAATAAAGTTGTAGATATGAGGTGAAAGTGCACACCATCTCCATAAAATAAATATGCAGAACCAAAAGCCATACATTACCCTAATATTATTGCTCAATCATTACTCTTATCATTGTACTGTAAAGATGGTGTCATTGAGATTTAATCTCATTCTTCCTCCAAACAGTATACTCAGTCAACAAATTAGGACCTACAGTGGCAATGACTAATTTGCTACAGACACAAACTAAAGTAAAATAGAGAAACAATTATAAGGACATAAAAAAATAACTCTAAAAGAAAAAGAAAAAAAAAAGAAAACTGTGGCTTCAGTAATAAAAGTTGAAACTCAAGAATTGCTTTTGACTTTAATAGACCCAATATGCCAAAATTGAAGTTGTAATCATGATGAACATAAGAGAATTTCAAAACCAAAAGAAAAATAGGGACCCACTGCTTCCCATCAAACAAGAAAACGTACAAATACCATTATCCAACAACCATTCTACATTATTTTATCATTAAATTAACCCTCCAATAATCATCATTATGCTACCCCTAAGTTTCACCAAATTCTAATATATACGGACAACAACTGCACACGAATTAATGGTCTCTGTAAACTTAACTTCATCCTACCTCTACATAATTATAAATCTAGTACTATGAAGAAATCAATTCAATTATCTAACCTGAAACTAGTATTTGATGGGAACTGCACTGCCAATTCTTCTTCTCACGGTGAGCAGTTTTTTTTTTTTTTTTTTTTTTGGTTTCTTTCTTCTTTTCGTGCAATCTATTAATCCCAAAAGCTAATAATAATTCTTTCACCCTAATATATCACATATTCTAATATGTGGACTTGGAATAAATGGGCCTAGCCCACTCTTATAAATTACCTAAATTACTTAGTCACCCAACTAACATGTAATAGTGTAAATTAGGCTCACTAGCCATCAAATTAATTCTCCAACTCATACCTTATATAAGTGCAAATAAAATTCCTATGAATAAACTATTCACACACATTAAATAAATATATTCCCAAAATTACCCATTAATTATATAACCGTGCCACCTATCCCCGCAAGTTAAGAATACCATTTAAAGCTATGGAAAGGGTATTTTAACGAAAAAGAGTCCAAAAGTGCTAAACGACCAAACGGGTCGTTAGATGCGATTTAGAGCAGATATACCCCTCATTACAAAAGTGGTGTATATATACCCCTGCCGTTATAAAATGGTGCAAATATACTCTTATCGTTACAAAATGATGCAAATATACCCTTTTCGCTGACGGGAGTTCTTTTAAAAATCATTTGGATTATTTTTTAATTAAAAAAATGTCACGTGACTTTAAAAAAAGTCTACCTATATTTTATTTTAGTAGATATATTTTTCTAAAGACATGATAATTTTTTTTCTTGGTCTGTCGAGTATGGTTCGTTTAAAAAAATATCTCTGTAACTTTAAATAAAAATAAGTCTACCCATTCTTTTAAACAAACCAAACCTGACCCATCAGAAAAAAAAATTACTATGTGGCCATCTAATATAAATAAAAATATAGCACACTTAATGATTAGGATTTAAACCTAAAAACAAATATAGATTTAAGATCCAGAACTGATTAGGATTAATACCTTCAGCAAAGAAATTAGGATTATTTTATTGGCTCTGATACTAATATGTTAAGAAAATAGAACCTGACTTAGTTAATTTAACTCCAAAAAATAGTTCATGAAGTAAGATCCTAGTGGCGGTGGTAGTTCATGGCGGTGACTTGTAATTGTGGGGGATGATATTGTAATAGCAAATGATGGTGGTGAATAATGTGGTCGTTAGCGAGATATAGTAGTAGCTGATGTGATGTTGGTGATTGATGATAGTGATTGATGGTTGTGGTAATGTTAATTGGTGGCAATGATTGTAAATGGTGGTTAATGATGATTGCGGTTGAAAATGGTGGTTGTGGTTGGTGGATTATGATAGTTGATAATGGTAGGCTCAACGGAGGCGGGTAACGGTGAAAGTGGATTGAGTAGTGGTAAACACTTATTTTTGTAGAAATCCTTGAATATAGGCATTTTAATTATATTAAGATTTTATTTTAGATATTAATCATTCGGATCTATTCAGACTCATTAAGTGGTTATTTAATATAAATAAAAATATAGTGCACTTAATGATTAGGATTTAAACCAAAAAACAAACATAGATTTAAGATCCAGATTTGATTAGGATTAGTAGCTACAGCAAAGAAATTAGGATTATTTTATTGGCTCTGATACTAATATGTTAAGAAAACAGAACCTGACTTAGTTAATTTAACTCCAAAACATAATTCATGAAGTAAGAGCCTAGTGGTGGTGGTAGTTCATGGCGGTGACCTGTAATTGTGGTGGACGCTATTGTGATAGCTAATGATGGTGGTGAATGATGATGATCATTAGCGAGATATAGTAATAACTGATGCGATGTTGGTGCTTGATGATAATGATTGATGGTTGTGGTAATGTTGATTGATGGCGATGACTGTAAATGGTGGTTAATGATGATTGCGGTTGAGAATGGTGATTGTGGTTGGTGGAAGATGATAATTGATAATGGTAGGCTCAAAGGAGGCGGTTAACGATAAAAGTGGATGGAGTAGTGGTAAACCTTTATTTTTGTAGAAATTTAGACTCATTAAGTGGCCATTAAATATAAATAAAATATAGCGCACTCGATGATTAAGATCTAATATGATTAGGATTTAAACCTAAAAACAAATATGGATTTAAGATCCAGATCTGATTAGGATTAATACCTTCAGCAAAAAAATTAGAATTATTTTATTGGCTCTGATACTAATATGTTAAGAAAATAGAACTTGACTTAGTTAATTTAACTCCAAAACATAGTTCATGAAATAAGAATTATCCTAAACTATAACGGGGGTGGGGGAATCAATCCCAAGGATAAGGATCAGTGACTTGGATGAGGAATGGTGAAATAAATATTCAACAAGTTCGCTCAAGTAATAATTTCACTGATATATTCACTAGGGAATTGAGAACTTTAACATTTGAGAAGATGATATACAAGATATAAATATGCCATCTCCGAGACATAAATTGATTTTTTCATTATGGGGAATAAAATACACGCTGCACTCTTTTTCCCTTAATCAAGGTTTCGTTCCACTGAATTTTTTTAGTAAGATTTTTAATTAGTGAACAAGTAATGTGTACTAGGAATAACTGTATATACTTTTTCTTTCATTATAATTTTTCTTTGTGAAAAGAACATGAATACTCCCTGCAAGCAAACTATTTACACACTCATACCGCTTTACTTTTGATGTCACCCAAAATATCTACGTCTTTTGTGTTCCCATTTTTCATTCTCTTTTCGGGTTGATATCATCATGATGTCAGCGCTGCATTAGTTGCCCAGCGGCTGGAAGAGCACCGCACGTCGCGTGGTGTCCGGTGCGCTCCCGGCGGCCCTTGAAAATCCGGAGGACCCTTTTCACGTGCAGTGCTTTGCTTGTTGCTTTTGTCATCTTTTTTTTTTTTTTTTTTAAATCTTTATACCTCTTTGTTACTTTAACTTTTTGTTAATTCTTGTCCTTTCTTTTTTTTTGTCTTTTTTTCTTTACTTTTTAAAAATAAAAATAAAAGATAAAAATAAATACACTAATAACTACTTTTAGACTAATAAAAATATAGAATAATTAAATAATTAAACTACAACAAGAAGTAATTAAGAAAAATACTAAAATCACTACCTTATTTATTAAACCTAAATTCATAGAAAAAATATTTTTATATATCAAATATTTCTTTTTTCTCCTTTTCTAATTTCACTAATTCTTTCTAATTTTTTTTCTTTATTTCCTTTTTTCTATAATCTCATTCTACACATCTTTTGGCTTTATATATATATATATATACAAAAATAATTGCTATGGTACATTTTTAAAAATATATTTTTCTATATCTCAAAAAACAACTTATTTTAGCATATAGTATACCAAATCAGTAGCAGTTGAAGTATACTATTACAATATACTTTGATACCCACATGGTATATATTATACACAGACAAGGTAATATAGAAGATTCGGTCATTTATTCAAAAATTACTACTCAGTCCTCTATGATATCACATAATATATCATATACTGACAAAGTATCGTAGAGGACACCCAGTTCAATCCTTCAAAAAAGCATCCAGTCCTTTATGGTACCCACATGTTATATGCCATATACTGAAAAGGTATTACAAAGGAATGGTCCAATTTTTTTTTTCAAAAATTCTCCAGTCTTTTATGATACCTACGTGACATATCATGTACCGACAGAGTATCATAAAGGATGATAAGTTGGTATTTTACCAACTATAATCTTAGATTTTTTCTACGTTTGATTGGTAAAGTAGTGCATTTAATATCGTTTGCTTATATTTTACAGGTTTATGTGATTTAGAAGTGATCGAGAGAGAAAAACAAGTCAAAAGAGGCCAAATTGAAGAAAACGAAAAAAGTTGGGTCAGACTTGCAAAACTGAAAATTAGGGGCTTATTTTGTCATATTTTGACTTTGGAAAATTGGGGAATTATAAGAGGAAGACTTAGGGGAAATTTCCCACATCTTTGGCTAACTCTTCCAAGCTTGGAGCAAGAAACTTCAACCACACCTAGGGTTTTAAGATTTGGTGGCACACAATGAGAAATTCTTTACTCATTTCTTCAACTCTTGCTATGTATTGAATATATTAGTGTGTAGTATTCCATTTCAATATTTGAACCTTGTTTATGGAAGTATACATTGTTAAAGTTTGGATTGAATCTCTTATTTTGCTTATGTATTAAACGATTTTTATTTTTAATGAACTAGGTTAATGTTTCTCTATTTGCTCTTCAAGCTTTAATGTCATTTAGTGGTTGCAAACACTAAGTGTGCCTTTTTGCCTTGGCTTTGCTTGAAAAAGAAAGTTAGGGTTAAGAAAAGAGTAAATAGTAAGGATTTGAGGCTTTAAACCTCATCTAATTACTTGAGCTAGAAATAGGATAGTTAACCTGAGGTTAAATTGATTGTGCTTAATATCACACTCTAAGGCTTGGAAAAGCTTAGAGTGAAATTCATTGATTTAGTTGGAAGACTTTCAATGAGATTTTAGAAATTATTATCTATTAACATAAACTGGCTCTTAGTTGTAAGATTGTAAAATACATTGGATCGTTACTTGAGAGTAATTTATCTTGTTTTCCTTTGCTTGTGACGCCATTGATCACTTTACCCGCTTTCTAGTTAGTTTTATCTTTGTTAGTATTTTTAAATCAAAAAAATCAAATATTGAAAAAGCATTTGACTTAGCTTAGTTGGTGATAATCCTTTACTGTCTTAATCGCCTTTATATTGTTCTCTGTGGATTCAACCCCGAATCATAGTTGGATAAATTATATTGCGACGACCGTGTGCACTTTCTCTTAAGGAGTGGATTTGGACATTATCAAAGGACAAGTTCATTACTTCAAAAGAAAAAAGAATTTATAAGAAAATACAAACAAAATAGAGATTAAGCTTATTTTTGATATTTTAATTTTTATATCATTTTTAGCAAGTGTTAATTGTGAAAAAAAATTAAAAAAAATAGAGTCAAATTTTAAATATAAATTTTATTTTTATTTGTAAAAGAATAAAAGTATAATACATTTTCTATTAATTTAGGTTTTAATAAATAAGTTAGTGACTTTAGCATTTTTCTTTCTTCATATTATAATTTAAATATTTAGTTTTTCTATAGTTTTACTGGTCTACAAATAGTTAGATACTATATTTAATTTTATATTTAACAAAACAAAAATAAACAAGAAAAGGACAAAAACTAGAAAAGAAAAGAATCATTTTACCTCACTCACAACAGCTTGGGTCACTCACATCATCATTAAGCTGCTTCGGTCAATGCAGGTGCACATCAAGTAAATATTTTGTCCCGTGCAGGTAGTAGCTATAATTAATTTTATGGTGGTAAATTCGTGTAAATATTTATCTTTTAATGGGTATTTGGTGTAGTTTTTTCCTTTTTCTTTTGCATGGACATCCAAGGGGGAGCGTTGTGAATAGTTGACTGATGGATATCCATGTTGCCCATCCCTACAATCAGGAGCGAAGGGGGCCTAAAGCCAAACTCTAATGGGGGCCTTAACTTGAAAAAAAATATTTATTTATTTAAAATCTATTTTTTTAAATTCTGAGACATAAAATTACTAATACTTTTTTATAATCAATATATATATATATATATTTTTTTTTCTTTTTTTTCTTTTTTCTTTCAATTTACTGTATAGCTAATCTGTTTAATATCTCTTGAGATATTATTGATCTTAGGTAAGATTTATCAATTTCAATTTTGACAAACTTCTTTCGGTTAAGGCAACCGTAAAGGGAGCTGTCAACATTATTCTATAAGCAATAAAGGCATTTGAAAAAGAATCAAGTCGTTTTATCTGATTGAGTATATCAACTAGAGTATTAGCTTCTACTTTTACTATCTCCCTTAACACTTTCAATTAAGAAAATGAATCTAAACCATCAATGTTAGAGTGATTATTATGCATTAAGGAATATTCACGATTAAAACAATATTTTTTCATATTCTCATCACCTAATGATCTCAATTTTGACCACTAAATAGAAAATTAAAAACATTAAGATATTATCATACGTACGTTTTGAATTGATCGAATCTATTTTGAAGTGAAAAAATAGCTTAATCAACTATGTATAAGAAATAATCAACTCTAAAAGATTCTTTTAGAGACTTTGAGATTTCATTATCAACATTCTCGTCGAATTGTCAAGTTCTATATTCAACTCAACAATTTCCTCAGGAGAAAATATAACAACCCCTTCTTTACATATTTTTTTAGAAAAAGAAATCAAACTTAGTTGATTTATGACAATATCAATATGCATATCTTTTGATTGTAAATTTTTGCTAATTGAATTAACAACGAACAATACAGCCTGCCAAATAGTCATATCCAATAGAAATTCAAAATTTTCAAGTTGTTTCTAAACAATTAGCTTCACTTTTAGTTTTTGGATCATCATTGATTTTCACTAATTTCAATAAAGCATATCTTATTTGTGGAGTTTGAAATCATACCGCATTGATACTTTCAGTACAACTTTTCCAGCGTGTTTGTGATAATGCTTTAAGAGCTAGGGATTTAAGATACTTTTAGTGCGATTTTCCCCCACAAAATAGTGGCTGGTCAATTGATTTTGAGCCTACAAAAAATGAACATTGAAGACTTGAGTTGAAAATTGAAGAAATAAAAATCAAACAGAGCACTGAACGAGATATGTTTTGTGTTTGATAAGTGATTAGTATTGAGAAAAAGTTAATAATGTAACGACCCGCTAGGTCTTTTGAGCTTTTCGGTTGTTTTTTTCGGAAATATCCATCCCATTCTCTAAAATGATATTTGTGACTTGCGGGGATAGATGACGCGGTTATTTAATTGACGGATAATTTTTGAAATATATTTATTTAAGAAGTATGATTAGTTTATTCATAGGAACATTATTTGCATTCATATAAGGTATAAGTTGGTAAATAGAGTTTGGCGGAGTGAGTAAATTTTTAAAGTGCACAAAGTAGTTAAGTGAATTGGGAAAACTATTGTGATAAGTTATTGAGCTAGACTCACTTCTTATGACCCATACATCTTCGTATCCTAGGGTTCCAAAATAATGCATTTACTTTTGCCATGAAAAAGAAAGGAAAGGAGAAACACTTTGGGACAATCAAATTGGATGATAACTACTGAAGAAATCGGAGACTAAAATTGTTGGGGCTATATATATATATATATATATATATATATCTTTAGGAAAAGTGAGGCCTCCAAAAAGTTGGGACCCCACACTATTAGTGGCCTATTCCTATGCTGTGCATGCTTATCTTCGCAAGGTACTTCATACTCTTGATGATTATAAATAACCTTGTATTTTAAATAGTATAGCACGCTTAACGAAAGAAAAATAAAGAAAAGTTGCACCTCTCTTTCTATTTTTCTTGCTTATATTTGCTACATTGCTTATATTTTATAACAATACCAACTTAATTGGATTATTCTAGCAACATCTTTTTATTTGGTATCAGAGCTCCAAAATTTTTTTTCTCTTTTTTATTTATCTTGAGTTCTCTTCTTAATTTGCTCTTCTAAAGTATGTGAAAGTCAATCGATCTTTTATTTATCAAGAATCAATCAAATACAAACGACTTATTTTGAAATGTCTCATCCTAATCTATTTTGTGTGCAAACCAAAACATTTATTGAAGACAACTATTTTCAAGAAAAGGTGTGTATATGCTAATTGAATAGATTTTGGATGGTGTGAAAGTAGTTAAATACTATTTTCTAATTCTATTTTATTTGATACTATTTCTTTATTAATCCATTCCAAAAAGAAAGACACATTTATTTATTTGGAAATAGTAACTTTAAATTAGCCATCTTTTGGAAAGTATCAACATAAACCGTGAGTCATTTTTAATTTTAAAATAAAATGGAAAATTGGTGACAAAGTTATCGATATCCTTAACAAGCATGAGAAACTAATGACGCAAAACCATTAATACTCTCTTCGGTTCAAAATAAATGAATTTGTGAAGTATGTATGGCAAACCCCTTAATAAAATTAATTAATAACACTAATAAAAAGGTTATTCGAGAATCTTGGTTAAAAACTCTAACACCGTAGATAAAGGATACTTTTGATTTAAAAAAAAAAAAAAATTCTAACAGTTAGCATAAAATAAACTAACGTTATTGACGGAACAATATGATTCATCCAATTAATATTAAACTTGTTTTGTGCAAAACAAAAACTCCCTGAAAAAGCTCTCAGCCCTTTGAACATTTCTTAAGCACTTACCAAAACTTCAATTCATAATTCAACAATCCAAAATCAAGGATCTCTTTTCTCTTTCCGTTTCCTTGTCTTTCTTTTGCAAAGTTTGCTTTGTTTCTATCATTTTAGAAGCTTCATCGCTCGCCACTTACCCAAATGGTACGTTATGTGCAGTTCCTTTAATGCATGGATATATGAGATATACATATTTGTTCATTTATTCTATTCTCCCTTCTTTTTCCTTCTTTTGTTTAATTAGTCGTGTGAGGGACATTTAGTTTTTTTTTTTTTTTTTTTTTTAAACATATTGGTGTCAAGGCAGTTTGCGCACACCTCTATCTGGTAACTCCGACCACGGGCGGAGCTACCCTTGCCCGAGGGGGGTCAAGTGACACCCCTTAGCCGGAATAGGTGAAATTTTGATTTTATAGGTATGTATACAAGTATTGACACCCCTTAATATGAATCCTGGCTCCGCCACTACCTGCGACCTCTCACAAGCACATGTATCGGGTAAACACCTGCAACCTCTCACAAGCACATGCATCGGGTAAACAGTGGAGGAGCAGGATTTTGTATAAGGGGATATTTTAGAAAAGAAATACTAAAATGTAATAGTAGGGATTCGAACTTGTGACCTAAAGCAATTTTTGGACTCCCTTTGTGACTATATCATAATTATCTATGTCAAGGAAATTCAACAATTTGTAAATTATCAAAAAAAAAAAAAATTAGTTTCACCCCATTTGGGAAGTTTAATCTGTTGATGAAAAGAATTCAATCGCCCTTGGCGGTAACTCTGCCCACCAAAGAGGCTTAGGTAGATGAAAACGTCACATAGTGTTTTTTGTCTCTACTGGGATTTGAACTTAAAACCTCATAATTCTTGTTTCCCTACATTGATCACTAAGTCACACTGTAAGTACGGGTAAGAGTGGAAAATTGGGGGCGGGGGGGGGGGGTGGTTGGCGGATAAAATATCCACCCCGTTCATATTTAACACAGATAAGAAATGGGTCGGATTGGATTGTTACTAGTATTTGTTTTAACCATTTTGCCGAGGTACATTTCCGGTGCATATTGGACATGAGTAGGGAGGCAAATATGTTCATACATTATACGTCTATAACATGAACTGAATTTTTTATTTTTTTCTCTTTTGTGGCATTTGCATAGGCGAATTCGGCGTCAGGGATAGCAGTGAGTGATGAATGCAAGCTGAAATTTTCAGAGTTGAAAGCGAAAAGGGATCACAGATATATAGTA
The DNA here is from genome assembly GCF_029784015.1 of Lycium ferocissimum. Taxonomy (NCBI): domain Eukaryota; kingdom Viridiplantae; phylum Streptophyta; class Magnoliopsida; order Solanales; family Solanaceae; genus Lycium; species Lycium ferocissimum. The sequence continues at coordinate 43,725,853 of NC_081349.1, forward strand.
TTCAAGATTGATGATTCAATGTACCAAGTTGTGGTTGAGAAAGTTGGGAGACATGACGAAACTCATGAAGATTTTGCCAACAATTTACCTGTCGATGAGTGCCGCTATGCAGTTTTTGATTATGATTTCACCACAAATGAAAATGTCCAGAAAAGCAAGATCTTTTTTGTTGCTTGGTAACACTTTCTTCCTTAATTCCATCTGGTTTTATGCTAATGATTTCATCATGTTGATCTCTAGTCACATAAATGTTCTTATGGCTCTGATTATTTCTTTGATATTGAGTTCCCAAACTTTTCACATTTTGGAGGATAATACATTTAATTAGATTTTAATGTTTTAAGTTATGTATACTGATAGCGTAAAGATTATTTTTACAGTATCAGCCTAGTTTAACTTGTGATAGTAAGTTAGTTACCATTTTTACCCGTTTATTTCTAGCTATTCACCCCTTTTCAACTATCTCAAATAGTGCACGATTTCTTTCACTTTATTCACTGTTAATATCAATCTATATTGAATGACTAACTCCATCGTTTGTTACCCCATCGGTTTGAGCCCGAGGCCAGCAATATTATTTTGCAAATTCTCCACCATTTTGAGATCTATGAACATATTCGAGGCAATGTAACAAGAAGGCTAATCACCTTCCTTGTTGAGTCATCTGAACTGTCCAATGAAGATATATTGATCATTATCATATAAGTGACCTGATACGTAAATAGTTTTTGTTTTTACACTGTCGGTGCATAGAACTTAAGCTCTAATTTTGCATGGAGCTAAATCATGTTACTTTTAACATTGTATCGAGGATGTAGGGCACCAGAAACAGCAAGAGTAAGAAGCAAGATGTTGTATGCGAGCTCCAAAGACAGATTCAGGAGAGAATTAGATGGTGTCCAGGTTGAATTGCAGGCTACTGATGCAAGTGAGATGAGCTTGGATACGTTCATCGGAAGAGCTCGTTGAAATTAATATAACTCTTCCCTAATATTTTTGGCCTTTATTCATTGATAATTGTATTTCCTACAAGCCCTTGTCTTTTGTTGTTGCTGTGACTATGGTGTTCAATTTTGTCTATGTAGGCTACTAATATGATGATCTTGTGACAATTTAAGAATGTCCTATATATATATATGTTCATTTGAATTTTATACCTATTGTCCTCTTTTGCTATTTTGCTATCTTAAAATTCCTTTGCTGTTCCAAAACTATCAAAGAATTTTCAAGAAAACACAACCAATTTAACAAAAATTCAAGTTTAGCTGATCTACTTTCAAATTCACTAAACCAAGTAAATACAAATTGATAAAAATATTAGTAATAACATATGGAGATGCAGGTTTATTTTTTATCTGCTCAATAGTAGTTCACCAGGGTATGTTCCTCCAAGACCTACAAATAATAGAAGCGGAGCTAGAATTTTGAGTTTATGGGTTCTTAATTCTAGAAAACACAACTTATTGTGTTTTTGACAAAATATTATGCATATTAAGTGGATTTTTAAATACTGACGTGGTTTAAGGTTCGGCGAAGCTCTAGCTCCACCCCTGCTTGCAATTATGAGGCAACTTCATGTTTTTGACTCATTTTATTTGAATAACTGGTTTTCTATGCTTATCGAAACATTTATGAGAAGATAATTTATTCAATTTTTATCCATGGACTCTGTTTATCATTCTCTGAAAGCCAAAGTGCTCTTTACCTGATTTCTCTTTTGCCCCAATTACAAATTACAAATCACAACTGAAAACAGTTAACTCAGCAGGTAGCTTTTTATTTGCTTAGTTCCATAAGCTTTATTCACATTTAGATCTTGTTCATTAATCTGGAAAAAAACATGAATTTAAAATTAAGCAGCAGCAGCATCAGACCAGAATATATCAAGTTGTCCCCATTGCTTCTTAGGCACTCCCAATGCCTTCCAAACAGCTTTGGACGCATCGACAGTTGTTATCACATGGTGGTTGATAATCATGAACATCGTCGCATCCCATTGTGGAATCACACTCGTCCACAACCATAGCATCCGTTTGCCTTCCGTTCCCATAAATTGTTAAATTCTTCATACACCTCTTTTCACCACTGAACCAACCTGTTGAGAGTGCAACCACCGGCTTGTTATTGGAATGGTATTTGTTGTCACAGTCAGATTTTCCACCACCATCACCGCCTTTTTGGAAACTATTTATAGTTAGAACAGCGTTCGTCTTGCCAGAAACAGGAGGCGAGCACTTGTAAGTGGTGTATGACTTTCCACGCTTGCAACATTCTGATTGATACCCTATTTTGCATTTCCCTGCTGGTGGTTTTATGCCTTTAATCTTCGCACTGGGATTGCACGACGACTCTGCCATGGCACATGAAATAAGTGTACTCACAAGAATTATAGTGAGAAAGAGAATGGAAAATTTTGGACAAATGCCCTTCTTCATTTTCTAATAATGAATTCTCTTTTTTTTTTTTTTTTTTTTTTTTTTTTTGTTCAGTTGTGTAAAGAAAGGGTAACAAGCAGAACTATTTATACTGTGAAAAATGTCCTATACAAGTGTTTACCAGCTGTGTATGGATTAATTACGATGGTTATTTCGTGATATCCCAAGAGAAATTAACTGTTTTATTGAAGATGCTTGGTTTTTATATAACAAGGTAACAGCAAAGCAAATATTTGTTGGGGAATCTAATTTGTTCATTTCAATTATAAATCTTGGAAGAAGAAAGCAAAACGAAAAACCAAACGTAACAAGAGCAGAAAAGCTGATATTTTGAACAGATTATGCAGAAGCAGACGGGAAACACATTTTAGGACACTGAAATATAACCAAAAAGTATATGACTGATTCCGAATTTGGGAATGTTGTTCAAGAGAACATTGTGATAGAGTAGCCGTTCCAGTGGCGGACAGCAGAAGACAACAGTCGCTAAATGCCGTGGCGTCTTAGTTAACCTGATGGAGACCATGCATCTTCGATTCCAATTTTGTTTTTGGATCAAATTTTGTAGTCTTTTTGTCATGGGAAGATTCATGCCAATAGGAATCTTTGTACGGTAGAACAAAACTAGTCATGATGATGGAGACATCAACTTTATAAGGGCCATTTTTTTTAACATACAAAAAAACTTAAAGAATATTGGAATTTGAACACAAGCTTGGAGTTTTATGTGACCAAACATTATATAGACTAATAAACCAGCTCTCCAGTACTATCCAATATCAAAGATCTCCTAATTATGATTCACAGAGAGATATCATGAAGAACTTTAGGTTTTTTTTTTTTTTTTTTTTTTTTTTTTTTTTTTAATCAATCCACTAGGCAGTGCCTAGGGGTAATTTTATTAATCACTAAAAGCAAACCTCAAAAACAAAAGTACAAGCAAGGGGGGCTAGGCCTTACCTTACTAATCCTAATGAGGTAATGAAACTCTGCTAATTAACAAGCATGAAGAAAATAAGAGCTAGAGACAACTAGATATTCTCTGATCATCACAGAGTTTATAATGCACTCTATGATGATATTGCGAATGAGGATGCTTAAGAAATGCAAAAACAAAATTAAGAATAAAGTTGAGTTACCAACCTCAAACTTTATGTTATATATGTATGACCTAAAAAAGATAGCTCGCCCGTCTAAAGTAACTTGAAGTATTTTCTTTTTGTTTTCTTCTTCCAATCTTTCCAACAACACTTGACAGTTCATCACTTCTTCTGAGATTTATTGGGTCTTGTTAAAGTTGTTGACACTGTCATATGATTCTGCTTTGCCAGTCGCATTGGTAGGTGCCTTGGAACAAATTCCTCGTTCACCTTACCATCCCAACTATGTTGTCTTCCATGTGGCTTCTTTTGCTTTTGTTGCTTTCACTTCTTTGTTGCCTAGGTGAGAGATCCCCATCCTTAGCCACCTTATTAAAACATATATCCAAAGATATCCTCCTCATCATCCCCATCGAACATGTCATAGCCCAAGTCAATATCATAAGTTGTAGTTGAATTAACTCCTGAAACTACAGCTCTTAGCTCAGGGCTCTTTGCCAATACTCCCATATCCTTGGTGTTAATGGACAAGCTCTTGGTAGAGTTATCAATTACCTTTAATGTATCTCTAGTTGTCATAGATGGATTTGCCTTACTTGAAGGCACAAATACGGGTGCTTGAGGACTTAACTTACTCCTAGGAGGAGAAGTAATATGCTCCTCTTCCTCAACTGAATCTGCCCACCTATGAGGGCTCGTTTCCCCTGGTTTTTCCTCCGAAACAATCAAGTTGTTTGTAGCTTGCATAAAAGTATTATTTTTCTCCACACACTGCTCCAAAACGAAATTTTTCAAGATCGTACAATGGTTCAAAAACATTTTGAGTTGGTAGAATTAAATTAGGATCGATGCACGACATCGAACATTTCCGTCGCACCCTTTCCCCGACTTGGAGAACTAGCGAGGAACCAATACGACTTCCGCCCGAATTTTGTGTGCAACCAATGTCCAATTTTCAGCTCCATTCTCGTTTTCAACTTGCAAAACATGCCGCCTGTAATTTTCAGCAATTTTAACATCACCGTATCAATCGCTTTTTGCCCCGAATCAACTCGCGACGCATTGACCACAACTTGGTGTTGCCCCCGCTTTTTCGATTGCATTGTTATTTAATTGCGACCGTATTCTTCCATATCAAGAGCACCAATATTAAGAGCCATTAATGGCGATTTATCTATCGTAACACCAATCGGTTTTGACACTAAATCAAGATCCAAGTCCGCCTCCATTCGATTTTGCAATGGACTCTCCGATACACCTCCTTTCCGTGCTATTTCATGGACAATATTACTTGTATCAACCTCTTGCACGAAGTTGGCACCACTATCGATCGACGTTTGCGACTTGATTGCGCTTTTCGCTTCCCTAATCGTCGTCAACCGGCTAATTTTGCGAATGAAGCTCCGAGACACCTCTATTTCCATAATTTTCACACGATGCACGATTTTGCTCATAAGTGGGAGCAACCAAGGCACTAGTTCCTCCGTTTCCAAGTTGTTCTTTTCGATTTGCTAATCGACACACCATTCAAATTCGCATCATTATTTTGAATTTCAAATAATGCATTACTAACAGTGGGACTCGAAAGATCTACTCCTTTTACTGCCTGATTAGTCCCTTTTTTAAATTTTTTCACATCTAAAATTGTACGCAAATCGCCTTGAAATTTTTCAACACTTCCATCATCTTCCCCATTAGCTTGATTGTTATTTTTATGTGTTTTCAATAACAGACGACAACTACCTTCATCATGACCTTGGTGCTTACAATAGTTGCAATACAAAGGCAAATTATCATAGACAATCTCCTGGAAAATCTCGACAACTTTACCAGATTTTCCATCCACGAACTGCAGCCTTATACGATTTGGAAGCTTATCTAATAGATCGAGTATGACCTTTACCCTAGCTGTGCTAGGTCTTGATTTGATTTGAGTTGCTTTATCTATAGCTATTGGTTTCCCAACAGCGGACGCTATAGACAATAAAGACTTCTTTGCAAACAAATCAGGAGATAAATCAGGTAAAGAAATCCATACCACAGCCTTAGTCGTTTCCTCCTTAGGATTAAATCCAATGGACCATGGAAATACCCTATATTGATGTTCTTGTCCATCAGTAGAGCAGATAGTTAACGAGCGAGATAGAGCTAGTACAAAATCTTCATATTGGTCAAACCTCAACAAGATTTGCCTTGGAGCAAGTAAACCAATTAAGCAATTGGCCTTGGTACCAAGAAAGTGACCTTAAATCCTTTAGATCGGCGCTCCATGAGATAATTTAACCACCTTTCGCTTGATGCAATCCTTCTTCGATGGCAAATTCTTGTCTTTCCTCTATTGAAAACGTGATGGTAGGTTCTCCATGAACTGTTTTGATGGGTTTTAGTATGGTTTTTGTGGTAACTTGGGCAAATTGTTTAGGATTTAGGAGATTTGCATAAGAAGTGGGTGTATTAGAGGTTGGATTTGTCTCTCCCACAGCCAAAGGCTGGGGAGAGGGCGTTCCATGGCGCTCTAGGGTTTTCAAAAGTCATGGAGAAGAGAGGAGAGAGGAGAGGAGACCGGTTCCCAATTACTTCATTCAGAGGCGAATTTAGTATTTCATGAGGATGGGTTCACCATTGCTTTGAGATAAGAGATAAATTTTTATATGCGAACTAACAGATGGATGGCTACTAGAACTTGGTTGTCCAATGTACAACTTAGTCACGTATTTATCCATTTTGATTCCTACAAATTTAAATAACTATTCAAAGTAGTCACAAATTTATCTCTTGCAAATTCATAATAAAATAGGGGAATCATACCCCTTTCACATTAAAATATAAGGGTATCGTACCCTTCCAAATTTGTATAATAACATAGAGGAATCACACCCCCTTCGCATTCAAAAATAATGGAATCACACCCCTTTCAAATTCAAAAATAAAGGAATCACACCCTTCCAAATTTATAATAAAATAGAGGAATCACACTCCTTTCGCATTCAAATATAAGGGAATCACACCCTTCCACATTTATAATAAATTAGAGGAATCACACCCCTTTCACATTCAAAATTATAGAGAAGTGTTCATTACCATCTATCGAGCTCGAAATTTAGTGCAAATATGATCCAAGAGGTCCAAAACTTTACGGCCGCAATGCAAATGGTACTTCTCCTTTGAAACAAAATGATGTCTCTAACCTAAAAATGAAAATTTGTCAAATTCCTTTAAAACCCATAAACCCCAAATTACTTTTGAAATAAGCTTTCAAAAGTAAAAACTCATAAACCCCAAAATTCAAAACCTCAAAAAAACCAATAAAATTCAGAAACTCAAATTTAAAAATCAATAAAAAGACCAAAAGGGTGTTCTAAATTCGAATTCAAGACTTACCAGACACCTGGTTGTTCTGAAATATTTTTTTTTGGGATTAGAGAATAATATTATAATAGAGAATAAATATGGGAATGGAGAATAGATTTTGCCTTTTGAAACTTGGGACTTTAATTTTACTTGATGGATTTTGGTGGGTTCATTGCTGGCTTGCAGCTTAGCTATCAGCTATGGGTTTCTAAGTTTCTTGATTGTCATGACTCATGAGTTCATCGTGTGCAGCCATGGAGTTTTTTTTTTTTAAATACTTTTTGGGACTTGGTATAGTTAGCAATAAAGGAAAGAAAAGTATATGATGCAATATGAAGTAAAAACACTTTTTTACTTGAGTAATAATATAAAAAGGAAGGTAAAAAGGTAGCTTTAGAAAATAACAACAAAAATTAAAAAAGCTGCCCGAGCTAGGGATTGAACCCGTGACCTTGAGAATACAAAAATAGCCTTTGATCAGTGCTCCACTCAGCCTATTATGACCATGTGTTCACTTAGCTAATATATTTTCAGAATTATACACATAATATATCGAGATTGGTCGAATGACCATGTGTTCACGTGACCCAAAATTTACACACAAATTCGTCCCTGACTTCATTCCTTGTTGTGTTGCAAATTCTTTCTACTCTTTCTAGTTCCTCAGAGTCAAGATCGCAAATCTGCATGCCTAGCGGAAAGATAAAGGCCAAAAAGCCCGCCCACTGGGCATTGTAAGATCGAAGATGATGACATATGTTACTATGTTAGCATCAAAGATAAAATACACACTACTTTCAGATGTTCGCTTCCAGTGTCTAACAAGACGAAAGCGATTCTCACATTGAATAGTTTCGAAAAGGGTGGAGATCAGGAGATGGATATGGACCATCAGAATGTGATAACAAGTATCATTCTGATCATACACATGTAGTAGCTCTTTCCACTGGTTGGTACAATGGTGGAATGAGTTGCCTTAGCAACATTACTATAAAAGCTAATGGAAGAAGTGTAAAGGCCATGGTTGTGGATGAATGTGATTCAACCATGGGTTGTGATAAGAAACATGATTATTTACCACCTTGTGCTAATAACCTTGTTATAGCTGCACAAGTAATTTGGAGAGCCTTACGTGTGCCCATGAACGAATGGGGCGAGTTGGACATAACTTGGTTCGATGAATAGATACCGAAGGGGGATTCAAAATTTGAAGTTTATTGATTTCTACAGCAGCCTCTGTTGGGGTATATACCATTAACCATGCGTTTAGACATGGTATATTCTAACAATTATCATGGTTAAAAGTCTAAGTGGGAGATTGTTGGGATATATATACTATTAACCATGTGTTTGGATATAGTATCTATTATAGAACAATTATTTATTCATTGTTTAATAAAGAATTAAATAGATCATGTACTAGTATGTGTGCCCTTTACTTATATAGTGGATGATTTAGTGTATAGAGTTTAGCTTATACACGGAAGATTAAATCGTCGGTTCTTATAAGTATAAAATTTATGTTCACAATCGAAGATGGAAATTGGACAAAGCCATCGGTATGATTGTAGCGCAAGATTAATATAATGTATCTTCATTATGGGAACGGTGTAGTTCCGTCTTCTTGTGCTAGTACATTTTGTATGTATTGAACGGACCAAGTAGAGATAAGTGTTTTTGTACTGAATATATAAAACAAATTCTCTAGTTCATTAAATGTACTTATACTCTTAATCTTGATATAATTATTATGATCAATGTGATTTGTTCATTATTTTGATTTATTAAAAGGTACGACTCAATTGTGGGTCTATGTATTCTGGTAAATTGGATAATGGCAAATTACATTTGTGAAATAATAATTAGTTGATAGAATCCGTGTCTCGACTTTGAGATTGATGATACCCCTTTATGGATGCTTATAAGTCTCATGTGTGGATTTTGTATCCGTCACATGATGTAAGTTAGCGAAATATAAAGGATTAAATTAGTCGATGAATTAAATTGTCGGTAATTTAATTTATTTGATTGGTGTCCGTAATCTTAACATGGGGAGTTAAATAAGTTTTTAATGAAGGATTTCGAAATTAAACGAGAGGAGTGCAATTATTTTTCTAGTGGAATAAATTGTAATTTATTGTGGTAGGATTAATTCATTCATATTCGAATTAATACCACAATAGGAAGCCTCGTTATTAAATCCGTGGTCCGCCGTGCTCGAATATTCTAGAACAAGGAAAATAAAAGGAAAAATAATATCCTTGGTGGGTTAGGAAAGGGCTACACGTTTTTTGTTAGGGTTTACCCTAAAAACGTGTGTATATAAAGAAAGCCATTGAACCCTAAGTAAGCATGGTTCTTTAGCCGAATACTTGCCACTCAAGTATTACGTTCATAGAACTTCAGGATACACAGTAGAAGACCGTGGAACTAGAGGATGAACGTATGGATGGTTTTTGCTCGTGCTTGAAGGCTAAATTCGAGGTTGCATTCACGCTTCAAGAGATAAGTATCAATTTTATGTTTGATCAATATCTTTGATTATGTGTTGTCTATATTACATGCAAGTTCGATCCCGTTATTTGCTTCCGCTGCGTATGCCTGTATTCCATCAATTAGCATCAAGAGCCTACTTGCATCTAAATAGATAACTAAGATTATATATAGATATATATGTGCGTGATTATATATATGTGTCATGATTTACATACAAATCAGAGGAAGAATTATATGTAAAGTGCTAAGTGTTGTCCCATATTCTGTTTGGCTGTGAAAATTACCTAATTAAGCCGTCGTTGTATTGTTTTTATTATTGGTGGCGGCTGTGTAGTGATTCTCAATGCCAATAGTTTTACAGAATATTTCACCTTATGACGGCGGTGGGTTTTAACCCAAGTCCTTGTGAAAACCTAACACGGTCTTTACTTTTGATTGGTATAAAGAATGAAACATGGGTCTCTGATTGTTCTGTTGGTTAAAATAAGCCCTCCCAAATCCCAATTCGTTTCTAATGCAATTGTTTGCATATACCTTGAAGTATTTTATGCTAGGCCAGTATGAATAGCCTTTACAGCATATAGAATTTTAGACTTGTGATGAAGAAAAGTCATCAAAGGGGTTTTGTGCTGTGAGGTCTAGGCTTTTTTATATGGGCATTATTTTATTTTAATAATATTGTGCTTCCTGACATGTACATGTTTTAGTAGTACATAAATTGAGAACTTATGAGTAATTAATTGTTATCATCAAAGTGGCCTATTAATTTTGGTTGATTGAAAAAGTTCTTAGTACTTTAAACACGTGAGGTTATATGACGCATTGATTACATGAGCATTAGTATCTCCTCGTATGTGTATAATCTTGTATAAATAAGAATTTTTTGATAAATAAATAGTGATTTTCGAGTTGGTTTATTTATTTGGAATCATTGAAAATTCTTAAAGCTTTGTACATGTGAAATTATATCAATACATGAATTGAGAATAATGATTAATAAATAGGATCTACGAAAGTAGATTATTTATTTGAGTCATCGGAATATGCTCAATGTATCTTGTATAAGTTGTCCTGGATTATATAAGTGTATACTCATAATGAAGGTTTATTTACTTCAGAAAAAATCTACCTTTAGACACTAGTAAAGCTTAATTAATTCACGAGAAGAGATATTGAAGATTTCACTCAAAAGGGAGAAACGTAATATCTTGATTCTCAGGTGTATTAATTGTAAGGACAATTTGTTGTAATTAGGTATTGTTTGTCTTACCCAGAAGAAGGGACACAATATATGCCTTGAGCTCGTGGGATAATTATAAAAGCAGAATAGAAACCTAAATTAGATTATTTAATCCATGCCTAAAATGGTTATTTTGAAGAATTTGGTTAGTTGCGGAGATAAAGAATTTTATGAACTCTTATTGACTTGAAATTTGGTGTGTTCATTGGAAACGCCCAGTAAGAAATAATCTTTGAGGCTGTTTAGATGGGTTTTATGTTGTTCTTTCGGATTAAGAGTATAAGTACATTTAATGAACTAGAGAATTTGTTTTATATATTCAGTACAAAAACTTTTAGCCCGTTCAATACATACAAAATGTACTAGCACAAGAAGACGGAACTACACCGTTCCCATAATGAAGATACATTATATTAATCTTGCGCTACAATCATACCGATGGCTTTGTCCAATTTCCATCTTCGATTGTGAACATAAATTTTATACTTATGCATTTAATCTTCCGTGTATAAGCTAAACTCTATACACTAAATCATCCACTATATAAGTAAAGGGCACACATACTAGTACATGATCTATTTAATTCTTTATTAAACAATGAATAAATAATTGTTCTATAATAGATACTATATCCAAACACATGGTTAATAGTATATATATCCCAACAGCCTCAAGTTAATATACAATATTCAGTGGATCCACAGTATAGATATCTAGTAAATTTCTTAATACATATACAAGATTTGGGTAAAAGCTACTGTATTCACTTGAACCGGTAAGTGGTATCTTTTACAGTGTAAGATACTATATTGTCCATACAGTACTCTCTTGGTTTCAGCTTTCTTGTAATCGGATCTCTATCTACAACACATTCCTGAACGACAATACTAATTCAGAACTACATTTTAGAGATAACATTGAACAAGCAATTGAGCCTGACTTAAACTATTCATGTAAAAATATTTTAACAATATCACATTAAGTACTAAATTATTCATGACTAACAGTCAAACTACAAGTATTTGTTTTTACATTAATATTGAAGCTTGACTAAGAACTTCTCTGCTTATGGAAAGATAAATTATTAGATTTGCATCCATGTAATCTGTTTCTCATTTATTTTTGTAGTAGATTTCTCTTTTGCCCCAAGATTCAGAAAGGAAGGAAGTAGTACTCCCAAAAAGTTTAAAGGTCTATTAACATCCAGAAAGTTTTCTAACGTGAAAGGATGCAACTTTTGTTGTTATGACAGAAGGAGAGCATTGCCCTATTCGTCTAATTCGTGCTTAATTAGAAATTGGGAGACTGAACCTAAAAATATGTGGCATAACAAATTGATTATAAACAACTCCTGAAGAGATACCACCAAGGGGTGTGTTGGATGATACGGATCTATTCTATTACAGCACAAATTGTTGGCGGTTGGACTAGAAAATGGGTTCGCTATGAAACTTGCTAGGTAAATCCCACATTGGAATGTTAAGAGCCAATATAAGGACGAGTTCAGGATTCAATTGTTGAGGCACTTTTTGGGTTAAAGCCCAAAGGGGCAAACCCGTGAGTCCCCAAAGATTGAGTTAAGAGCGAACAATACCTTGACATTTTAGTCTTGATCGTTACACATTCACCATTAATGACAAGGGTCTTGAGTTTGATTCTTGGGAATAAAAAACTTCTTGGTAGGGAGTATTTTATCCACTTAATAAGCATATCAGACTAGTGGATTTCGAATACCTAATAACTCATATAGGAAAAAACAAAAAAAATTCTTGAAGAGATAGCTTTTGTAAACAAGAACACTAAAATCTAAATTCCTAGTTCTTACTCCATGACAAATAGAAGTTGAAGTTCTTTGTGAAGAGCACTAAGATAATATTGTACATGAGAATACAAATAGCAAAGGCAATTCAAGAAAGGCCCTAGGTAGCTAGTGCTTCTTGTTTAGACCAATATTCGTCCTCCCATGCCTCCACTTGCTTTGTGGCCTTAACTTTGTGTTCAACAAATTCCTTAAGTTCTTGAGGGTCATAAGTTGGTGGAAGGATGCAAGGATTAGTATAACTAGGAGATTTCTCCAAAGCTTCTTCCATGTTTTTTCTCCATAGACCATGTCAAGGACATGCCAATGACTCTGAACATATTTCAGTAGCACTTGGAGGAACAATTGGATCAAATTTCTGCAACTTTGCATATTCATTCAGTAAGTGATACATGTAATCAAAGACATGTTCCATCTTCATATCTTCATGAATGAAATTGCTTCCTGCCTTCCCTATTGCTTCTGCCTGAAAATTCTCAGATTCAAATGAAGGTTGTTAAATTAAAGAAGCATTATGTTTTCTGTGTTCCAATTTTATGTGAGTACTTTTCTTTTTGTTATGTCCAAAAAGAATGGCATACTTCCTTATTTAGAAACAATTTTAACTTTAACTTTTCAATATCCTTAGGTAAGTAGTTAATTTATAGTCACACAAATGTTTGTAACTTATTATATACCATAAATTTTAAAATTCTTTTCTTCTATCTTTCTTTCTTGAACTCATATGGTCGTATGACTCGACAAAGAATGACCATATAAATTGGGATGGACGGAGTATATTATTAATCGAAAAGTGACCGTGAGCGTTATTTCTACATATTATATAGGTGTGGGAAATTGAAAGCATACTGTACCTTGTCAGTGTGATTGTTTCCCCCACTGAACAGCAAATTTGAGAGATTTGCACTTATCAGTGTCTCTAATTGGCCAATAATGTTTCTGTGGTATCATTCCTCTTATGAAGAAATCATAGTAGTGAGGTGTTATGTATAATGTTGGTGAATCGCATGCAAATATATACTTCTCACTTCCTGACCATGCCCATCCTTCTACATATATCTTGAACCTAACAATACAATTTTCATCCATTTTCAAATCTCAATCAGCCCCAAATGCATTTTTTTGAAAAAAATAATTAGCAAAAACAAGAAGAGTAATTAAATATTTGGAATATATATATTAACCTGTGGGTGCATTGATCTTCGATATTTGAATCCTCGTACCCCTTTTTGGGTTGATCTTTCCAATCCTGACTCCTGAGATTGTCCCATTATTTTTTTTTTAAAAAAAAAAAAAAAAAGAAAGAAAGAAGAGAAAACATCATGTTATCATGTAAATGTACCGCAGTAAGAAAAATTAAGAAATAAATTATGATAATTCAGTTTAATCATGTCAATTGGTAAAATATGTAGTAGAATCAATAGCTAGATCTCCTCTTTTTTCTTATTCTTCACTCACACACACATAAAAAAAAAAAAAAAAAAAAAAAAAAAAAAAAGAAAAGCTATTTCTCTCTCCTTCCAAAAAAGAATGGACAATTTGAAGCAGGCGAATTTAAAATGTTAATTTTAGGTGTAGACGCGAGTTTTATTGTTACAAAACGATTCAAATATCTAAAAAGATGCATAATTTAACAATATTATAACTCATAACTTTTCTTAAATATATGAAAAAGTCAAACTAAAGAAAATTTTGTTGATTTTTCAAATTATATGGCACCGTAACATCATTCACAAAGTATCACCAAGAGTGGTTATGGGATAGATATGATATCCTTCCACCATTAATCAGAGATTTCGAGTTTATGCCTTATTCCGTGTGTCTCCTGAGACGATGCATTTCTCCTTTATGGGCCTTATGCCGTGAGTCTCCAAACTAATCACAAATCAAAAGTGAGTACCAGATATGGAGAAAAACACATCACCTAGAAAGTGAAGCAAGTAATGTAGTGGTGGTAGTGGTAGAAACAATTACCTGGATATATAAGAGAGTGTCCCAATTCTGTTTTATCAGTAACATTACACTTCATAATGTCTTTTCTGATAGGAGAAACATTAGGATTTCCTCTCCAATAAGCAAATGGTATCCTATCTTTCCAGCTGCTTCTCTTATTCCCTTCTTTTATGTTCTTTATCATACTTCTCCATGGTCTTATATTTAGCTCCGCCCTATAAACAATAAAACCAAAATACAGTCATATATTGAGCTCCAAAAACAGACATTTGAACCTCAGTCATATAATAAACAAGCTTCATCTTTTACTTTCTTTTGCAAAGATAAAATACAGTATTTAATATTTAAAGAGAAATAATAGGCATAGGAGACACACTACCTAGCTAGATTATGGGCAGAATTTGTTAGTGAAAGTAATACATTTGTCAGCTCGATAAAAAATATTTATATTTGTTAGCCAATATATATATATTAGATATTTATCGACTGTTTTTGCTGGTGAGCAGCTATGCAAGTTACTTCCCCAAAAAAATTAGCCGCACATATATTGACGGCAAACCAATAATTCGCTTCGTAGAAGCCGCACAACATTTTTATATTGATTTTCATATCTTAATTACGATTAAGTTAAATAAAATCTGTGAGAACTTTATAAATTAGAATAAAACATTATAAAATTCATAGCAAGGATTCGTACTAACTAAAACCACAAAAAAATAATGTAAGATTTATGAGAACTTTAGAAATTATAAGAAAATATTATAAAATTCATAGCAAGGATTGGGGACTAACAAAAAAAAAAAAAAGAATGTTATGGTAACCCAGAGATTGTCTTTTAATTTTTTTCTTAAGAAAGATTTACACAGTAATTTTAAGAAGATTTATTTCCTTGACATTTTGACATATTAATAAGTAAATTGTTTTTCTCCACTTTGATAATAAATAAAATGTTTATTTACCAAAAAAAAAAAAAAAATAAGCAATTTGTTTAAATACTATTTCCTTTAAAAAGGGAAGAAGAGAATTTCAGGACTTTCTATATAAGATTGAAGTTAGATCTTTATTTTTACATATCGGAGATATATATGAAATTAATAAACAGGAGATCTTTAAAGAGCCATTTTTTAATATTCAAATTGTAAAAGTTTGTGTTCACCGATTTACTCAAAATATATTAAGGGTGAGAGAGAGAGAGAGAAAATTACCAGCCTCAGTACGTATGTCGAATTTAGAAAAACAATATACATACTCTGCCAATCTGAACAATATCGAAACAACGGTGGTGGACCGGAATCAGGTTGCCGGAAGTCCTTGGCCGGGATAACCGGCCGGTCATCGGTATCAAACATGATCTCTAAATTAGGCAATTTCCCATGATACAACCTTATAAGTTGTACAATCTCATACATAGTGGATACATGTCTAGTTTCAATTGCATGCTTTGCATAACGCTCAACATAAATTTTTCCATGCTATATTATTAGTCTAAAATGTGCATGTTTTTTCGATTTCTCTAACATTTCTCGAGTGATTCCTGTGTTTTTCCAGTGCCTTAAATCTTCATAAATCCATCAAAAAATAGTCGGGGCATGTTGAATTGTTAGGGTTTAAGGGGTTATAGGATGTTGGATAGGTTCTTGGACATGTACTGGTTTTGTTCCATACATTACAATCCAATGGATATTCAAGAATTTAAGGTTTCATTGATAGGTTTGGTACTTTTCCAAGAAATGACCCGAGTACTTTGCCTGCACAAATTTTCACAAAAAAAAAAAAAAAAAAAAATTAATTGAACATGAAAAATAAGCTACAACAGATTAAAAATAAACTTAAAACTTATGTAAATTATTTTTTTATCAGTATATAGTTAACTTATCGAGGTACAATTGTAATAACAAGGCTTTCCCTTTCCTTTTCCTACCCATGCCCACCCAATTGGCGAATAAATTTTTTGTTTTCAAAAGAAAAAAAAATGAAGTTTTTATTTTTTTTATTTTTTTTTATTTTTTTTAAATGAAGTTTACTAAAAGAGAGAAACCAAGAAAATTAACACTTCCATAAATACTTAGCCTGGGCAAATCTTCCTCTTATGCGACTATTTAGTCCAACTATTTTGTGGTTCTACGTTTTAGACCCCAAGTTTTATAGTTTTTGGGTGGAATGATTTTTTTTTTTTTTTTTTTTTATATTTTTTTTTTTTGGTAAATAAGTACCCATCCTTTATATACATGTTTTCAAGGGACCTAATATTACTTCTACGGGTAGTGAAGCAAAGCAAAACCCCTAGAAAGTTGGACATACCCCAACCTTCAAACAAACAGAAATCCATCCCAGTTACCCATCATACTTCCTTCTACATGTTTTCAACATTACACCTAATATTACTTCTACGGGTAGTGATTCATGTTCTTCAGCACACCAGCCAGTTTTGAGAACCTAGCACTTCGATAATGTATTTCCTGCACTATCATCTTGCATAATACTTCATGAGGCTTAGCACTTTTCTGGAATATTCTATTATTTCTTTCCTGCCATATGTAGTAGAACCACAGCTTGCCAACACCATTCTGTACACCATAGTTCTAGCATTTTTCCCAGTCACAAACTTACCCGCCCATGCTAGTTCTGCATTCCAACCTAGGGCCTGTCGATACAGGTGGAATGATTATTTATTATTCTATTTGTTCCCATATATTTGTCATGTCAAGTATATCAAAAATAGATTTTTTCCTTTTACTTATCTACTTTAGCAAATCAAGATAGATCTAAATACTTTACTTCAATTTACCCTTATTGTTAAGTAACCACTTCTCAAACTTAGAGCCCGTTTGACTTAGATGATTTAAAATAGCTGATAAGCATTAAGTGTTGATTAGCATTTTTGGGTGCTGAAGCTGATTTAATAAATAAACAGTTACGTTTTTGGATAATAGTGTTGAAACTGATGATAACCAGCTGAAGTGCTCGGCAAAAAAAGTGCTGATATATAATCACCTTTTATGTTAAAATGACTTAAATGTCCTTAAAGTTGTTTACACTAATAAAGATATGATTTTTACAAGGTTTTAGATTCCAAATTAATTTATGTTTCATTTTACTTTTAATATAAAGTTGATTAGATAAGATTATTTTATAAATATAAATTATTTTATAATTAATAAAGAATATAATCTTAAGCTATAAAATCACAAATCAACTCCATTGGTGTCAAGTTCGAGATGAAGGAAATTGGCAGCAACTTGTATGCAGATCAAGAAAACTAACAGCTTGAGAGCTCGGCCGTGGAACTTGAAATACTAAAAAATATTAGATGGAACTGTAATCAAGTAATCTTAATTAAAATGTGAACCTAGTTGGGGTTGTCTCTAGCACGTAGTAAGATCGAACAAAAATATTTAACAAGATACCATAATGTACACTGCAACACAAGAACATCATAACAAAATTCAACGCATGGAAGTTCATGACAAAAAAAAAAAGCAAATTATATAAAACGAACGAACACAAGTGCAAGTAAATGAGTTGATTTTCTATTACATGAAAAATCTATAGAATTGTCGTTAACGTTGAAGAGGTTGGAGGAAGTTTTAGGTATGGAAGAACAAGCGAGAGAGAAATCATGAAAAGGATTAGGGGTTTTGTTTCAAGAAATGGTATTTCAAGGATTACATAAAAATATCGACTTATTTTGGAGATAAAATACCAAACGCGTAGATAAAAAAGTTTGGTCAAATCAAAGTGCTTATAAAAAAAAAAAACCAAAAAGCATTACAATGGTAAAAAGGTTACAGGGACCATAAATTATAAGTTGGGAGCTCTCTCATTACTAATAAGTTATCATCTAATATGTTCTTGAGAAGTGATAGACAGAAATTTAATGACTTATTTTGGCTTATAAGCACTTGACTTATAAGAACTTTTAACATTTACCAAACGCGTAGATAAGTTAAAAAAGCTTAGCCAAACACCCTCTACATTTGTTTGTCGGGATTTACCATTTTCACATATTGTGTATTTGAAATTTGACAAACTAATTTTTTTTTTTTTTTTAATTTTCTTAGAAAGCAAAAAAAAAAAAAAACCAAAAAATTAGAATGGTAAAAAGGTTACAGGGACCATATATATCTTTCTGTCCATCATGTTTTGGGATAAAACGTTTGCTCTCTCATTACTAATAAGTTATCATCTAACATGTTCTTGAGAAGTGATAGACAAAAATTTAATGAATGCTTATTAAAATTTCATCTAATTGAGTAATCCTTGACCATCTACATATGTTTGAAACCAATTGATAATCTTATAATTGACATAATTATATTATTTTATCCATGATGTTAAACCATCTACATATGTTTGAAACCAATTGATAATCTTAAAATTGACATAATTACATTATTTTGAGTTAATTACACTAAGTACTCTTGTAATATGATTTAATTTCGGATACATCCCTGTATTCTAAAATCAATCATTCACATCTCCTATCCTGAAAATCCTATACTTACATCTCCTATATATGAGGTATATTTATTAGCAAGTATATCAAAATATAAATTAGAACTTTCATTATTTTAAAATTCCAAAAGCGGATAAACATTTTTGTTGAAAAGTTTTGTCCTCATTGATTTAAAAACAGAACAAATATTTTTGAAATTTGTATCTTCAGAAACTTTTAAATAGGAAATGAACAAAAATTACTTAATAAGATGACTAGAACTTTTTTGTATTTGAAAATATTTTTATCTTTTGAAAGTCTTAAATATATTGTTGTATCCCTATTTTTCTAAGAATAAAAATGTTTATCTTCTTTCTTAAATTTCATAAAAATAAAAACTTTGAAACCTTTTTATTTACAATTTAATTGTCTTTTAATAATATATTTTAATATACTCGGTTATGAATATACCTCAGGAGGGATGTATAGCTAGAACTTGATTTTAAATCACCGATGTATATCTAGAATGTAAGTGCTTGATTTTAAATCACAGGGTTATATCCAAAATTGAATCATATTACACAAGTTAGTTTAGTGTAACTAACCTTTTTTTATTTGACACTATTAATGCATAAAACTTTAACTCATTCTGGGAGATGTTTTTTGATTAGCTGATGCAATAATTATACAATGCATAGGAAAATGATGATAGTGAGAGAAAGTACATCCTCTTTCCCAATTTATGTGCAAATAACAGTTTGGATTTCGAAAGTCAAATAGTTTAATTTTGATCATGAATATGGGCATGGAATCAAATTTTTTTAATAAAATTTACATATTTGAAAACTACATAAAAAGTATTATAAGTCACAATGATTGAAAATTCAAAATATTTAAAAGATATATGAAAAAATTACGGTTAAAGAAAGAGTTGACTTACAAAAATATTCCATCCAGCAAACGACAAGATGGAAATTATGAGGAGAAACAAGAAAAGCAACGATGTAACGCAGGTTGTTGCTGTTGAGATGTTCTTCAAATATTTGCACTTTGCTCTCATCACTGAAATAATATTCTTCTGTAACACATTATTAATGCTCCTGACCAAAAATACATTCAACAACTTCTCCTTCCTGTCTTTCATGTTTCCACCTATAAAATTCAACTGACAAATCGAACTTGAGTTTAAGAAACTTGGAAAAGTCTCCTTTTCTAATTTAATTTTTTTCCAAGAAAATAAAAAAGGTTTAAGAAAACCTCAATTTTCACATTTTTCATTAAAGAAAAGAAAAGGAAAAAGAAAATGTATTTTATTGTAAAAAAGTAACATACCAAATTGATGGCACTGTGTATTAAGGACTGGATCCAATAGCAGTTGTAGTTGAAGTTGAAACTGATTGGCAAAAAAATATAAGTGTTGTGAAACTATATATTGTTGTGAAAATCATAAGAAATTTTAACTTCTAAGTTGATCTCCATAATCTGATGCCCCTTTAGGTAAGTGTTTAATTTCTTGAAAAACACAATGCCACGCGGCTAGCTAAACTTTTGCATTATACACTCTAAATGGCATGATTTTGAAGCTTAAAGACTAAAATGGTATGTCAATTTTTTTACATGCCAAGTTGGGTTGTTCGCTGGTTAATCTACTAACTGTTACTCCTTTTGACGGCAACGCTAAAATTAATTTTATTACAGTTCGTTCATTAACCCACGAACTATAACTTAAATTTATTAATTTATTTTTTACAGTTCGTTGATGTATGAGCGAGTTGCAATTTTTTTTTTTTTAACAGTTCGTCCATTGGCCGAACTGCAACAGAAATATTTAATTTTTTTTTTTTATTAGAGTTCATATAATGACTTGCGAATTACAATAAAACGAAAAAAAAAAATGTTGTTTACTTTCGGACAGTGTACTTCTTATTCCCAAAATTTTTTTACTCTTCGTCTTCATCATGAAGTCTAGCCCAACAAACTTGTTCTTCCCAAAATTTCTTCTCCCCTATAACCCTTAAAAAATCACTCTAAAACTATTCCTTTTTCCAAAATTTTGATAGAGACGGGCCAAAATACAAGTATTTTCTGCAATTTTGACGTCAATCTTCCTCCGATTTTTTAATTTTTTTTTTTTGCATTAATAATTTAAGTTAGTCATTTTAGATCTACAATATATATTTGATTAGTCATTGTAGATGTACAATATTTGATATTTTTATATATTTTTTTTAATTGTACGTAGTTACTGATACAGAAGTGGATGAGTTAGTTTAATATGACATGTTATTAACTAAAAAACAAGGGAGAAAAAGGTAGATTCATCCTTTCCATAATCAGGAGCGCTCAACGAAATTAGTGGCCTAAAGCCAAATCAAAATAAGATGCCTTAAGTTTATTAATAAAATAATTTTTTTGATTAACAATTTTGTACATATCTTGATTTTTCGATGGACTATATGCTAGCTGCCACCGTAACTTTACTTACAAATGCTTGTTTACTATTTTCTTTTAAAGAAAAACACTATTTCTTTATATAATCCGCTTACTCTAATAATATCAATTCATTTATCATTAAGTATATGTCAACATAATTTAATACATTTGTAATAGTTGTCCATTTAATTTGAAGTGAATAGTGACTTCAAATTAAAATAATCAATTCTAAAAAAATACTACAATTTCTTTTGAAAAAAAAAATTCTTTTATCAATAAGGTCATCAAATTAGTCATTTTATACATACATATTTGTTATGAAATTTAAGTTATTTATCTGAAAATCATCTATCACATTAAAAAATTATAATATCTTTTTTATTAATAATATTTTTATGATATATAAATAATATATAAAACAATAAATTTTGGGGCCCTCAGTTTTGGGGGACCTAAGGCAGTTATCGTAGTTGCCTCCCCATTGAGACCGCACTGCCCATGATAATATACTTTTAACATAAGAATTCGCCTTGCAATAGCGACATCTAGTAAGGATATAGCAAGACACACAAACAACACATTTGAAATAGAAAGCCAAACTAAAAAACACAATGACCCACAAATAACAAAAGGATGCCAAAAAGAACATAAAAGAATCAAAAGCCAAATTCTTGAAAAAAGAAATTAACGAGAAGAAAACCCCACCAAGGACTCAGTGAACTATGAGCAATGAAGAAAAGCAGAGGCTTTTGTACTGAATTAAGCAAAAGCAAATAGGATTAAAGACAAGAAAATGAGGTTTACATGCAAGTAAGCAGTGGTTAAGGAACCACTGAGATTAGTTGTAAATTTTAGGAAGAAAAAAGCTTTCCCTTTTTGTCTGTCTTGCAATTTATTCAAGTAACGTTAGCATTGCCGTTCGCTGAGCATATTTTGAGCTGCCATTTCAATTAATAAAATATTGTTAAAATCGATTAACTAAAAAAAATTAACTAACTGCACCATATTATAGGTATGGATCGTTCAAGAGTGACTATACCTCCCGGTCCAGAAGCGTAAGATGTGCTAATACTCCAGCAGAACCATCGATCCCAGGGTGTGTGGGAGGGACCTTGACTGGATAGGAAACGTGTGTAACTCCATGCCGAACAAATTTTGAATTCTGACATTACGTGAGGCAGCACCCTTTGCACAGTGGCGGAGCCAGAATTTTCACTAAGGGGTGTTAAAATATAAAAAAGTAAATTCACGAAGAAGCCAAGGAGTGTCAATATGTAATAAATATGCATAGAAATAAAAAATTTACCTAGCTACACAGTGTAATTTTTCAGCGAATGGGTGTCAACCGACACCCCTCAGCTACATGTGGCTCCGCCACTGCCTTTGCATCACCCCATCCTCAATTACTTTGGGAGATGTGGATTTAGGAGAGTTTTAGAGGTAGGATATGTGCAATTTGATGAAGGAATCATCACTGCACTTATTGAGAGATGGCACCCAGAGACGCATACATTTCATATGCGCGCATGTGAATGTAACATCATATTTCAGGATGTCGAGGTCTTATTTGGCATGGTCGTAGATGGTGACCCGTTTTTGCTGAATGGTGCTAGACTAAAAAAAATCAGGGTGGCAGCAGTTGATGTACGAGCTTACTGGTTGGCTACCCGAAGAGGGATTCATTAAAGGTAATGCCCTGTTTAAAGTAAAAGCATTAATTAATTACATGGATAACTTGGATCATATTACAAACGATACCGATGAGATTGTGTTGCAACGGAGGGTCGGGTTATACCTGTTATGGCTGTTTGGTGGCACAATATTCCCTGATAATTCTGGTGCAAGGCTTAGCTTAGACTTTTTGCTTGACATGGTGGACCTTGATGCAATGGGTAGGCAAGCTTGAGGAGCAGTGTCATTATCATACTTGTACAATTCTCTATGTCGTACTTCAATATCGAATGTCTGTGATATTTATGAATTTGTTTCCTTGTTGTATGTAAGTGACTTTCAATATTAAGTTGTTCTATTTTTATTATCTGTCATATCTGATAGTTACAATCTTATTATATTTTAATTTACTTAATGCAGGTATGGGCTTGGGAGCGACTTATCCCCATGCAACCATCATTATGTACTCCAAGAGTAAACGAGCTAGATACGGTATTTGCATAAAAGTGAACTCGGCGTGGAAATAGCGAAAACGAGGCACGAAATGTGCTAGCACTTTGTAGGAATTGTTAGACGACCTAATTGATGATCAGCTATTTCCCTTGTAAAATTTTTGAAGCTGTAATTTGATAAGAAATTTGCAAATAATAATAATAATAAGAAATTTGCAAATAATAATAATTATAATAACAATAATAATAATAATAATGATGATGATTCTTCTATTTATTGCCTCTACAATAGAATTACTGTTGTGAATTGTACATAGTTTACGTAGGACTCCATTTATATATAAGGACTTAGTAATTATTAGACTACTAGATGGCCTGTGCTCGTGCTGAGCACGGGCCTACGCCCCAGAACTTGTTAGTGTTATTTGCCCAACTTCAAGATTACCAAAAGATCCAACGAAAATAATACTATAATACTTGTTCTATTGTTTAGCAGGATTACTAAAAAGGAAAATAATGTTATAAGTAATACTTATCAATCTAATAAAATATGTATTGACACATTAGAGTTTCATACTATGTGCATTGATTTGAGGAACAAGATTAGACATATATGGGATATGCATTTACTACACAATAAGTTTAAATACTCCCAATTTAAGTGTCTTAGTTTGACTGGACACAAAGTTTAATGAATAAAAAGAGACTCTTGAATCTTGCCGTCCTAAATTAAAGATGTGTGTAATGTACTAAAATATCCTTTGAATCCAGTGGTTTTAAACTTGCCACATATAATATTTGAATCGTCAACTTACTGAATATAGATACAGGCAATCTAGACCAAAAAAGAAAGTAAGACACTCAAATTGGGATGAAGTATATACTATTTACATATTGATTAGTCATCTTGCGTGCAAGTTTCCATTTGTAGAGGCATCCGGAAATAATCCTGTAGGAAGTAAGAAAACAAATTTTAACCATCAAGACGAAAACGGAAAATAACCCACATAAATCCAATTTCAATTAAACAGTGCTTCTAGCTTTAAGTGTAGATTTTTCTGCCAAGTGAAAGCTTCTTTCGAGGAATGAATTCAATTACTTAAAAAGAACTACTCCGTTCCATTTAATGTTGTATTGAGATACCAAATGATATCATATCAGTACATAAATACTATGCTAGAACCTCACAGAAAGAGGTACCAATGGTGGGAAAATAAAGATAAGTATGCGAGGATCAGAGAAATGCCCTTAGCAATCAAAACATGTACAGTAACATATATAATGAAGGGAACAGGTTACTAAATAGTACAACATGGTGAATGTACAATAAATGTATTAATTAAGCTAACAATATTGTCCTACAAGTAATATGTATTTTGAAATACATTCAGCGATTCCTCTCCGTTCAAAAGTAATAGAAATTAATGATTTTGAATCATTCAAACATTTTTAATTCTATTGCAGTTTTCCCTTAAACTGCACTTATAGGTGAAAATGCTCTTCAACATCTGTCTTTACTTCTACTCTACTGCATTCAACTAATGTTTATTTTGTTGAGAAATTTGTCATTTTCAAGTCACAAAGAAGCTATAACAGGCCTTAAGAATCCTTCCATGACAATATAATCAAAGGCAAAGTATGCTCATGGACACCAGAGGAAAGCTACTAAGCACCACTATTCTGAAAACAACAGAGTCGCCTTTTATATAAAGTTTTAAGTATCCATGTAGATGTTTCATATGGATATCAAAAGGAATCTTTGTAAGTGAGCATTTTATGTGAATCATATTAGACAGGGCAGACAACTTATTGCACAAGACAAATATTATGGGGAAAGATACGAGCAAAAGATTCAATTACCACATTAATTGGATGTTTTTTCCAAAAACATTTCTCCATTGCCTGTTTGTCTATGTTAAATACTTCTCTCATAAGGCCTTTAAGGTCCCTCGAATGAGCAGTTAGGTGATAGAAGCTAGCACATAGACACTAAACCTAAATTAGGTAAAGAGCAAGTTAGATCAAGTAAAGTGTCGACTGTCCGGACAGGCTATAGTGACAGGCTCCAACTGATTGCACAAGACAAATATTATGGGGGCCAAAGATTCAATTACCAATAATTGGATGTTTTTTCAATATTCTTTTGTCTTGAAAATGTCAAGTTTGGCATAGACACTAAACCTAAATTAGGTAGACAAATGTTACTATTACCTAACAGGAACAACAATATATTACAAATGTGAAAGAGAAGAGCATATTAATGATAATGATTTTTCTGACGAAGTTCTCTCAAGTTACATTGTTGTTTCTTGCAGCCACTTCCGCACGAATAATATACCTATGTGCCCAAAACCAACAGGAAACATCTACCCTTTTTATATACTATCAATATCGAAATCCCAGTAAATGAAATATCATGACCATTAATATCAAAATTAAAGTAATTCAAAAAAAACTCTTACAGTTTATTGGGGAAGCAAAAGGATTATGTAACCTATTAATATGAGCTGTCTGCAGTTCACTATCAAACAGACCATGCATCTGAACTACACCGATTACCTCCGTGCTGCATAAACTATAGTGAGTCCATCTCCTGTATTGACCTATGACAAGAGAACCTATTTTTAGAGGTCACATGTCATCAAGAAAAATTCAAAACACAAACATAATATTTCATTTATAAAAGAAAATAGGAAGGCAATTAAGGAGTTCAGATATCACAACTACATCATTTAAACACTATTAGTTTCACAAACACATCAGAAGAATTGTCCAGATACACATTTCTACACATATTTCTATATATCTAGATATCAAATAAAAAGAAGGAAAAATCAATGAAAGTTAATCATGTATACCTTAGTGTCTAGATAGATACTCCACACATAGAGATAGAACGAAAGCTTTCTGCTAATAATGAATTCCTGGCAAAATGTAATTACTAATTGTAGCACAATCAAAATGTAGAGCACCATAAAAGAATTATCCAATAGTCATTTTCTTTTATGAAAAAGATTCATTCTTTTAGAAAAAAATGAATTTGCAAATACATCCTAATAAGGGAAGTATTTTAAGAAAAAAATGAATTTGCAAATAAATCCCAAATAAGGGATAAGCAGCATATTTCACTATCATACTTTTAGTTGCCAAAAAATAGAATTAAAGGTCTACCTTCTGACCAAGAAAGTAAAGAATGCAAAAGATCAGCTGGAAAGAAAGTCACGTGGTGCTTTGTACATTCGAGCAATAACAACCACATGCACAGTATCTACCCAATCGTTTTTAACGACCAAAAAAAAAAAAAACGAGTTGCTTATAAACCACTAATCCACATATATATTGAATTAAGAAAAAATGAAGCACAGACGAAAAACGAGCTTTATAGGAAAATGAAGATTCTAAATGCGAGAGTTTATAAAAAATAAAAATAAAGAATTAAAGCTCTACCTGTTCGCCAAGAAAGTAAAGAATGCAAAAGATCAGCTGGAAGGAAAGTCGCGTGGTGCGTTGTACACATTACACCTGGAAAGTTAAAAGACTCAATTTAAGCCCAAACACAAAATGACAGGATTACCCTTCGTCGTCCAAAAAGCTTCACTTATTAATAGTTTAAAAATTAAAAAATTTAACAGTTCGACACTAAATCGATTTCACAATCAATGTATATTTATGACTCTTATGTTTGAATTCAATTGATTTAAAACACCTAAATATTAGCGGAAAATTTAAATGACAAATTTGCCCAAGTATTTTTTAATTGCATATATAATATACTTGCTAATTATATTGTCCATGCATGCAGTCTTGTTCTTTATCACCATATAAGTATGTCTTTAAATATACATGTAAATAACATCTTTAGTTTTGTGAAAACGCGTAATTTAATTTTAAATTCTCAATTAATTGACTGTATAATATTTTTGATATCATAGTTTGTGTGGGAGCCTTATACAGAGGCCATCAATAATGGACTTCCAGAGTGGTGCCGATGTGGTCAGGACATTTGGAGGGTGCATGTGTCACTCATTTGTGGGATCTACTGTGAGGCACATGATGGGTCGGGTCCTCATACAATTTGATAAGAAGCAGCGTGTTTCGGGACCATTTCCCTCACATGAACCATTTCATTTTGAGCTGGACAAACGGTTTAAGGTAACACACAAAGATTGGAACACATGCTACATACTTGGACAAATCATCAGAGACATTTGTCGTCATACCCCCCACCTACGGCCACCGTTCTTATACATTGTCCATTTCTTCTCCAAAAGATTTATTAACCACAAATGTGTTGGAGGTGACAACATTTCGATTTGTTCCATCTTTATTTTGTACTTCTTCTTCTCGTGCTCTATAGCCGTGAACCACAAAATCTATGGAGTGTGACGGGTGGCTGTAACCATTCATGTGTTTGGATAGATTGCAAGATGTCTTGATGACGGTCAGAAATAAGTCCAATTCCTTGTCTATCACAAACAACATGTCTCCACAACAACCTGAGAAACCATGTCGATGACTCAAAGCTCTCACATGCAACTACATCATATGCAAGTGGAAAAATATTGGCGTTCATATCAATTCCAACAGCAATCAACAACTTCATCTCATACTTACCATAGACATGAGAGCCGTCCATTGAGATGATCGACCTGCAACTTTTGAATCCATTGATGTTTATCGATACTTAAAGATGTGTTCACCTTGCATTGTAGTTGACTTGTGCTTCCACTCAACCTTGATAGTTGGAGCTTGGCCGTTACATATTTACCTTTAACTAGAAGTTTGGAACGAAGAACTTCTTGGTAGGAAGCATATTACCGATTTAATAGGCATATCCGACCAGGCCGACTGAAGCCTAAAGCCACCAAAGCAGTGGCTTTAGGCCCCAAATATATTAGGGCTCCAAAATAATTTGTATTATATTTATGATTTTAAAAAATTATATATTTATTATTAGTGATAAATAATTTTCTGGATCATTTTATGTCAATTATTTATCTTAGAAATATGATTGATGTAATTACTGTTAGAAGTTGTAGACAATTAAATTTATAATTAGTTCCTACTTTGTAATATGGTTTAATTCACTTCAACTTAAATCAATTTAGTTTATAATTTTGACTTTGTAAGATCTTCTATAACTCTTTGAGTGCCGTTTTAGATATTTTTCAAGCTCAAGCTAAGTAGATTATTAAACAATTAGAATAAAAAAGACATTATTGAGCCCTTAAAT
Organism: Lycium ferocissimum; assembly: GCF_029784015.1. Taxonomy (NCBI): domain Eukaryota; kingdom Viridiplantae; phylum Streptophyta; class Magnoliopsida; order Solanales; family Solanaceae; genus Lycium; species Lycium ferocissimum. Next base: position 43,754,471 of record NC_081349.1, read on the forward strand.
ATTTTTTAAGGCATAATAGTCTCTGGCAGTTTTAATCTATTTTTATAGTTAAAGTCATACGAAAATATTTATATGTAGAAGATGATACTCTTATTGGCCTGAAGTCTTACTTCTATTTTTAAATGTTTCCATTGCTTATAAAATAATTTTGAAAAGTTTTTTGTAACAATCGCTTGAACTAAAAAAAAAATGATGAAATGATCGTAACACAGAATATAAGACTCGTGATTCAGTTAATGTCTCATGAACAATTACACGAATTGACTATATCGTCAATTGAAAAAAAAAAATACACTTTACAAAAGCTATAAGAATAAATAACAAATAAAATATATTAAAATTTTACTAAATAAATATAAGGCCTCCTTTTAAACTCCGGCTTTAGGCCACCGGCTCTCTTGAGCCGCCCCTATATCCGACCAATAGGTTTCGAATACCTAATGCCTAAAGAGGAAAAAGGGAAATTCTTGAAGAGAGAGTATTTGTAAACAAGAACACTAAAGTCGAGATTACCTATTCATATATGTTATGTGAAGAGCACAAAAGGCATTGTACATTAGCTTACAAATAGAAAAGGAAATTCAAGAAAAGGCCCTAGCTAGCTAGTGCTTCTTGTTTAGACTAGACCAATAATCATTCTCCCATGCCTCCACTTGCTTTGTTGCCTTAACTTTTTGTTCAACAAATGCGTTAAGTTCTTGAGGTTTATAAGGTGGTGGAAGGATGCATGGATCAGTATGACTAGGAGATTTCTCTAAAGCTTCTTCCATGAATTTCCTCCATACACCATTTGAAGGACATGCCAATGATTCTGAACATATTTCAATTGCATTTGGAGGAACAATTGGATTAAATTTTTGCAACTTTGAATATTCATTTAGCAGGTGGTATATATAATCAAAAACACGTTCCATCTTCATGTCTTCATGAATGAATTCACTCCCTGCCTTCCCTATGGCCTCTGCCTGAAAATTTCAAATTCAAAATTAAAAGGGTTGTTAAATGAAAGAAGCATTATTAAGAAGTTGAACGGGAAAAAAGCATATACTCATCTGTCCGCATTTATGTGGCATATTTTCCCTTTTGATCTGTTCAAAGAGAATATCATACCTTCTTATTTAGAAATAATTTAATTTTAAATCTCTCACTTTATAATTAATGAAATGATTTATAGCCACACATTTGTATAAACTTGTTTTAGACCATAAATTTTAAAAAAAAAAAACTCTCTTTCTTAAAATTTATATTCAGTCAAACATCGTCACATAAATCGGAGGAGAAAGTATATTAGTATATACTAATGTTGTCAAGTGTTGGTATGTTTTCCAAACATCCTCCAAGTTAAATTACAATATAGTCTAACTTTATGTAGTTTTAGTTGTGTAAACTTTATTACAAAAGAAAACGATTGTCCAAAATCACTCTGAAACTTTTTAGTTTCAGGCATTCGATATCCGGATTTTATGTTCCACTAATCTGAATTCTCCCATAAAAAGTTTACTACGAGGGGTTTTAACGTTTAATATAGAAAAAGATTTTCTTCTCGATAAAATCAGAGACCACTAGTTAAGAAAGAAGGAACATACTTTCCACCGCATTCGGGTTAAATCACACTTCAAACTTAAATGCTTTGACTTTGAAATGAAAGAACTCCATATATATGGGGTAGAATTCACAAACAACCGCATTTCTGCCTTTGTAATTGGAAATCAGTCACTTGCATGAAATTTTAAATTTCACAGGTGAAACTCAGGATATTGTAATGGAGTTTCACCTATAGATTTGAAACTTCATGAAAAAGCTATGTTTCAATGACATGACTGAAAAATGACCAGTGAACATTATTTCTATATATTTATAGGTGTTGAAAATTGAAAGTATACCATACCTTGTCCGTGTGATTGTTTCCCCATTGAACAGCAAATTTGAGAGATTTGCACTTATCATTGTCTCTAATGGGCCAGTAATGTTTCTGTGGTATCATTCCTCTCATGAAGAAATCATAGTAGTGAGGCGTTATGTATAATGTTGGTGAGTCGCATGCAAATATGTACTTCTCACTTACTGACCATGCCCATCCTTCTACATATATTTTAAATCTAACAATTTCCACCAATTCAAATTTATTACAATAACCCGAAAAAGCATATTTAACTAAATAATTAGCAATAGAAGAAGATTAAATATTAACCTGTGGGTGCATTGGTCTTCGATATTTGATTCCTTGTACCCCTTGTTGGATTGATCTTTCCAATCCTGAGATCATCATTTGAAGAAGACCAAAGTCATGTTAGTATGTAATAATGTAAATGTATTACTTGAACAAAGAAACAAATTATGGTGAGTCAATTTAATTATGGGAATCGGTAAAAGTACATGTATGAGAATTAATAGGTAGATCTCCACTTTTTACTTATTCTTCTCTCTCACACAGGAAAAAAAAAAAAAAGGAACAAAGAAAAGCTAACTCTTTTTCCAGAAAAGAATGGACGATTTGAAGTACGCGAATTTAAAATTTTAATTTTTGGTGTAGACGGAGAGTGTAGTAGTTTAATTGTTAAAAAGATTCAAATATCTAAAAGGATACATAAACTTACAATAATTAGAACTCATAATTTTTCTAATTATAAATATTTGAAAAAGTCAAACTAAAGAAAATTCTGAATATGTCAAACGCAATGTGGCACTTAACATCACCTAGAAAGTACCATTAAGGGTGGTAGTGGGATAGATATGATCCTTTCACTATTAGCCAGAATTTAAGTCTTGAAAATAAAATTAAAAAATCCTGAGCAGGAACATTTCTCCGGGCCTTATGTCGCATGTATCCAAATTAATAATGATAGTACCAAATACTGAGAAAAATACATCACCTATAAAGTTAAGCAAGTAATGTAGTGGTGGTAGTGGTAGGGATAAAAACCTGGATATATAAGAGAGTATCCCAATTTTCTTTGATGGTAACATTACACCTCATAAGGTCTTTTCTGATTGGAGAAACATTAGGATTTCCCCTCCAATACGCAAAGGGTATCCTATCTTTCCAGCTGGTTCTCTTATTCCCTTCTTTTATGTTCTGTATCATACTTCTCCATGGTCTTATATTTGTCTCTGCCCTACAAATCATAAAACCAAAACAGTCAAATATTACTAATTATGTACTAGTTATGTTCTTTTGAAGGCGTAAATTCTATCTCGATAATATGTAACGAAATGCAACTTAGTACCAAAATATTAAGGAGCAAGAAAAGGTTAATTAATTACCAGCCCCAAAATGACCAATCGGGAAAAACAATATCCATACTCTGCCAATCTGAACAGTACCGGAACAACGGCGGTGGACCGGAATCAGTTTGCTGGAAATCCTTAGCCGGGATAACCGGCCGGTCATCGGTGTCAAACATGATCTCCAAATTAGGCAATTTCCCAGGGTAAAACCTTAGGAGTTGTACAATCCCATACATAGTGAACAAATGTCTAGTTTGAATAGAGTATTTCGCGTAACGCTCAACGTAAATTCTCCCATCCAATATTATTAATCTGAAATGGGCATATTTCTTCGATTTTTCCAACATTTCTCTAGTAATTCCTGTGTTTTTCCAGTGCGTTAAATCTTCATAAATCCATCTAAAATACTCAGGGCATGTTGAGTTGTTAGGGTTTAAGGGTTTATAGGACGTTGAATAAGTTCTTGGACATGTATTTGTCTTGTTCCATATTTTACAATCCAATGGGAGAATTTGAGGTCTCATTGGTAAGTCTTTTTTATAGAAATGACCTGAGTACTTTGCCTGCACAAATTTTAACCAAAAAAAAATAAATTAATTATATATAACAATAAATCAAGTATAATCTCATAAGTGGGGTATAGGAAAGATAGGATGTACGCAAATCTTACCCTACCTTTAGGGGTAGAGAGCTTGTTTCCGGATAGACTCTCGACTCAAAAAATGTATCCAACACAGGATAGTAAGAAAAATAAAACAACAAAATAGCATGATACAAGCTAATTGCAACAACAACACAAAATAATTGATTGAACAAAAAAAGACAGATTACCTGTTACAACAGATTTAAAATATATTATAAATTGTGTAAAATATTAGCATGAAACCTGAAAAAATAAATTCTAACTAATACCTCCACATTTTATCGTGGACCATATTCTTATCCTGGGCAAGCCTTCCTCTTATGCAACTATTTAGTCCATATTTTTTGTAGTTCTACGCTTTCGACTCCCAAGGTTTTTATAGTTTTTGGGTGGAATGATTATTTATTATTCTATTCATTCTTATTTACTTGTCAAGTATATGAAAAATAATTTTTTTCTATTTACTTGTCCACTTTAGCAGATCAAGATAAATTAACTACTTGTCTTCAATTTATCCTTATCGTTAAGTAATCATTTGTCAAGTTTATTAGATTGTCATTGACTACTTGTAACCAAATAATTAGATTTTCAGAATATAGTAAAAATGGATAATTTACACTTAATTGATATTGCTTAAAGGAAGCGCAAAATGCATACTGGACAAGCAGAAGAGTTGCCTACCCGTTGAGAGAGATTATTATGTGTTCGAAATTTTTTGACAACTTCAATTCTTTTTTTTAAAAAAAATTTTATTGGACCAAAAGGTTACAGAGACCATAAATCTTTGTCCATCATGTTTTGGAATAAAAAGTTTGCTCTTTCATTATTACTCCCTCCAGAAGGGCTCAAAAAATATGAAAGGTGAAACAAATTGTCAACACCTACCATATATACATAAAAATAATTTTAACCTTCAAATTATTTGTAATTTTAGAAGTTTAGAAAACATAAATTATTATTTTTTTCATTTTATATTAAGTATAATACTTGTTCTTAAAGACTACAAACACCTCAATAGCGTAAATATTTAATGAAAAGAGATTATATCTTAAAACAAAAATGAGAGTAAAATAGTTAAAAACTATTCCAAATTATATTTTCTTTAGAGGCATGTAAAAAAAAAAAAAAAAAAAAACGGCAGATAATTTAAGAAAGATGGAGTAATAAGTCAGTGTCATCTAATATTCTCTTGAGAAGTGATAAACAAAAATTTAGTGAACCGACAATAAAATTTCATCTAGATGAATAATCCTTGACCACATAAGTTTGAAACCAATCGAAATCGAACGTCTCTTTCATTTTGACAACTACTAACTTAGCAGTGAATATTAATTTGTAATAGTACCTGTAGTTATCTTATACTCCCTTATTCATTTTTACTTGTCCGGTATATTAAATAGTAGATGTCCACTTTTATTTATTTAGTTTGAAAAATTAAGAAATAATTTATCATTTCATACCTGTTTCACTTTATTATTAATTATTGTCATTAGAAACTTCAAGCAATTGTTAGTGGTTGCATAACTTTTAAAGTATATTTGATCAATTTCAATTATTAGATAACTAAGTAATAATTAGGGGTGATATAGTAAAATTATCTTTCAACTTATAGCTAGGATGTGCCAAATCAATACAGGACAAGTAAAATGTAAGGAGGGAGTAAGTAACCTGATTATATAATTACTTCCCCTGTTTCATAATATGTGGTGTTTTTACCTTTTCATTTTCTTTGGAAATAAGTGGTGTTTTTACTTTTTAATTTTATTTTAAAATAAATGGTTTCCACATAATCAAGAAGCCTTTGATTTTTTTTTTCTTTCAATTTTACTCTTATTTAAATAAATGAAATTTTTACATAACCAAAAAGCTATTAAACATTGCTTCTTCTTCAAGACATTTAATTTGATTAAGGGGTGTGTCCAAACTAAAAAAATCACTTATCATGAAAAGGATGGATTATTTTTTTATGCTTTGAATACATACAACTTAAAACCTTTTTTTAAAAAAAATGTTCTTTAATAAAGTGATGATGCGACAGATTTTAAACGTGAAAGAGAGTATGAATATTGACTTACAAGGTCAATCCATCCAGCAAATGATAAGGCTGAAACTATGAAGAGGAGCAAGAAAAGCAACGATGTCACATAAGTAGTTGTTGTAGCTCTATTCTTCAAAGATTTGCACTTTGCTCCCACCACTGAGATAATATTCTTCTGTAACGTATGATTAATACTCCTAACCCAAAAAACATTAAACAATTTCTCCCTCCTCATCTCTTTCATGCTTCCACAGCACCTCCTATAAAATCCAACTGATAAAATTTACTGATATTTATATATACTTCAACCTAGGAAAAAAAAAAAATCAAACTTGACTTTAAGAAACTTGGAAAAAAAAAAAATCAAACTTGACTTTAAGAAACTTATTTTTTTTGGAAAAGTCTAATAATTAAGAGTTTTGGTGGTCCTTTTTTTTTTTTTTTTTTTTTTTTTTTGTAACAGTTTTGGGGCTTTTTTTTTTTTTTTTTTTTGTTGTGAGGGGCGCTGTGGGCGGGGGGGAATGTGTTTTATAGTGAAAAAATAACATACACAATTGATGTGCCGTGTATTAAGGGAAAATGTGTTTTATAGTGAAAAAATAACATACACAATTGATGTGCCGTGTATATTAAGGAAAAATAGTAAATGAGATCCAATGGTGGTAGTAGTAGGTGAAGTTGAAACTGATTAAAAAACAATGCTAAGTGTTGTGAGACTTGCACTTATTGTTGTGAAAGTCATAAGACGTTCAATTTCAGAGTTGATATCTCCATAGATCATAATCTGATGCACTTTAGGTAAGTGTTTAATTTTGTTGAATAATACAATTCCACTCAACAAAACTTTTCATTGTAGAGTACCACTGCTAGAAAAAATCAATTTGAAAGGATGTCCATAGTCTACCTACTTACCTACATTCTACCCTTTAGGTTAGTGATTACTAATTTCTTATGAAACAAAATTCCACGTTTTTACTCTTCAAGAAGAGATCTATTTGAAAGAATATTCAACATTTCCAGGATCGGCTATTAATTATGCGCTGCTCACCTTATATCACGTACAAGAAGATAATATTTTTGAAAAATTAGATTAAATTAATTGGAAGTGTATGACCAGATCTGGATAATTTAAACTCTTTAATTTTTGGGAAAACAACACAAAACACTCATAAAAGGTAAAATATTTCAATTTCGTCTCTACCCAGTCTAGCCGAAACTATTTAGTCGAGTATCTCCTCACCTAAACCTTTCCTTCATGATACCATCTCATTATATTTATATTCGATGATGGTATCACGAAGGACAAAGGCATATCTCATTGAAGGATTGAAGCACTCCTCCATAATATCATCTCAGTATATGTTATATATCATGATGGTATCATAGAGATTTTTTTTAGGAAAGTGTGTTGTGTATTTTAAAGGAATGAACATGGCCTTCTATAATACCCTGTCAGTATATTATATTTACCATATGGATTTCATAAAGGCTTGATGAGTGTTTTTCAAGAAATGAAAGAAGTCGTCTGTAATATCATCATGATATATAAGAGATACACTGGTGGTATCAGAGTTCTGGAAGCATCTAGGTAAATAGATTTGAGGATATGAAAATAAGGGGCAGGGCTGAGTAGTTATTTTGGGTGCAGTTGGCATTTTGTTCTTTTCCCTTTAACTTTTAGGAACTCCACAAGGCCCAGTTTGTCTTTTTATTTTTAAGATTAAGGTGTCTAAATTTCAATACATATATAATTATTAAGGTATAATCTCTGAATTTAAATATGGAGTACTCAATATCAATTGTTTTCTCAACATCGGTTGTATGGACTTTATCTATATTTAAAAAAAAAAAAAAGAGTATTACCTCCACAAAATATTAGACAAAATTCTAATTTACCGTCATGGTAAAACTGTTATTTAACTGAAGCTTAGATAAAAGCTAGTGTCACGCGGTAGCCAGGTGGCAACGCAGACAATCGTGAGGACCACGTTGGTGGCGGATGGCAGTGATTGCGGTGGTGGTGGTGGTTGGTGGATGTGGCTGGTTGTGGTAGTTGTACAGTGGTGACTAATGGTGATGAATATTAGGTGGAATATAGCTAATGACGGTGATAGTGGTGATCAATATTACAACTCCATACAAAATCTCAATACAATTTTTTGCACGGAAAATCTAAATAAACCAGACTTTTTCTAAATAAGTGATTGTAAAATAAAAAAATAAAAAAAAAAAATGCATCAAGGAAAAACCAAAGTTACTAAGACTTTGTGATATAAACGATTTAGGTTTACGTCTAGGAGAAAATTTTTAGGACCAAAACTAAATTACCTTGAGGAAAAGTTATTTAACATAACTTTAGTTTTTTTAAAGCTTTTTTCTCCTTGAGACATTTTTTTTTTTTTTTTTTAACTTTTAAAGGCACACTTTCAAAGAAACTTTTGGTTATGACATTATGGTTCGAAGTATATTCCTTAAGGAAAAATTTGCCCCATAAGGTAAATTATACCTTGAGGAAAAGTTATGCCATAACTTTAGTTTTCTTAAAGTTTAGGCACTTTACCTTGAGACATTTTTTTTTTTTTTTAACTTTTAGTTAAGGCACTTTTGGTTATGCCTTAATTAAAAGTCTTCCTACATAATTCAAGGAAAAGTTTTTGCCACCATAGGCAAAACTAAATTGCAGGATATGTAGTTGTTGAGACATTTTTTTTTTTTTAAACTTTTCAAGGCACACAGATTTTACTTAATTAAACAAGGCTTGAAAAGTTTTGCTAAGTAAATAATCTATGTCTTATGAAAAGTTATCGATAACTTTAGTTTTTTTCCTTAAGGAAGTTATTGGGAGGGCGGACACTCCCTCCATACTTTGCGAAATTATTTCTTTATTTTATGCTTGAGCGGGGGTTCGAACCCAAAACCTCGTGTATCTCAGCCCCTAAAAGGCAAAAACTTAAAACCACAAATATGAAGGGGCAAAATTTAAAGTTTAAAAAAAGTGACCAAAATTTAAAGACCACCCCAAAAGAAGGGCAATTCTGCGAATTGCCCATCTAAATAAACCAGACTTTTCTAAATAAGTGATTGTCAAAAAAAAAAAAATGCATTTACTAAGTTGTGATATAAACGATTTAGGTTTACGTCTAGGAGTAGGACCACTTTAACTATTTTTTAAAGCTTTTTTCTCCTTTTTCACATAGTGCACATCAAAGAAACTTATGACATTATGGTTCGAAGTATATTTAATCGTAAACCGCCTCTTTACCTCTTAAAGTAGGCATAAGATTTACATACACTATGCCCTTCCTAGATCTCATTTTGTGGGACTTTGCAGGATATGTAGTTGTTATACTTCAGATTTTACTAAACAAGGCTTGGGCTAAGTAAATCATCTCTTATGCTTTATCGACATAGACTACATTTTTTTGCACCGATTTCCCTTCAAAGGCACTGGTCTTTAATTTTTGTCCTTCGTTTAAAAAGTGACATAATATTTAAAAAAAAAAAAACCACTGGGCAAGGCTTCGCGAAAATGAAGTTTGCCTTGAGGCAAAAGTTTGCTTTGCGGTTTTTTTTTTTTTTTACTAAGCCAAAATTCAAACCCATAAACTCGGGATATTTTAGGCGAAAGGCAAAAATTAAAGGCCAGCAATTTGAGGGACAAAAATTAAAAACCACCCACGAATAAGGACAATCGTGCAAATTTCCTACTACATGATTTTTCTATTTGGTTTGGAAAACTAACCTTACCTTATTCTAATGTCAAGAACAAGGAACCAGCACCCAACTTAGACAAATCCGGAGTAGCGGCAGCAAAGCAATAGGATCAAAGCCATAACACCATTTTAATGAGTTGATATTATAGACTAATCCGTCATTCACACGCAAAAAAACTACCACAAATTACACTTCACAAGCCCAAGAAACTACTCTCAGAATAGTTTAAAGAGGCAAAAAGCAACGGTTTTGAAATATTACTAGCTTCATCTACTTTTCCTAAATGCCCATGAATATCTTGTGAATGCTATTGTGACGTTCTGCATTGCAACACATTATAATCACTATAATGTCACCAAGAAGAATATTAGTATAAAGTTATATTAGCATTGTGTGTCTGGTAGTGAGAAGCAAAGTAATTAACATGACACTGGAGAGTAACATGTGACTGAACCCCCAAGAAGGAAATAAAGCATTTGAGTGACTTTAACAAAGCAGCTTTCAAAGAAGTCACACAGCAAGTGTTGACAACATCCTTCACATGCCTAATGCATTAAGGCTCAAATTTTTTTTTCATTTTTTCTGATGATCCCTTCAACAACAGGCCAAGAAATTTAAATAACTAGGCAGAGCTCTAAACTGAAAAAACATAAATCACATAATTTGACCAATTCCCCTGTCAATTCAACGAAGTTGCTCACACAGAAATGGGCTCGTACTATCAGCTTCTGCTCCAAAATGACTCACGGCCCATGTTCAGCACTTCAACCTTCAAATACATTCACAGATCCACCATTGTCCCTGCAACTCTGCAAGGCACTATCTTGCTTTTTTCAATTTCTTTTCAGACTCCGTCTTCCGAATCACTTACAATAGACTAAAGTAATTTACAGAGTTTACCATGTTATAGTCATCTTCAGTCATGCAATCTATCTTCAGCGGCAACTCAACTACAGAGCCATGAATGCCTCAAAATCTTGAGGTTTCAGAAACCAATTCTTGAAATTTGAACTGGCTTTAAAGGTTTTTGAAGCTAAATGATATTCTTGCGACTTATCCTGCAAAACGTGCTAGAAATCGGTGAAACAGTCTATTTCAAACAAATTTACCTTTACTGCTATATATTAGTCTCTCTTCAGTTCATCTAAAGTGAGCAGTATAAATTATCACATAAGAATGTAAGTATCCTTGTTTTTAGGTAAAATATGCATATATTTGTATCCAATGAACTACGTGCCACCTTTACTGCTATGAAAATATTAGTTTCTTTTTAGTTCACCCAAATGAAAAGAAGAAAGTTCGAATGTAAATATCAATATTGATTGTAAATATGGAGATATTTGTAGACAAAACTACATGTCACCTTTAGTTCTCGATAAGAGTTCCCAACAAAAGCATTTTCACCTAAGCAATTACGTGATAGTGATAAGAAGGATTCCAAAAGGCGCTTCCTGAAATGACAATAATAGATGTTATTCTCAAAGGGTTTACAAAATTTCGACATACCATGAATAACCCCATGTAAACTTTTACAAATCTGAAAAGATAAAATTCTAAAGCAGATCATATTACCGAGTTGACAGAGTGGTACGCACATTAATTAGTAAAAATAACAAAATTGTGGGACTCCTCACTAAGCATCAGATTGAATTTTCTAAAATTTTACACCATCGAAATGAAGAATCATAGCATTAACAATGCTAAAGAGTTTTCTAAAATCTATTTCTGATAAGCTTACTTGCATAGAGAAGACTCAGTGGAAGGAGACATTGCGCCTTTTGCAGAAGTGCCCTGCTTCCTGCCAGTGGTTCCAAGAATGACTTCATGCAACCCGGACTTGTTCCAGCATATGGAGTACCTTGACATCAGAGTGTGTCCTTTGAAGTTAATAAAAAGCAGTGCTAACAGATTATTCACCTGGAATAACGAACATTATTCGACCTACCCGCATGTTAAAGTGGTCAGAGCAGTTTCAGAATGTTGAAACTCCTCGGGTGGAATTGGCGCAACAAAGACAAGTGGCTACCAAAGGCGAAGGGAAAAAATGTAACATACATACAGTGAGGATAAGATGAAGAAGCATGGCTAGATAAAATTGTGTGGAAACCTTGTTCACTTGAAATGGATCCATTAGCTTGGACAATGGTAAGATTCGCTCGTGCATAACTCTTATCATTTCATCTTTGATAATGGAGGATTTAGAAGCTATATGGGATTGTCCAACGGTCACAGAAGAAATATAAATTGGCTCCAAGAAGTAAGAAAGTAGAGCTCCTGCAATAAGAACGGCATTGACTGAAAGCAGAAACAACATAGGACTTCCGGCTAATATTAAAAGATAACTACAATAAGTAAAAGCAAAGTTCCTGCAATATTAACAATAATGATTGGCTTCAAATAAAAACAATGACAACCATCAGAAAATAATTAACAACCACCTAAAATTTTCATTACAGCACATCTTGAAAGCACGCTATAGAGGAAGTCTTCACAAAGTTGATAATACATGAATAACAACCAGAGCAGATCACCGGTTTCTCCATTTCAAGAGACAATCTCATCAGAAATTTAAAAGCCTAAGCACCAGGATTATTTTTTTTCCAAACGTCATATGATGATACATCACAAACTACTCCCTCCTTTTCATTTTACGTGTCTTAGTTTGACTGAGCACGGAATTTAAGAAATATGGAAGACTTTTGAATCTTATGGTTTTAAACTAAATAATGTGTATAACGTACCAAATTGCCCTTCGAATCTTGTGATCCAAAATATCCTATGACAGATAATTGAATAAAGAGCTACTGAATATAGAAAGTGGCATTCTTTTTAAAAAAGACTTAAAGGGAAAGTAAGACACATAAATTGAAACAGAGGGAGTACTTCAGAATCCCGTGAAACAGACAACAGACCAACCATGTCATTGCATAATGAAGAGTCAGATCTATCCAAGTGTGTTTTTGAAAAGACTTTGCGGATGTGTTACTAACATGCTGACATGTAATGGGAATTCATGATAGAGAATCTGAACTCCGTGAAAGATGGACATTTACAAAAGACAATTCAACAATCTGGTAAAACATTCAATAATTACATATAGCTGCTAATTTCAATTAATTAAATGAAATGAAAAATTGATTTAGCACATCATTAGTAGTGATGAGAGAAACAACTTATCACCACATATATCAAATGCAGTTATCGAAATTCATAAATGCAGTTTAAATCAGCGTACAATATAAAAACAAGAAAATAGTGAACAAGATAAAGAACATGTGTTGGAACAGCTTCTATACTATTCACATATTTTGAGAAAGCTAACAGTTTCCATACTATTCATATATGTTAGTACTTAGTTATTTTTTAAAGGTTATTTACTGAGGACATGACCTCAGATAGGAGATTATGGAGGTCACGTATTAGGGTACAGGGTTAGTTAGTAGTTGAGTGTTTTCCTACTTATCCTTGCATACTAGTAGTTGTAGTATTAATCTTATAGGCCCTTGTGTTTGATAGTAGCTTACTATGTCTTGTTGTACTGCTTTGGATTGCTTGTTCTTTTTTTTAGCTATGTTGTCCTATTATCTTGAGTTATTACTGCTTATTGTTACTGATACTTTTTCATCTCTCCTTAAGCCAGGTGTCTATCGGAAACAGCCTCCCTACCCGTCAAAAGGTAGGGGTAAGGTCTGCGTACACTCTACCCTCCCCAGACCCCACCTGGTGGGATTTTACTGGGTATGTTGTTGTTGTTGTATTTCCATTGGCTTTGGATATTATATTACTGAAAGCGTATCTAACAACTAGAAATATAAGGAACCTTGTACACCGACCACGTTCCAACGAGCAATCTTATCAGAGCAACTGACTGATAAAGTTGTATCTCCACGACCAGGTTTTCGCATGACTGTGCCAAAGCCCAAAGGAATACAACCTGAAAAGATAAAAATCTAAAAATTATTCTTAAGCAAAAACTAAAACAGATATGATCACTCCCTCCCTCTCTTGTTTTTAAAAATTGTCAGAGGGGGATAGCACTTTGCATTTCCTAAACCAATTTTCTTACAACACATCAACCACTAATTAGCACTTGCATAAAAATCCTTCAAGTGAGCCAACATCAATTTTTAAACTTTGGTACTTCAGTAAATTATGGTTAGACTGCTACGCCAAGCATTTGTTCATAATGACTACTATAAATTAATATTCAAAATCCATACGATTTGATCTGCCTTTTGCACACTGAACTGCGGCTTGGTTAATTTCAATAAACATAACTCCGGGAATTCCTGCAGAAGACATCATAATGTAGAAAATCCAGAAAGGCTAGTACTTCGAATTTATTAGGATGCATCGCATAGACATTATGATCAGTTCTTTTTATTTCTTTTCTTTGGGCTATAATTTGGTGTCCTAAGTCACTTAACTGCTGATGTGACACGTATTTACAGTTAGTATTTATTACAGTTTACACAACAATTTTTTTTTTCATGCCCAGAAGATAAGTGATGAACACTACACAGTCACAAGCAGGATACTCTCTCAGCTTTAACTAAAAGATCATGCTTGATCCTGTTGCTTTTAAATCTTTAACCTACTTGGTCTTCACTAAAGAGATAATTCTTGGGACAAACACTATGGGCTAAGAATTTAAAAGCAAAAGGATAACGGTGTTCGTCCAAAAAAAGAAAAGATCAAATCTCCTTTAGTGGTCGTCCCAAAATACTATCCTAAGTTAAATATTAATCTTTTCAACACAACAGTTTCATTTTTCTATTCTACTGATCAAAAAGAGAAAAAGAGAAAAAGTCTTCATTATTCTATTCATCAGAGATAAAAAAAGAAAAAAGAAAAAAAAGTAGTAACATGTTGATCCATGTAAATCACTTTAACAAATATTAAACAATGTACACAATCATTCAGTTGAGAAAGGAGTTCTAATTTTTTTGAATTTTTTACATAGTACCTTCTTTTTTTTTTTTTTTGGACAGGTGATCTCTAACACATAGCACCTCACAAGGAAGAACATAATTTCAAAGAATGTGTGACCACAGTTCATATTTGTAAAAAGGAATAAGGTTTGGTGATCTCATCTGTTCCAACAGAACTGGGCCAGGAAAAGAATCTCATTCCATAGTTTCGGTAATGCACTAGTTCTAGATGATGAAACCCCAATAGATCTGTTTTAAAAGTTGCGCTTAGTTTATTTCCTTTCCAAGCGAGCCATTTGGAACTTTACTGCCAGTCTTGACTTGCACCCACGCTCAATAGGATTATTCATGGGTCAGAGGCCCCACAAACCCATCAAGACAGCCAACAAACTTAATGGGCTTGGACTAGATATTCAGCCCTATGGATTGAGCTTGAACTGCCAAAAAATGAAGAAAAGAAAACCCAAAAAATGAACTGAGTGCTTGCAGTTGGACAGACTGGAACGGGGGGATAGGCTTGCAACGCCGACCAGGCTTGGATTAGAAAATGCAGCTTGGTACTCTTATCTTAACCAACTCAGCCTGACCGGTGAACAGAGCTAGCACTAAGCACTCTAGCAGATCTAAATAAATGAAAAAATTTACCCCCACCTAGGATTACTCTAAGAAGCAACTCCGCAAACAAATCCGAGTAACAAAAGAAGATCCTACATGAAAATAATGGGTGCAAAAAAGGCATTAAAGGAACTAGGTATCTATGTTACTCAGACTCTCCAAAAATGTGGCCGCAGCTGTGTCAGATCCTCCAAACATGAGACTACTTTTGGAGGATCCGACACGCATCCGTAGCATTTTTGAAGAGCTCGAGCAACATAGCTAGCTATATCCAATGTTACTAATATGGCTGTACCATCATTCACTGACATATATCCCAACGACTCCTCTTTTGAATAATTAAATTGCATAGATGAGCACATCATGCCCCCTTGCTTTGCAGGACTATCATGCAATAAAGCAAGCTCTGAACTAGGTGAGGCTCCACCTGAAAAGAAGATAGCACAAAAATATAACTAAATAGAAAAACGAGAGAGTTCTACTCTTACATGAAATGAAGAAAGGGTTTAATAAAGGCGAATTGACTACCACTACCTACACGGTAATTGAGATATGTACAAATGTAACTGCCACCCATACTTCATTTTCAATCTTTTCGGTCCTAAACCATCACTCTCCAAATGAAACATGAAGTTTTCCACATCATCGCATAATACACTTCCATTGCTATGTGCACGAGTATTGTAAACATGTTGAATCTCTGAATACAAGTACCTGGCTTGATCAAAGAAAAAATTGTCAGGTCATTGTTAGAAGTCGTTTCCTTTAACTAACGTTAGGATGTATCTCAGCCGTGTAAACCTAGACATACTCTGGATAATATTATTACACCTAGAACAGAGATACTAGCACTACAGCATAGGCACGAAATTCATAAAACTTTAGCAAAGAAGACTTCCATTGCCCAATTTTGAGTAGTCTTTCACTCTAGAAATATCATCCCTTGGAGTTTAAAATGTGGGTCTATCACTTCCTATGAATAGATGAAAGACCAGTTTCTGCTAAAGGTGAAGAGAAGACTGGAACGAGGACCAAGGTTCATTTCTTGAAGTTGTTTAGAAGGAACACCGGAATACACCACCTTTTGGGTTTTCAGCCCCTTCAATACTACCAGACAACATGAGGGGTTAGGATATTAGTTCCATCTTTCTTGAAGAAGACGATAAAATCCAATCCTTATTAGTTGTTAAAACCAAGACACAGTAATATAGTCTGTCAACTTATGCTGATTTGCCAAAGTATAGTCAGTTGATGATGGTCTCACGTGAAAACGAGAATGCTTTGATGCTACCGACACAAGTATGCTTCAATGATTGAAACTGTTTGCTTGCACACAACTTTAACAGTCGAATATAACATGTAGCGTACTACCATCTCCAATTTTTCAGGCAATTTTAACATGTCGAAGCTGCAACATATTTGCTGGTTTACTCTGTAAATCAAATTTGATACTTGTAAGACCAGTTAAAAGTGTTATTTTCTAGACCGCAATTGATATTCCCTCATGACTTTACAAAAGCTCTGACCACATCACCAAATGTTCCTCATCCTCCTTAGCTGTGGAGTGTAATCTTAAAATTGCAAAATGGGGGAATCATACTTAATATCATAGTAATAACCTTAACAAAGAATAATGTTCCCTGGATCCATTAAGTATGACACTATTATTAGCTGGTTTATCTTTGTTTTTTTATAAGTAAAGGTATTATTGATATCAAACTCGGCACCAACAAAGTACAACCAAACTAAATAGAAATCCTCTAATATCCACAGGTATACTACATCAAAAACTATGTAGTCCCCCTCAAAAGTAGTTCACTTACCAGAAATGTGCCAATCTTTTTGGGACAAACTATTAAGGAAAGTAAAACAATGTTTTGATGATTATTCTTTTTAAGAAAAAAAAAAATTCCTCTAATTCAGCAAAGGGAAAATCAGCAACAAAAGAAATACTCCCTCCATTTTAATTTATCTGTCTGATTTTGACTTAGCACAGCTTTTAAGAAAGTAAACTAACACTTTTGAATCTTGTTATCCGTTATCGTAAATTAAAGATACATGTCATGAAAAAATTTAAGAAAAAAAAAAGAGATAAAAAGAAAAATAAGACAAACAAAATTAAAACAGAGGGGGTACTACCTTAGGAGAGCTCTTCTAGCGATAATTTCAGCATGAGAATCATTAACAACATCGCCTTTCAAACTCCTTCGATTACGGCCTATACATTTCGTCCCTGTTCCCAGCGAAATCACTTTCAAGTCTGCAAAAATAATAACAAACAATTACGGATTTCTCCACCAAAATAAACGATCAATTTGTTTGGTTACTGGACCTTGTGAAGGTGAAGAGATAAGAAAAGCAGCTAAAACAGTGACTTCACGGCCTTGAGGTTTTCCTTTCTTAGGTAGACAACGGTAAAGTGAGAGCACTGCTTCTGATACTTTCTCCCCAAACGGTAACGCTGACGGACCCGTTTCTCCGGTGCTCTCCATATTTGCAGTGTCCGAGGGTGTGTGCTTCGTTGGAAAGAAAATATTTTATATGATATATTTTGGTGTTTGGTAAATAAAAGTTACCTAGTTTTAGTGAAAATAATGATTTCTTATCTGTTTATAATTATCTCAGTTTTTAACTACAACAACAATAATATACCCTGCTGTAATTTCACAAGTGCTACGTGAGAATATCTCAATTTTATGTTATTCGGAAAAGGGCCAAAAAGGCCTCTGTGCTTAGGGGTGGGCATGGTATGGTACGGTACGGTATTTGAAACTTCGATTCGATAATTTTGATTTTCGGTATTTAAAAATACTATACCATTACTATACCAAATTAATTCAGTATGGTTCGGTATTTTTAAGTTCGGTTTCGACATTTTGTTGTATGATAATTCGGTAACCATAGTTTGTTCGACCATAACTTATATATATACATATAATAAAGAATTATGACTTCAGCTATTCAAGAGATGTCTCAATTATATTATACTAACACCTTACACATGGAAAAATATTTTAAAGAAAGTACAAGCAATGCCCTTCGTTAATCAATTACACAAAAAGGGCATTTCAATCAAGATGTATATACTTCGGTACACAAAAGGGCATTTCAATCAACTATATCATACTAACATCTTACACGTAAAAATATTCAAAAGAAAGTACAAGCAATTCCAACGTCTAAACAATTAGTTTGTACTAATACTAATTATATATTTGTTAGTATTATATATATATATATATATGAATTGTATATCTAACTATATGGATACTTCGGTATGGTATTCGGTATTTTCTTTATCAATACCGAATATCGTACCAAATACCAAACTTTTCAAAAATGCATACCAAATACCATAATACCGAAACCGCGGTATCAAAAATTTCGGTTTCGATATGGTAATCGGTATATACTGCACCGTGCCCACACCTATCTGTGCTATCCGAAAAGGTTTAAAACACCCTCAATCCATACATTTTTCTAAAAATAACCTTCCTTCACCTATTATGGGTCGTTGGGTAGGGACAAGGGAAAAGATCTAGTGGGGGTGGGTTTTAATTTAGACCAATAGGGAGGGATCACGTAATAAATAACAAAAATAAAAAATAAAAAGGAGAGGGCTTTTAGTTTTAAGGGTAAAACTGAGTCAAAATAGATGGAGGAATGATATTTTTAGAAAAATATGTGGATGAAGAATATTTTAGACTTTTTCGGATAATACAAGCCATTTTTGGACCTGTTCCATATATTATTTGTTAAAACACTCTCTAATTTCTTACTTTGCCATCCAAAATATTTAAACAAGGAGTAGTTTTATTATTTTGTAAAGAAATAAATAGATTAGGCTGCAAATCATTAAAAAAATAAGATAGAGCGCAAATCATAAAAGAGAACACACATTTAGGGGAGAAAAAAAAACTCTATTTTCTAAAAGATGTTTTTACCCCACTAGTTTATTTTATTTTATTTTAACCAGTTTATAAAAAAATATTATTTGAAATATCTTCCCATAATACATGCTCAAAAAAAAAATCTCTTGTTATAAATACACAGTACTGTGGATGTTCATTCAAATACGCAATTTTCTGAATAAGCTTGCAAGTAGCTAAAGCAGAGACGGCTTGCAAATAGTTCAAGCAAATAGCATGTAAGTAGCTCAAGTAGGCAACTTGCCAATAGCTTCATGAAAAACCAACTTCCTCCGACTTGCAAGTAAGCAGGTAGCTTGTAATAGCTCAAGGAGGCAGCTTGTCAGCACAGCTTCTGAAAAGCCTTGCAGGGACTTTCTGAAAAGTCTCGCGACAACTTTCTTTTCTTCTAAGGAAGTCAATTCTATTCATTTGTACATCTATTCAAAGTTGAATAGTATATCAGTCTCTCTCAATACTTATTTCTGGTATATTTACTTTATAATCTTTATTTTATAACATTTCTCGTCTTTATTTGGGTCCACCATGGGTGTTTATATACGAAATTATGCTGAAATTACTTTTGTGACCTAAATGTGTACTGATAGACATGCAACTTATGCGCTACACGTGTAATTATGTTAATTAATAGTTAAGGGTGATAAGTTTTATTGAAATTTTTACATCTAACATGATCTTTAATTATTCTAATATATTTGGTTGCCATGTCACACTTTTAAATGCATTTTTTGTCAATTTGTTTTTTGCTAGTAATTTTTTTCTTCTTTGTTAAAACCTTGAGGATTTTTAAAATGTCACTTAGCATAAGAAGGCAATAGAACTGTATTTGGATGAAGTTTTGGAGTGTTGTAGGTTGAAATTTTATTTTCTTATTGTAGCTAGAAATTGTAATTTTAAAACTTCTCGGATAAAAAGTATAGGGATTAAGAAAGGAAGAATGAATTGAAGATTATTATTTGTACAAAGTTAAAAAAAGTTAGACTATTTTTAAATAGAAGATTTTTTTTTTCATATTTTACGGTTAGAATCATTATATCATGTGAGACTGTAAATTTAAAATCTAAAATAAGACTTCTGTAAAAGCACAATTTAACCTTTAAGTACTCGTTTGGCTTAGAAATAGATTACAGATGAATTAGTATGCAAAATTGCAATATAGAGATTGTTTTTTTATCGGGCATTTCATATACTAACAATTAAATTTATATTGTATATAACTTAAATTTGTATTAGTTTTAAACTGTACAAACATTTGTCTATAATATACCTTTGGATTTTTGTAGGACTTCCGTCACACCGTGATTCTCAAAGTCCTTTTCCTGCAGATGACACTGTATAGGGTAAAAATCAGGTCAATGTGTGACCGGTGAATTCGGAGCCGAGGGCAAATCCAAATGGGCACGAGCATGTTCGGTCTTTTCTTCACACCGGGGTATCGTACCGGATGCAATTGACCTGAGACAAGAAAAGCGTGTCCGTTGGTCTGGGTACGCCGATCCAAGATCAACGTGTCCGTTGGTCTGGTTAACCGGCTGCGATGTTGCCACGCGTCAGGAAACTGTTCTGCCATTTGCACTGAAGACCGTACGGGTGTCAGACCGTACGGTCCTACGTTATCTTTTTTAGGGTATCATTATTTATAAGGGCTTTTGTGTTGTATTCATGGCCCATAAGGCATACCTATAAATAGAGAACATTCTTCCCCTTTTGGGGTTAGCTTTTTTCTGATCTCAACATTGTAATAGTCAAATATATTGAAGCGCTCTCTCTCTCTCTCTTTCTCTTTCTCTCTCTCTCTCTCTCTCTATCAGATATTGGTCCGGATTTTGTGGTGTTCTTCCTTAGCTTTGCTTATTCATTCAATATAATATATTACCTAATATATATATTTGGCATAAACCACCAATCACAATACACGTTCTCACAGCAGTAACACACACACACACACACACACATATATATAAAGTGATAAGGGGGTTATATTTTTTGTTTCGATAGAAATATAAATATGGCTAGCAATATTGTGTGGTTTTTTGCTAATATTTTAAACAATCCTACTCGGTACTCCCTCACCCCTTGATTCCTCTTATCATGTAGGTGTTAAGAGAAAGAGATGAACAGTGTAATAAGATTCATAATTTAAAAAAAAAAAAAAAATCTTCACTTTTATTGCTATATTTATTTGGTTTTGCCCAAATGATAAGGGACGATGTTGGCCGTGGTAACCGGGGTGTGGTTAAAGAAGAGGGATATTAAGAACCAAGATTAAGAGAAAGAGATGAACAGTGTAATAAGATTCATAATATAAAAAAAAAAATCTTTAGTAAATTTTATTGTAAATCAGGATATTGGCAGGTACGAATGCATGAAGAAAGTATGTTTTAGACTATATATACTAAATAAACCAGAAATATTGGTAAGAACAGACTGTGAAGTTATAGTCAAATTCTATCAAAAAATTAATGATAAAAGTAGCAGTAGACGAAGATGGTTTTTTTTTTTAAATTATGAATCTTATTACACTGTTCATCTCTTTCTCTTAATCTTGGTTCTTAATATCCCTCTTCTTTAACCACACCCTAACCACGGCTATAACATCGTCCCTTATCATTTGGACATTAAAACGGCCTTTCAAACAAACCAATAGTCGGTTCTATTTTTATATGTTTTCCAAATTCTGCTAAATTATATATATATATATATATATATATATATATATATATATATATATATATATATATTGCAACAATATATATATATATATATATATATATATATATATATATATATATATATATATATATTGCAACAAACAAATTCATAGACATTTGCTAATTTCCGCAAAAAACGGACAGAATGGCAAGCAGCGGACAGTCCGGTCATGTCAACAATAACGAAATTGTGGGCGAAAACGAGAACAACGGTGGGTTACGAAACCTACACGGATCCAATCGACCCAAACTCGTTGATTCGAGAGAAGCCTTAACGCCGTGATCGTGAATCAGGAGAATGCAGCCTTTCCGGCCACCGATCCCTTGAATACTCATAACTCAATTACTTTGTCCCGGGCTCAAGGCCGGAAAACACCGAATACTCCGGATGAGATTAACTTACGTTTAATATTTAAAATATTACAGGAACAGGGGACCGTCATAGCCGAACAGGGGATTGCAATAGCTCAGCTGCAGAGCAAAAACGACAAGGCAGCTCCGGTAAGGTCAAAAGGGGTCACCGAACCAAGGAGGGATGAAACACGGATAGTCGAGAGTAATGGATCCGGAGCAGGATCGTCCACCGAAGTTCTGAAGATGCTCGAGACCTTGGCAAAGCGGGTAGATTTAACAGAGAAGAGGGTGAAAACGTATAACTCTCGGGTGGATCAGATTCCGGGAGCTCCGCCGATTCTGAAAGAGCCGGATTCAAAGAGGTACATTCAAAGGCCTTTCCCTCCTAGTGCGGCTCCGAAGTTAATCCCGAAGAGGTTCAAGATGCCGGATATCCCGAAATACGATGGTACAACGGACCCGCAGGAGCACGTGACTTCGTACACCTGTGCCATAAAAGGCAATAATGTCGAAGAGGATAAAATTGAGTCCGTGTTGTTGAAAAAATTTAGGGAAACACTATCGAAAGGAGCGTTGACCTGGTATGACCATCTGCCCGAGCATTCTATCACTTCCTTCGAAATGTTCGCAGATGCGTTTATCAAAGCCCATGCCGGAGCTAAAAAGGTGCAGGCTCGGAAGGCGGACATCTTCCGAATAGCCCAAAGGGATAATGAGTTGTTACGAGAATTTGTGAACCGTTTCCAAAGGGAACAAATGGAGCTCCTTCCGGTTCCGGAAGAATGGGCTGCACAAGCTTTCACCAAAGGGCTTAATCCTAGGAGCTCGGCCCCGCTTTCATTCAAGCCCCGAAAGAAAACTTGTTGGAGTATGAAGCTGTAACCTGGGCAGATGTTCATAACAGATACGAATCAAAGATTCGGGTAGAGGATGACCAACTCGAACTTCCCCTGGGACCCATAAATATAAGCAAAAACTCTGAGAGATCGAGGAAAAATTACGAGCCGGAGACGCGACCATCGAGGAAAAGGTACCGGCCATACTCTCATTCGGAAAAACCAAGCTTCAGGTCGGAAAAATTGAGGGTCGGCCCCAGTCACTTCTCGGGTAGGGGCGATAAACGGGCCGAACGCACGTCAAACAGTCGAGGCCTATCATTTAGAAGTGATGTAGGGAGTTCGGATAGAAACAAAGACGTACCGAGGATATCAGAGTACAACTTCAACATCAACACCTCAGAGCTTCGTCTCGGCTGTCGGTCGTATCACGGAGGCTAGATGGCCAAGCCACTGAGGTCAGACCCGGGTCAACGGGATTCGAGTGTGGTGTGTGAATATCATGAGACCCATAGGCACAGTATTGAAAATTATCGTCAATTAAGGGAGGAGGTGGCTCGTTTATTGAAGAATGGCCACCTTCGAGAATTCCTGAGTGAACGAGCCAAAAACCACTATAAAGAAAGGGAGAGTCACAAACGAGCCGAGCCGATGGAACCTTAACATGTAATCAATATGATGGGGGTGCGGATGCCCCACGAGGGCCGGTGATGAAACGAACAAAGGTTTCCATTGTACGAGAAAAGCGCAACCGGGACTATGTACCCGAGGTTTCCATCTCCTTCAGTAACGAGGATGCAGAAGGCATCATTCAACCGCACAATGATGCATTGGTAATTTCTATCCTTATTTTCAAATCACAAGTTAAACGTATTTTGATTGACCCAGGTAGTTCAACTAACATCATCCGGTGGAGAGTGGTAGAACAGCTGAGGCTACTCGACCAGATTGTACCGGTAGCCCGAGTACTCAGCGGGTTCAATATGGCAATCAAAACCACGAAGGGTGAAATTTCTTTGCCGGTTAACATTGACGGCACCATACAGCAGACAGTATTCTACATCATCAAGGGATATATAAAATATGATGCTTTGCTCGGCAGACCGTGGATTCATAGCATGAGAGCGATACCATCAACACTACACCAGTTGCTGAAGTTCCCTACTCCGGAGGGAATAAAAACTATCCGAGGCGAACAACCTGCAGCAAGGGAAATGTTCACGGTCGAGGAAGCACCCCTTTTTCCAAAAAAGCCGGATCAAAGAGATGATGAATTAGTCGGAGGCAAGGATACCAAATAGCAATTAAAGAATACGGGTTCGAAAGCGGAGCAGAAGGGATCGGACCCGGCTGGTGAAAAGGATGATTTCGGCGTGCCCAGATCATTTGTTCTGGGATGACTCGGATGCAACCAAATCTACCGTGGAGGAGTGGAACAAGTCATCTTGTTCGAACATCTCGGATAGAAAGGTATACTCAGGCACGGGGTTAACCTCGGAGCTCAGAAACAAGTTAATTGAATTTCTTCAAGCTAATGCCGATTGTTTTGCATGGTCCCATATAGACATGACAGGTGTGCCACCGGAAGTCGCGACCCATAAGCTCAACCTCGATAGGAAATTCCCTCCGGTGAAGCAGAAAAGGAGACCAATAGCCGAGCCAAAACATGCCTTCGTAAAAGATGAAGTAACAAAGCTTTTAAAAATAGGCTCTATCCGGAAGGTAAAATACCCGGACTGGCTAGCTAATGTAGTGGTGGTGCCAAAGAAAGGTAATAAATTTAGAATGTGTGTTGACTATAAGGATCTGAACAAAGCATGCCCGAAGGATTCGTTTCCGATGCCTCACATCGATCGAATGATCGATTCAACGACTGGACATGAGATGTTAAGTTTTCTCGATGCTTACTCTGGGTACAACCAAATCCGGATGCACCCAGAGGATCAAGAGAAAACCTCCTTTATTACCCGATACGGGACTTACTGTTATAATATCATGCCATTCGGGTTAAAAAATGCCGGAGCAACTTACCAACGCCTAGTTAATAGAATGTTCGAAGAACAGATAGGGAAAATAATGGAATTTTATATTGATGACATGCTAGTCAAGTCCTTGGAAACAGAAGACCATTTAAAACATTTGCAGGATACTTTTGATGTACTTCGCAAATACAACATGAAGCTTAACCCGGAGAAATGTGCCTTCGGTGTCCGATCAGGAAAATTTTTGGGCTTCATGGTGTTGAACCGGGAAATTGAAATTAACCCAGACAAGATCAAAGCCACTGAGGATATTGAGGTGGTGAACAACGTCAAGGCGTCCGGAGGCTGCTCGGAAGGATAGCGAAGCGATCTGCTTTCATTTCGAGGTCTTCGGATAAAAGTCACCGTTTCTTCTCACTGCGAGAAGAAGAATGACTTCGTTGGACATCGGAGTGTCAAAAGCTTTGCGAGAATTAAAAAAGTGCTTATCGAGCCCGCCCCTGTGCACACAACGGACGGAACGATTGTTTTTTATACCTTCTTGGTGTCCGAGGTAGCGGTAAGTGGTGTTTTGGTCCGAGAAGAAGCACGTACGCAATTCCCAATATATTATGTGAGTAGGACTTTAGGGGATGCGGAGACTCGTTATCCACACCTCGAAAAGTTGGCATTGGCATTGGTAAATGCGTCAAGAAAGCTGAAATCTTACTTTCAATGCCATCCAATATGTGTAGTAACTACTTACCCGCTAAAAAATGTCATGCATAAACCGGAGTTATCAGGTAGACTGACCAAATGGGCCGTAAAGATTAGCGGATATGATATCGAGTATAAGCCTAGAATAGCTATTAAGTCTCAAATCTTAGCCGATTTTGTGGCGGACTTTACCCCCGCCATGATTCCCGAGGTCGAGAAAGAACTATTGCTAACCTCGGAAAAGGCTTTGGGTATCTGGTCTCTACACACAGACGGGGCTTCGAACCTAAAAGGTTCCGGGTTGGGCATTGTTCTTAAGACCCTCGCCGGTGTTGCCATTAGACAGTCGATCAGAACTATAAAATTGACTAATAATGAAGCCGAGTATGAGGCTATGATTGTAGGTTTGGAATTGGCTCGGAGTCTGGGAAACGAAATAATGGAAGCAAAATGCGACTCTCTCTTGGTCGTTAACCAGGTGAATGGCATCTTCGACATCAAGGATGAGCGTATGCAAAGATACTTGGAGAAAACTCAGGTGATACTACACCGGTTTAAAGAATGGACCATGCAACATATACCCAGGGAGCAGAATAACGAAGCCGATGCATTGGCCAATTTGGGCTCTTCAGTCGAAGTGGAGGAAATCAACCCCGTCTTGTAAGAGCGCAATTGATGAATTCGGCGGTAGAAAACGGGCAGGCCGAGATAAACACAATGGGTCTAACTTAGGATTGGCGTAACAGATACATCGACTACTTGCAAGATGGGAAGCTCCCGGGCGACCCAAAAGAATCATGATCACTCCGGACCAAAGCGACTCGGTATCAGCAATGACCCGGTCAATTGTATCGATGGTCTTTCTTGAACCTGCGAGCCAAGTGTTTGGGTCCCGGAGCAACAGGCTATGTGATGAGAGAAGTCCACGAGGGTATCTGCGGTAATCACTCTGGTGCGGAAGCCTTGGTTCAAAAATTATCAGAGCCGGTTATTACTGGAACCGAATGGAGGAGGATGCGAAGAATTTTGTCCTGAAATGCGACGGACGTCAAAGGCATGCCCCGATGATTCATCAATCCGGAGAGTTGCTACACCCAGTGATATCACCTTGGCCATTCATGAAGTGGGGAATAGACATCGTCGGTCCTCTGCCGCCGCACCAGGTAAGGCTCATTTCCTTTTGTTTATGACTGACTACTTCTCAAATTAGGTTGAAGCGCAGTCCTTTGAAAAGATTAGAGAAAAGGAGGTTATTGACTTCATATAGGACCATATTATCTGTCGTTTTGGCATCCCAGCCCAAATAACTTGTGATAACGGCCCTTAGTTCATTGGCAGCAAGGTCAATAATTTTCTCGAAGGGTTGAAGATCAAGAAGATAGTATCGACTCCGTATCACCCGAGTGCAAACGGACAAATGGAATCCACGAACAAAACGATAATTCAAAATCTAAGGAAAAGACTTGAAACATCGAAACATAAATGGAGGGAAGTGTTGTCGGAGGTATTATGGGCTTACAGAACTACGTCAAAATCGAGCACGGGAGAAACACCTTTCTCGTTAGTCTACGGGGCCGAAGCTCTGATTCCCGTAGAAGTTGGCGAACCGAGCCTCCAGTTCAAATACATCACCTGCGGGTCAAATGAGGAGGCTATGGCCGTAAAACTCAACCTGGCGGACGAACTACGCGAAAATGCGCTGGTCTGTTTAGCGGCTCAAAAACAAAGGGAGAGGTACTACAACCGAAGAGCCAATCTTTGACATTTTCGAGTTGGGGACTTGGTACTTCGGAAAGTTACTTTGAATACCAAGAATCTCAATGACGGGAAGTTGGGTCCGAACTGGGAAGGGCCGTATAAGATAACTGAAGTAACAGGAAAAGGATTGTACCAACTGGAATCCATGGACGGACAACGGTTGAGCAATAACTGGAATGTGACTCATTTGAAGAAATACTATTGCTAAGGTATAGATGCCTACCCTTGTGATTATCTTTTATTAACCTATCATTTTTTGTAGTAGTAATAAGCCGAATGAAGTTAAGGTACGAAAACACGTGTTGCACTCTTTTCCTTAGTACGGTTTTGTCCCAAAGTGGGTTTTCCGACAAGGTTTTTAACAAGGCAACAAGTACAGCGTGTTACTTTATGAAAACAAGGCAAAGTACCCGGAAATGGAGGGTCTGCCCACCGAGTGGGGACTTAATAGTGCTTACCCGATCATCTTTGCTCGGATAAACACTAGGGAACTATCATACCCACATCGAGGCCTATCCCGGAAAGGTAGAATGTGTTCAACTCACCAAAGCAGATGAAGAAACACTATTAAGTGCTATCCCGGAAAGGTCTTCAAAATTTTATGTCTCTTATTCTCGTGTAAACCCGGACCTTCTGTGTTAGGTTTCGATGTAAGGACCAAACGATCAAAAACGAATCGTGTCAAGTAAGTATTTGCTACGGCAAAAACAGAAGGAAATGGATGAAATTCTCACTTTATTTATATACAAACACTGGTTATATAAAAGAGCGGTATGAAAGTATACGTCTCGGACACGTCGTTGTATTAAAAACTCTATACCGAGAATTATTATCAAAATTTCGCAAAGGCAGCAAGGTTGAAATGAACCAAGCCCAAAATCTTTTAACACCCTCGAGTGGGGATTGTCGTCTCAAAACTTGACAAAGGCAAGGATTCAGGTATCTGAACCTAATCTATTATACGTAAACGGTCGGAAAAGGTTTAAACGATTTAAAAACTTAACCCGAAATGCCCAACGTGATTCGGAGACGTCTGAATTCACGAAGCATAAATAAGCCCCTCGGGCAAATCATTTGATAAAATCCTCAGTCAAAAACCTACCGAACGAAATAAAAACCAATACTCAATGGTTAAGACAGCCGCACTTCGGACAAAAGAAGTGGCTCCGAACCTTTGATTATTCCTTACGGGACAAACGATTAAGGCAAATGTCATAACGTACATTCGGATAAAAGAATGAAGAAAACTAAGTCAAAAGGGAAATACACATTTCATATATAAATTAAGTCTTTACATTTGGACTTTTCACACAAGTCAAAAACAAAAACAAAATAAAGGCTCGTACAGGCCCTGATCTGCCCGGCATGGTTGGAACCGGAGTTCTCGGAAACCGTTTGCTCGGAATCTTCAGAATCAGCATCGGGAGCTTTCTTGGCCTTCTCCGCGATTTCTTTGGCTTCGAGTATCCGGGCCTGGAGGTCACCTAACCCTTTTTCAACTTGTTCGAGGGTAACCCTCCGGGATTTCCACCGCTCATACTCGATCAAAATCGTAGAACGGGCCTCGACAGTCTCCATGTCTTTAAGAGACTCTTCTAGGTCGGCCTCAGTTTTTTTCAATTTAGCTTCTAGTTCGGAGCTATCTTCAAGAAGAGATATTCTAATTTTATTAGCAGATTCAAACTCGGCTGAAAGCACATCGTGCCTTTGGCCTAGCCTCGCCGAGCTTGCTCTTGAGCTCTTCACTAATCCGAGCTCGAGTCTCGGCTTTCTGGTCGGCCACTCTCAGCTTCTCGTTGTCATTAGAACTCTCGGATTCAAGTTGGTGATGCCTTTCTGCATCTTCACGGCATCAGCTTTGATCGAGTCAAATTCACTCCGAAGTTGGGAAATAGTGGCCTCGAGTTCACCAAGCCTCGTAATAAAATTGGCATTGTCTCGGTTAAGACCGGCATTATCCGCCTCAAGGAGCCAATTCTTTTCAACCATGTCGGCCAACTCGGCCTTCAAGCGAAGGTTTTCGGCCTTTGCCGCTTTGAGCTCGGATTGAAGGTTGGGAAGAGCAGCGGCCCGGCTCAGCTGATCTGCTTTCTCCTGTAGGAGGAGTTGGAACTTCTCCGTTTCTCGGTCCTAGGCATCCAGTTGGCCTTTTAAGTCATCAACCTCGTGTTGGACACGGACAAAGCCCTCATTAACGAGTACAACACTCTGCAGAAGAAGAAGCAAATCGAGTTAAGAAATTGAATAAACGAGAGTTGAAAATCACACATCAATATTATGGAAAGACAAGCATAAAGTTTACCCGGTTGCCTGCATGCATGCCTTCGTTTATAAGGCACTGCCAAGGAACCCCGGCCATTTTTCTCTTATTCGAATTCGAAATAAGAGGCCTTAGATAGCTTGCTACTCCCACAGGGCGGGATAAAAAGCTACAATCCTCGGGGACGGTGGTCACGGCCGACCTCGTCCTTCTCGCTTCTACATTGGGAGGTGGGAAAATACCTACAAGTCCCTCGCACCCGTTTCAGTGGACCGGCTAGCCGCCCTCGTGGCTAGAGAAATAGGAAGGTGTATGAACCCAGCTGCATCCCCGGTTGCAGGAGGGATATCCGAGAATATGTCGTCCAGATTATCGGACCTCGATGCAGGAGTAGGAGAAACCGGAACGGCTCCAGCAGCCTCAGTAGATGCAGGTGCCTCGGATGTAGTGGCTTGGTCGCCACCGGGCAGTGGGCTGGTATCTATTATAGCCTCGTTGTCTGGAGCTGATTCATCCCTTTTATCAGCCTCGGTATCCGAAGACGGGACAGATCTTCTAGGCCTCTTCACCAAGGGTGCCACTTTGGGCGAAGCATCACCTGAAATGTCAATAAATTCAACAGACCTTAGAGGAATCGAAAAAAGAACATCTTCTTCCCCACCTATGTTCAGGGTCGGGATGGAATTTCCTTCCTCAGCTGTGGACGAGGGCGGAATGGTTGTTTCTTCCTCCGGAACAGAGGCGACGAAGGGGGTCGCACCAACCCTGCGAATAATAATATCGGACTCTAATTCATCCCTCAGGGTTCGAACATCACTTCTCGGCCTCTTCTTTTTCTGCCCTTTGGCCGAGGGCTTTCTCTGTCTCTTACCGGCTACAGCAATGAGTAGGGATGCCCCTGCCATATCAAATTCAGAAGCCGGTGTGATAGGCTCGGCCGTTGGTTCGGGTCTTGGCTCCACCGAGCCCTTGGGCAAGCCTGAATACCAAAGGAGTTATAGAAAGAAAAAGCAAAATGGGAGGACGCAATAAGTACCGAATCAAAGGGAAGATTACCGTGATTTTGGGCAACCCGCTGGCCACGGGACAGGTCCCCCCATGTTCGTTCACTATGAGGGTGTTGGCTAATGATTGCCTCGACCCACTCGGGGAGGTTCCTGACAGCTGAATGTATCCATGCCTAGGCTGTATATATATATTTCACATATGCATGTAAGAGAGCAAATTTAGGCAAAGTATAAAGGAAAGACGACTATAGAGGAAAGATAATTGAGAAACTTACGTCTATTATTCCACTTTTCCGGAAAGGGCATGTGGTCAGCTGGAATAATGTCTGCGGTCCTTACCCGGACATAACGTTCCAACCATCCTCGATCTCTATCCCAGTCGAGTTTGGAAAGAATCGGGTTCCAACCTCGTTTGTCGACCTTTATCAAGCCCCCTCGGAAGATTCTCGGAGAATACAACCGGATGAAGTGTGACAACGTGAATTCCTTTTTGGCATTATTGGCCAGTAGGCGGAGGCAAGCCACGATCCTCCAGATAATCGGCCCAATTTTGGCGAAGGTCACGTTATACATCCGACACATCTCGAGAATAACCGGATCAATTGGAGGATCGAGTTTGAGCGTAAATGGATATGTGTAAACGTACAAGAACCCTTCTTTGTAGTCGGTAATGGACTCATCGGGCTCGGGAGCGAACACTTGCACCGGATGCTTATCCCATCCACAATCGGCCTGGACCCGAGGGAGGAGATTCTCTGTAATAGACGAAGGGTATCGCCTTACGTCGAAACCCCTATCCGCGATTAGAGATGGCTTCTCAATATCAAATTCATGGTTGTAATTGGGTCTGGACGGTATTATGTCCAGGGCAGTCGGTTCCACAAATGTCTTACCTTTGGGTTTTGAAACAGGCTCGGCTCCTGGAGAAGAAATCGAGGGAACGTCCTGGGAAGCAGAATCGGTGTTGGCTGACATTTTAAAGGAAAAAGAGTGGGTATGGAAATTTGAGGATTCGAAGAGACAGATAAAAGTTTCAAAACAAGAACAAAACAATGAAAGGGGAATATTAGAAGGATTGGAGACTCAATTTGATCTTTGATGCAAGAAACTTTGAAAATTCAGAGAAAAA
This sequence comes from Lycium ferocissimum, assembly GCF_029784015.1. NCBI lineage: Eukaryota > Viridiplantae > Streptophyta > Magnoliopsida > Solanales > Solanaceae > Lycium > Lycium ferocissimum. The sequence goes on from NC_081349.1 coordinate 43,786,302, forward strand.
GAAGAAGTTAACAAATGAGCAGTTGACAAAGAAGTTAACAAATAGGCAAAGAAGTAAAAGGTAGAGAATGAGAAGTGAAAGTGAAAAAATGAGCATCTTTGGGCCTTATATACGCGTTCCACTGTAGCGGTTACAGACAACGACTAATCGAGAGGCGACACGTGTCCCAGAATTAATGGGACGGGATTTGAAGCGACGTGGGTTAAGGCAGTTCCCGAGGTCGACCACTTGGGACGAGACACGTGGCCGAAGTCAGAAGGACGTGACATAACTGTTCCCGCCAAATTTGAAGATAAGAATGAGCTTATGGAACCACCGATTTTGGGACTTATCCACTTCCCGTTACTCCGGTAAAAATACGATCCGGAAAGTGTGGGGACTATATGTATACGATAAAAATCGGGTCAATGTGTGAACGGTGAATCCGGAGTCGAGGGTAAGTCCAAATGGGCACGAGCATGTTCGGTCTTTTCTTCACACCGGGATATCGTACCGGATGCAATTGACACGAGAAGAAAAGCATGTCCGTTGGTCCGGGTACGCCGATCTAAGATCAATGTGTCCGTTGGTCCGGTTAACCGGTTGTGATGTTGCCACGCGTCAGGAAACCATTCTGCCATTTGCACTGACGACCGTATGGTCCTACCTTATCTTTTTTAGGGTTTCTTTACTCATAAGGGCTTTTGTGTTGTATTCATGGCCCATAAGGCATACCTATAAATAGAGGACATTCTTCCCTTTTTTGGGGTTAGCTTTTTTCAGATCTCAACATTGTAATAGTCAAATATATTGAAGCTCTCTCTCTCTCTCAGATATTGGTCCAGATTTTGTGGTGTTCTTCCTTAGCTTTACTTATTCATTCAATATAATATGTTACCTAATATATATATTTGGCATAAACCACCAATCATAGTACACGTTCTCACAACAGTAACACACACACATATATATATATTGCAACAAACAAATCCATAGACATTTCATACCAACTAAATAGATTAAAATTCATCCACATATCCTATACCTCACTTACAAATTTAATTGTTACCGAAATCCGGGGTAAACAGACACTTCTTTCTTTTTCTTATTCGTATTAAACAAAACTAAACACAATTACACACCTGGAGATTTAACTTCAGTACCATATTTAAATAAGGGGAGCAGGGTCGAGGATGGTTGTCGATGTAGCCATAACTTACCTAGTTGCATATTAGAAAAGGATTCTGATTAACTGGAATTCTACGCCTTAATGGAGTTCTTAATTTATTAGCCGAAAAGGCTTCCAAAACTTGTGCCAATGGTTGATCAAAAAGCTGCAGTTGTAGTCCAAAGTTTTGCCTTAAGTTCATCCGAAAATGTGCCAGTTTTTCAGCCAAAAAGTTTTGCTCCCTGTAGATGTCTTTGAATAGTTGGACTATTCAACAATTTGATGAGGAACCTGCAGTCATCAAGCATAAGTGAGTTAGAATTATTATTTAACTTCAGCATTTGGATCATTTGTTGGCAGTCAGATTCTATCTCCAGGGACAGAAAGTGGTGTTGGACAGCTATTAACAAATCATGCACCAGTGCCTATTAATTCCAGTAATTCCAATTATCCATTTCAGTCGTGATACTGTTGGGAAAACCGCAAAATAAAACCAGTATAATAGTAATAATTATTATTTATTTAGCAAACTAATAGTACTGAAAAAATAATATTGCTATAATAGAATTTTAAATAACAGCACTTGAAAAATATAAATATTACTACGATAATAGATTTAGCAAATATGACTTGAGTCGTGTTAGGCACTGTCCTAAGAAACCATTTCAGCAAAGTGAAATGTTTCCCCAGGATTAAATAAGCCCTTCTCTAATTAATTAGAGGATACAAGAATCAACAAAATTAAATTATACCAAGAAGTTATACTAAGGGAATAAAAGAAAAAGTAACCAATTTATTTTATGGGGAATTATTAAAATAAAGAGGAAGACGTGTTATATTAGAAAGGAAGGAGGAGGAGGATTCTTTTTGGTGTATGTTTGCTGGAGCTAATGAGAGCCTATTTATAGGCTAAAGAAATATATCTCTACAAGACAAGTAGACACTTGTTTTCTAAAAGCTCAAGAAAGTGCCACCTATCCTATATTTATGACACTTAGTCTCAATTGTCAAGTGGTAAAAATTATTGAAATATCACTACAATCCCCCACTATTTCAAGAATTTTTAGAAAGAAGAGTAAAACTTGCTGGATTTGCATGTATGAAATGCAATAGGTTTGGTGCCTTTTGGGCTATGAACCAAACTTAGACCAATAAAATTTAACTTACAGAATTACTGGTGAAATATAAAATTTCTATGAACCAAAAATTCTTATTGTAAGTCAGAGACTTTATCAATCACAATTCGACTCGTAATTTTTCTTTGTTCAACGCGATTTTGCGCCTAGGCCTTTGCTTGTGCACAGTTATTCATGAGAGCTCTAGAGACTAGGCCAAAATCTCATAGGAGCGGCCTCACTCCGTTCTCATATAGGTGAATTCATCAAGTGTACACTGTTGTAAATACACCATCCATAAGGACTATGAATTCATTAAGAGTTAATAACTCATCCTTACAATTAGTAGCAGTTTAAGAACTCTCTTTAAGTGTGCAGAGTCAATATCGACTTGTTATTACCCATATGAACCTACTTTATTGGATCTCCAATCACATAGGATGGGTTACCATCTCTATTGACACTCATATAGCCTTAATCCCATCTCTCTTGAGGTTTGAAGAATTAGTTTTCTTCCCACAAGTTTAGTCAGAGGATCGGCCAAATTCACTTCTGACTTCACATAATCAATGGAAATTATTCCATCTCTCAACAGCTGTTTCACGACATCATGTCTCAATTTCATGTGTCTGCTCTTACAATTGTAAGATTTATTCTTTGCAACAGCTATTGCCGCTTGACAATCACAATGTATAAACACAAGAGGCAACTCATCCTTTATTAAAGGGACATTCGCTAAGAAATTTCTCAACCACTCGGCCTACGAGACTCTACCTCGAGCTACAAACTCGATTCCATAGTCGATCTAATAATGATCATCCTTGGCCGATTTCCACGATATTGCACCCCCACCAAGGGTGAACACATAGCCACTAGTGAATTTTTTCTCATCTGAATCAGAGATCCAGGTTGCATCACAATACCCTTCTAAAGTAGAAGGAAATCCACCATACAGGATACCATAATTCATGGTTCCTCTCAAATATTTCATATGTCTAATTAATGCAGATCAATGCTCATGATTGGGATTATGAGTATATCTACTTAGTCTACACACAGCATAGGTTATATCAGGCCTTGTAAAATTTACTAAATGCATCAGACTCCCAATAATCTGCGTATATTTAGAATGAGCAACTGGGTCACCATTATTCTTTTTCAATTGAGAGTTAGCATCATAAGGAGTGGCCACAGGTGTCATCTCAAAACAATCAAACTTCTTAAGAATTCTCTCCATATAATGTTCTTGTGACAGCAATGTATTATCATCACTCCTTATAATTTTAACTCCCAATATCATATTTACTTCACCCAGATCTTTCATATCAAAATTAGTAGCAAAAATAATTTGGTACTTTTCACAATATTTAAACTTGTACCAAATATGAGCATGTCATCAACATATAAGCATACTGTCACATAATCGTTGTCTACCACTTTAGTATAAACACATTTATCCTCCTCAACAGAAGAAAAACTATCTCTCAATAAGACTTGATCAAATTTCTCATGCCACTGTTTAGGAGCTTGCGTAAGTCCATAAAGTGATTTCATTAATTTACAAATTTTATTTTCTTGTCCAATAACAATACATCCCTCAGGTTGAACCATATAAATTTCTTCTTCTAAATCACCATTTAAGAAAGCTGTTTTAACATCCATTTGATGGATAAAAAGCTTGTGAATTGATGCTAAGGCAATTAATTCGAATAGAAGAAATTCTAGTCACTGGTGCAAATGTATCAAAATAATCAATATTTTGTTTCTGAGAAAATCCTTTTGCTACTAAACGAGCTTTATATTTATCTATAGAACCATTAGAATTAAGCTTCTTTTTGAAAATTCATTTACTACCAATAGGTTTTGCACCAGGAGGTAAATCAGTCAAAACCCATGTATTATTTTTCATGATAGAATCAATTTCCATTTCGATTGCCTCTTTCCAAAATTTAGCATCAGAAGAAGATATAGCTTCAAATAATTTGATGGTTCATTATCGACAAGAAAAGTTTGAAAATCATTTCCATAAGAAAAATATTCTTTTCTAGGCCTTTTGTTCCTTCTCCCTCATTAGAGGTGATCTCATTATTTCTTTCAACAGGTGCATGAGAAATTTTGTCAGACAGTGAAAAAATATGTTCAAAAAATTCAGCATTCTTTGTCTTAATTATACTATTGCAGTCAAGCACATCACTTTTCAACACAAGAAATCTGTATGCAACACTATGTTCAGCATATTCAATAAGCATACAGTCAGCAGTTTAGAACCTATTTTTCTCTTTTTAGGTTCAGGCAAAAGAACTTTAGCAAGGCACCCCCACACTTTTAAATATTTCAAATTAGGTTTATAACTTTTCCACAATTCATAAGGAGTTTTGCCTGTTCTTTAATGAGGAATTCTATTTTGTAAATGACATGCAGATAAAATAGTTTCACCCCACAAATTATAAGGTGCATTAGAAATAACTAACATGGAGTTCATCATTTCCTTCAATGTTCTATTTTTCCTTTCAGCTACTCTATTAGACTCAGGTGAGTAAGGCGGAGTTATTTCATGAATAATACCTTCTTTTTCACAAAAAAACATTTAAGGACAAATATTCTCCACATCTATCAGATCTAATTCTCTTGATTTTTCTACAAAGCTGATTTCAACCTCCATTTTATAAGAAATAAACGCATTAAAAGCATCATCTTTATTTCTAAGCAAGTACAACTTAGTAAATAAAAAAAAATCATCAATGAAAGTCACATAATATCTTTTACCACCTCTAGTCATAGTCTGCTTTAACTCACCTAAATCAATGTGAATCAAAGATAATAATTCAGTTTCTCTATTTACTAGAAAAACAAGACTTTTTAGTAATTTTAGCTTCAGCACATATTTCACACTTGTTAAAATTATTTGAGTCTAAACCAAATATTAAACCTAGTGACTGCATTTTCTTTATATATGCGGTATTAACATGTCCTAGTCTAGCATGCCACAAAGAAATAGACTCAACCATATAAAGGAAGTAAATGCATTTTCACATATAACATTAGAAACATTAAGCACAAATAGACAACGGTTCCAAGATCCTTTGCCCACCAAAATATTATTTTTGGTCAACACAACCTCATTTTCTTCAAAAGAAACCTTCACCCCAACTTTTCCTAATCCCACAGAGATCAAATTGGTTCGGATATTAGGAACATGCAACACATCACTCAATGCCAGAGTTTTACCAGATGTGAGTTTGAGAAGAACTTTTCCTTTCCCAGGAACTTGAGGTGTTCTTGAGTCACCAAGATAAACAGTTTGTTCTCCTTCATCAACTTGGGTGTATGATACAAAATTATTTTTATTTACGCAAGTGTGCCTTGTAGCACCAGAGTCTATCACCCAGTTTCTCATATTGGCCTCAATATTTATTTCTGAAATGACCGCAATAATTATATCATCCGCTTCAGTCAAATTTATTTTTGACTTACCGGGATTGTTATTTCTAGCAAAAATTCTCTTGTGTATTTTGCATGAAGGTTTTATTATTGTCTTTGAGATTGTAACCATGTCTATTTACATACCTGAATTTTGGTATCGTCATTTGGCTAAATTATGAACATATTAATGCATCTGCAACACCATGAACATCTGGCAAGATGACAGGAATAGAAGCAGCCAAAACAACACTAACATCGGTATTACCAATAATTTCACGAGTGATATTATTTGCAATAGTTTCTTAGATTGTTGGGAAAACTACAAAATAAAACTAGTATAATAATAATAACTATTATTTGTTTAGAAAACTAATAGTACTGAAAATATAATATTGCAATAATAGCATTTTAAATAACAGCACTTGAAAAATATAATTATTACTACGATAATATATTTAGCAAATATGACTTGAGTCGTGCTAGACACTGTCCTAAGAAACTATTTCAGCAAAGTGAAATGTTTCCCTAGGATTAAACAAGCCCTTCTCTAATTAATTAGAGGATATAAGAATCAACAAAATTAAATTATACCAGCAAGTTATATTAAGGGAATAAAAGAAAGAGCAACTAATTTATTTTATGGGCAATTATTAAAATAAAGAGGAAGACGTTCGATATTAGAAAGGGAGGAGGAGGAGGAGGATTCTTTTTGGTGTGTGTTTACTGGAGCTAATGAGAGTCTATTTATAGGCTAAAGAAATATATCTCTACAAGACAAGTCTACACACTTGTCTTCTAAAAGCTCAAGAAAGTGTCACCTATCCTATATTTATGATATCTAATCTCAATTGCCAAGTGGCAAAAATTATTGAAATATCACTACAGATACCTCCCAAATCACATATATGTCTCCTGACGAGGAAACTGCCCCATTAATATTCAATTTGATGAAGTTGGCGGATCCAGAATTTTTACTCAGGGGGTTCATGTGAAATTATCTAACTATACGATGAAGGATTGAGCTACAAGCTCATCCATGGAGTCATACACAACCAGAGAAAGAAAGCAATGAAGAGAAAACCTTATTATCTGAGAGAGGGAAAATATAATCGTCCATTTACATCAATGAGAAAGAAGAGATATTTGTATCCAAATATGTGCCAGCTGTTGCTTACTTGACAGCTGGCCCAAATGCACACATGTGCACTTCTAACTAACTATAACAAACTCTCAACTCATCTAACAATTTGCAATTTAATTCACTCAGCTACAACAACATATTTCAATATTCCCCTTCAAGCAGGAGGGTGAAAGACATCTACGACTCCAAGCTTGGATAGAAGAGAGTGACGTTGAGCTACTCTCAGGCCCTTGGTCAATAAATCTACAAGTTGAAGTTTGGTGTTAAGGTATGTGGGCAGTACAAGTCCTTTTTTGAGTTTCTCACGCACAAAGTGACAATCTATTTCAATGTGCTTTGTGCGTTCGTGAAAGATGGGGTTTGTAGCAATTTGAATAGCTACTTTGCTATCACAATGCAGCTGAATTGGTAATTTCACATCAACTTGTAATTCTTGTAGTAGACCAACCAACCAGACTATCTCTGAAACTGCTGCAGCCATACTTCTATATTCAGCTTCTGCTGAGCTGCAATTGACATTGTGTTGCTTCTTTGATTTCCATGAGATCAAAGATCCACTAAGATGAACTATAAAACCAGTAACTGATCTCCTTGTATTAGGACGAGGAGCCCAATCTGAGTCACAGAACACTGACATCCAGTGATTGGACATCTTTTCAACAATATTCCTAGCCTTGGTGATCCTTTAACATACCTTACTACTCTCAAAGCTGCTTCTCGATGTGATTTTTTAGGCAACTGCATGAATTGACTAAGAACTTGGACTGCAAAACAGATGTTAGGTCTAGTAATAGTTTAGTCTATCAACTTTCCAAACAACTTCTGATAAGCTACAGTATCTTCCAGTATATGATTATTTATGTTCCTAACTGCTGCATCATAATCAACAGATGTTAACTTGGTGTTTGCTTCCAATGGAGTGGGTGAAACCTTAGAACCATTAAGCCCCACATCAGCTATCAATTCTAATGTGTACTTCGTTTGGTTTAGCAATATTCCACTCTTGGACCTCATTACTTCTATACCCAAGAAATATTTTAGAATTCCCAGATCCTTTACCTTGAATTGACTCTGTAGATACTTCTTTGTTTCTTCAATAAGTGTTGGACAACTTCCTGTGATGAGTAGATCATCTACATATATCAACACTAACACCATGCCTCTACCCTTCTGTTTAGTGAAAAGAGAGTGATCATGTGAGCTTTGACTGTATCCTGCACCTATCAAGGCAGTGGTCAACTTGATGTTCCACTGCCTTGATGCTTGTTTAAGCCCATATAATGACTTCAAAAGCTTGCAAACTCTTTTCTCCCCTTGTCTGTGAGAACCTTCTGGAAGTGACATGTATACGTCTTCATCTAGATCCCCTTGTAAGAATACATTATTAACATCCATCTGAAATAGTTCCCAGTCATTTGCAGCTGCAATACTTATTACTGTTCTGACAGTAATCATTTTTGCCACAGGTGAGAAGCTTTCATGGTAGTCTAAACCTTCTCTTTGTGTATAACCCTTTACAACTAGTATTGTTTTGTATTTGTCTATGTCTTCATTTTTCTTAAGCTTTATCTTGTACACCATTTTTACCCAATGGTCTATTTTCCTGGAGGAAATTCTACCAGATCCCAAGTATGATTTTCTTCTAATGCATCCACCTGGTTTTGCATTGCCTCCACCCACAACTTGTTTTGAGAAGCCTCTTTGATATTCTTTGGCTCCATAACAGCAGAGAAACTTCCTAAATAAGCTTGATATGCAGGTGACAAATGTGAGTAAAATACATTGTTGGATAATGAGCACAATTAGACTTGTGTGTGATCACATAGTCAATGTGCCATATTAGAGGTCTTGTATTTTCGCTAGGTCTCACAGCAACCTCTTGTGTAGGTTCACCAACATCTATCTTAGGAGCATCAGTAGCAACAAGCAACAAGTCTGGTACTGGTGGTTCAGCCTGCACAACACCTTGTTGCTCAAGATGTTCAACTGGTAGCTCAGCCTACACAACACCTTGTTCTTGTTCTTCATGGTTATCTATATTAGCAGTAGTCTTATATTATTGTTCAACTTGTTCAGCATCTTGGTGTTCAGCATTTTCATCATGAACCATAGTAGGTTCAACCTGTTCAGTAGTTTCATCATGAACCATAATAGACGGTTCAATGTCACTTGCAGGAATTGATGAAGGAGATGCTACTATGGTCACATCTGCTCCTCTTGCTTCATCAATGAAAGGAGAAAAAACAAACATGTCCTCTTCATTTGTGATAGCTGCATCTGGATCTTTAAATGGAAAATCATCTCTCTAAAGGTGACATACCTACTGACAAATATAACTTTAGCATCAAGATCAAACAACATATATCCCTTTTGTGTTTCTGAGTATCCTATTAATACTAAATTTCTTGCCCACACAACAAACTTGTCACCTCTTGGCAACATGCTAGCATAACAAAGACACCCAAATACTCTCAAATGATTTATTCTAGGCAACTTACCAAATATAATTTCATATGGATTCTTTCCCTCCAAAACGACATGAGGTAGTTTATTAATCAAATAAGTTGTGCTCTTGATACAATCTCCCCAAAAATGAATAGGAATACCACTTTGGAATCTTAGGGATCTAGCCACCTCCAGAATATGCTTGTGTTTTCTCTCTACTATGCTATTCTGTTGAGGTGTATAGTGACGACTACTTTGGTGTATAATGCCATGTGATGCTAGCAAATCAACACACTTTGAATTAAAAAACTTTGTTCCATTGTCTGATCTTAGAATTTTAATGCTATCTGAAAACTGATTCTTTATAAGGCAAAGAAAATCAGACAATACACCAAAAACCTCACTCTTAGATTGAATCAAACAAGTCCAAATACTTGCTGTAATCATCAATAAAGGTAACAAAATATTGTTTTATATCATATGTGGGTGTTCTATAGAGGCCGCACAAGTCTAGATGAACTAGTTGAAAACAAGTTGTAGTTTTACTAACACTGATAGGAAATTTCAGCCTATGATGCTTTGCTAGGGGACATATATCACAATGTTCTTGAATAGAATTGTCTGTCATGGTTTGTAGTAATGGTATATTTTTCATTGCTCCAAACTAAAGGATGGCCAAGCCTCATGTGCCAAAGTTTTCCATCTTTATTGATTATAACTGAAGTTGCTGCACCTATTGTGGTGTTATTATTTGTGCTAGTTTCTGCAAAATATACAATCCTTCTATTTCTCTACCAATTCCCAATAGAGACCGTGAAATTTACATAAATCAAGTAGAAAAATAACAGCACATATCAATTCCTTGGTAATTTTTGACATTGATAATAGGTTGAATTTGAACTTAGGTATATGTAACACATTGTGAATCTTCTGTCCACCTAGAATCACTGCATTATCTGCATGTGTTATCTGTGTCCTATCACCTGTTGGTTTCTGCACTTTATTCTTTGTGTTGATCTTCTAAACGTCTAAGGGCTGATAATAGTTCTTTGCAAGGTGTGATATGGTGTGAAGTACCTGAATCCACTATCCATTCTAAAGCATCTGACAATAGAGATGCCATACCTGCCATGTTGGATGTGAATTGTGTAGGTGTTGATTCATTGAGCCTGTTCTTAATGTTCTGGTACTGCTCCTCAATAAACAGTCCTCCAGTCCTATGTTGAACAACATTAGATGTACTGCCTCAATTTTTGGTTTGATAAGCATTGAAAGTTCCTGCTCCATCAGTTGTAGTTATGTTAGCATAAGGCTTGAACTCATTGCCTTGTCCACTCTTCTTTTTGCTTTTAAAATCTACAGGGTAACCAACAACTCTGCAGCAATCTAGTGTCTTGTGTCCCTTATAACCACATACACCACAAGGTACTCCTTCTCCTGTTCCTGGTGACTTCTTATATTTGTTGAAACCTTGTCCTCTTCCTGCTAACATTGTCAACACTTTCATATGTGCATCAACTACTTCTAGACGTCTTTGACTCTCCTTATGTGCAGCAACTGCATATGCTTCATTAACGGTGACACCAGATCCTTTTGCCAACGAATTACTCCTTATATTGCCAAAGCTTTGGTTTAGTCCCATAAGAAATTGCAATAGCCTCTGAGATTTAAGATGACCAACATATGATTTCGATTCCTTACAATTACAGCCATGAGGTGTTATCATTACATCTAACTTATCCCAGAGGTCCTTCTTCTAAGAGTAATAGCTAGTAACTGAATCAGAACCTTGCTTTAGGGTTGCAATTTCAGTCCACAAGTGATAAATTCTTGTAAGATTCGATCTGTCAAATCTCTCCTTAAATTCATCCCAAATTCTCTTCGCATTTGAAGCATGGATGATGCTAGGGATTAACTCAATAGATACGATGCTTCCTATCCATAATAACACAATCGCGTCACATTTTTCCCATAACTCCTCTAATTCCCCTTTATACTGATTTTTAGTGCAAGTTCCATTAATAAAACCTAGTTTTCCCTTTCCTCTTAGTGCTAATTTCATAGATCTACTCCATAAACTATAGTTTTTTGGTCTTGTGAGCTTAATAGGTATGAGTACTAACCCTTGAACATCTGATGCTTGAAGATATAAGGGGTGGTTGTGATCAATTGTCCTTTGTTGTCGCCGCTCTGTTGTTTCTTCCACCATTGTTCCTCGAATTGTGACTCTATCTCGAGCTCAAAGCCTCTTCATTAATGGAGTTTCTTCTTCATAGCAGCTGGTCTTAGGACCTCTGCTCTGATACCTTGTGAAATTATCTAACTATACGATGAAGGATTGAGCTACAAGCTCATCCATGGAGTTATACACAACCATAGAGAGAAAGCAATGAAGAGAAATTCTTATTATTTGAGAGGAAAAATATAATCGTTTCATTTACATCAATGACAGAGAAGAGATATTTGTATCTAAATATGTGCCAGCTGTTTCTTACGTGACAGCTATCCCGCGTACACATATATGCACTTCTAACTAATTATAACAAACTCTCAACTCCTCTAACAACTTGCAATTAAATGCACTTAGCTACAACAATTTATTTCAATAGTTCGGAATCCTGAGAATCGAAACCTGGATGATTTTGAACACCCTGAACCATTGAGCCAGCCTTCCACACATTGTTCAGGGTATTCAAAACTAATATATCTGCATAAACATATAAAATCTACCCTAGATATACAGTGTAATTTTTTGTCCAGGATTTGGGTCCCACCCCGCTAAATCCGCCCCTGGTTGTGAGCTGGAGGGTGCCTCTTCACATATACAGGCATTGTGCGCTTAATTTGTTTGGATTGGTTCACTAGATAAAAGAACTCGATCGGTTTAGCCAAAGTAGAAACAGTTTGCATAATCTCGTGAGAGGCTAAAGAATTTACGTAGCGAAAATGGCGTGAATACCAGTCATTTTCAATATATTTGGTTCTACTTCGAAGATTAAACACAGTAAAATTATCATGTCATATTACCTACAACAAGATTATATTTTGATGCTTGATTACTATAAACTCTTAATATCCTAGTGAAACTGTCTAAATCAAATATGAAGTTATCTCATTACCATATATATATATATATATATATATATATATATAAATTTTGTTCAATTTACTACCGTACATTTAATATAGTTTCCGTAGTAATCAGTTTCTTGAATATCAAAACAAAATAAGTAGTAATATATAATAACAATAAAAATGAATAATTAGTACTAAGAGATTATCAAATCTTTTGAGAGTAATTATATAAACTATTTATTATTCTAATTATGATTAGTGAAATAAAAAATCAGTTTATTGTACACCTCATAATTAAACGGGATGCTAGCACCAAAGGAGGTAATGTTATGTTTAAAAATGTCTTAACATTTTATACATGCAGAACTTTTTTAAGGTAAGTACTAAATGTAACGAACTTTAGTAAATGGACTTAGTGAGATAATCCCCATTTAAAAAGAATGATTTGTTTCATGAAAAACAAGACATGTGACTTTCCACAATAAGTTAAAGCAAACATTTATTTACACGCTGTTGGTGAATATGAGTTAAGTTTTATTTAAAAAGTCAATAAAATACTTAAACAAACCTGAAACAAAAAAATAGAGTCAATACCAAAAGTGCCCTCTTAAATTATATTCATGTTTTGTCAGTTTAATATTTTAATTATGTGATGCTTTTGTTACCTATAATATTTCCTGTCCAAGTACCCCATGCAGCGCCAATAGCATGCAGGGCTGTCTCAACAAGATTGGGGGCTAAAGCCAGACTTATTCAAAGAGAGACTCTAATTTTATTTTATTTTTAAAGAGAAAGATCGACATATATATATATATATTTTTATTTAAGTCTACTTTTCTATTTTTTTTTTTTTGAGATGCGAAATCATTAATTCTTTGTTTTATAATCGTCAAGCACGATGCAAAGTTGTTAAAAAAAAATTCAAATCAATCGAAAATAATTCAACTGACAATATAGCAAATAAATCATGCGACTAAAAAAATAAGTTACATATTTAGAATGTTACTTAAAAGTACCATAAGTCACAATAATTTTTTAAACAAATTAGGATAACCTAATAAAAAACGGAAAGGACATAATTGGCCGATCGGGTGAAACTAATTCCACCCGGTGGCCAAAGTTCTTCTAAACCCAAATTATACCCACTAAACTAATCCCATCTATTAGCCAAAACTTAAATAAGACAATTTTCAAATAAAAACCCAAACACAAAAATGTTTGAGGTGATTTTTTTTATATATAATATGTGTCATTTGTGTATAAAATATGTATCGGTACATATACGTAATGTATAGAAAGCTTGTATAAAATATGAATCACTAAGTTATGTATTATTTTTGTATATAATATATATCATTTGTGTATATAATGTGTATCGGCACGGTCTGGCTTCCTATATATAGAATAGAAAATTGTAGCATTTTTGTATATAATATGTATCATTTTTGTATAGAAAGTGTATATATAATTCCAGCATGTGTATATAAACTGTATCAGTCTTTTATACAAAGTGTACCATACGTATAAAAAATGTATTATAGAAACCGTATCATTGTGGTATATAATATGTATCACTATTGTATATGTTAAAAAATATCATATCATTATTGTATAATATGTGTATAATAAATGTATAATTAACGTATAATTTATGTATAATAAATGTATGATTAATTCCAGCATATGTATATAAACTATATAATTCTTGTATATAAAGTGTGTATATAATTCCAACATATGTATATATCTTAAAGGTGACCCTTTAGTGGCGACTTAGTATACAAAAAGTTTTTTTTTTTTTTTTCAAGCACAGGTATTGGGCACGCCTAGCCTTGGCATTATTTTGGGCCGACCGGCTATTTTTTGGCATTATTTTGGGCCAACTGGACTCCTGAGGGTATTCCCCAAACATTGGCCAAATGTGGCATTACTTTGGACCATTGGACACCAACTGAGTCATCATTTACAATAAAAAATGAAATTTAAAAATTTGGGGGCCCAAAGCCATTGTCTTAGTGGCTTTGACCTTGGGCCGGCCTTGATAGCATGGCCATGGAGAATGACTTCACTTTCTTTGTGGTGTGCGTGAGTTAGAACGTAAGCGAAACAGACCATTACATGAGACGTTTTATATTCATTTTTAAAATTAATTATTTTTATTTCTTATTTTTTGCTTCTTCAAATCTTTACATATTTTGTTAATGTTTCATGTTGCTTTTTCAAGTTCAGTCCTACACTTTGCGCCTAGCCTTTGGTGTAATTAGTCTCAGCTTGAGAAATCCTCTATTTGCATGTCCATCTAGTAAATATTTAATGTTGTAAAATAGCCTTGGAGAGAGCATTTCAAGCTGAGACTTACACCAAAGGACTAGGCGTAAAGTGCAAAACAAAACATGAAAAGGCAGCATGGAATATTAGCAAAAGATGTAGAAATTTGGAGAAGAAAAAAACATACGAAACAAGAACAATTTTTAAACAATTAAATTTAAAAACATACATTTTTCATTCTTGGAGAGCCCCTAGGGAGGAGCTTCGGCTTATTTCTATAAATTTTGCTCGAGGGTGTACAAACAAACAAACAAATCGCCTAAACCGATAATCAAGATCAAACCGAAAAAAACCCGACTAGTGGTTTGGTTTGACTTAGTTTGGTTTTAAAAAAAAAAAACCCGAATACTATTGGTTTGGTTTGGTTTTAGCTAAAAAAAGTCAAACCGAATCAAACCAACCCGACATTACATTTATAAAATTTCAAACATATTTTATACATAGAAATATTTATTTATAAATGATTCTTTAACTTTTCATAGTTTTTTGTCTTTTAACATATTATTTCAAGCTTGGAATTAGAATTTTGAATGGTTTAATAAGTTTTATAGCTCAATGATATTAGTAACTCAAATAAAACTCAACAAAATCAAATCAATACTAATGCTAACGAGAAGAAATTCATATCTAAAACTGGAATGACAATAATTTTGATATCTATTCTTTAGTTTTATATTAGTTTAGAAAGTGAAAATACATAACTTAATTTTATTTTTTTCTTTAATATCTAGTCATGTAATTAATACTTATTAGCCGTACTTATTTTAGCATGACTTAGTACTTTAAGGGGTCGTTTGGTATGAAGGATAAACATAAATAGTCCTGGGATAAGAATTTAGCAATTTCTTATCCCTCGTTTGGTTAGTAATCATGGGATAAGTTATCCCAGGAGTAAAAATAGTGTTGGGATAACTTATACCTGCCACAGGATGGAATAAGTTATCCCCGGATGAGTTATCCCGGGATAAGGAAGAAACCTCTTCTTTTTAGAAATTATCCAATGTATAATACTTTTAGTCCAACATACCAAGCGATCAAAAAAAATAATAATAACTAATCCCAGATAACTTATCCCAACGTAATTAATCCCAGCATAACTTATCCCAACGTAATTTGTTTTTGAACCAAACGACCCCTAAGATTATGATCATTTTCTACGTGCCTTATAAATTACTTGTATTTATTGTAGCATGACTTAGTACTTTTAGATTATGAAAATTTTACTTTATGCAATTTCATTAATTTTTTTTGTTGAATATTTTAGTACAATGTCATCTCTCATCACCTTTTGTGTTATTTTCTTAATAAATATCTTAATTAGATAGTCGTATCGTACTAGGACTAAAGAAATATTTGAAGTACAAGTTATATGTTTTGTATAAAGACTTTACCGGAAAAAACCCGAAAAACTCGAAAAACCCGAAAAAACAGAGAAAACCCGAGGTTGAAAAACCCGACTTTTGTTGGTTTGGTTTGGTGTATAGATATAAAAACCCGATGCAATTGGTTTGGTTTGGTCTTTAAAAAATCCAAACCAATCCGGTCCATGTACACCCCTAAGGCTGCTCATAACGAACATGGATATCAATGCTATTTTGTTCTTAAATGACTTTAATGCAAATTATTTGAAAGATATTGACGTGTATATATATATATATATATATATATATATATATATATGCTTATATTTTGGGGTTCATAATTTGTGTGCTTGTAAAGTAGTTGTTAAACACAAATCTCATGACTCACCTAATTTAATTAAAGCCACAAAGCCATAGTTGGATATTAGCACATAAGAAGATACATCTAACGAAAATGAACGAGAAGTAGCATCTATAAATGCACTAATTAGCTAGTCTTTTTTGGGTAATTTCTAAATGGCATAAATTTGCCACAAAAAAACTCAAAATTTTTTTTTTTTCAAACCAAAAAGTTACTACGGAAATAATCCAACGAAATTCATTTTGCAATGAAAAAGTCACAATTTTATTTAGTATTTTTTGGGTAATTTCTCGGATTAGCACTCAATTTTTACTTTATTACAACCAAAGTTACTACAGTATTCTTTGCAATGAAAAAGTCACACAATTTTACTTAAGTATCACGAAAGTTACTAAATATTCTTTGTACCTAAAGAGTTACGCAACTTTACCAAGGTATCAAAGAAAATTTCTCATTTATTTGCTTTTATTGACTTTCTTGATACTTAAAGAAAGCTGGATGAGTTTTTTTAATTACAAAAGGTAGTTTAGTTACTTTCATGATATTTAGATAATGCTATTTTACGAAAATCCAGGCTACGATGGGTCACCACATTAAGGGTTGGTGGGTGGGGTAGAGCCTCTGACACCAATATCGATGAATCAAAGGTGTTTGCTTATGGTCTGGATTGGAAAAGTAAGAGCAAGAACGGAACCGTTTTCGCTTTTCTTATTATTCGGGATGAGATTCTTTCATTCGACAGTATGGGGTATGTAGAGTCTGAAAGAAGACAGGATAGACTATAATACCCTCAATTTGATTTGTTGATTGCTTAGTTGGTTGATTGATTCGTGAAAACATAGTGAAATTTTAATAACAATATAATCTTATTTTGAATGACTTTCTCATTGCAACAAAATAGTTTAACCTACATAGACATCCCTTAGAGTTATCACGAATTTTTATTTAAACACTATGATCAACTGAATCTGTTTCATATTAGACACCTGAAGTATGTACAAAGTGTGCCTATACTGATCGAACACCTCATTAATAATTTATAACAAAAATAAATAGAGTGATATATATCCGCGCATTGATGTAGTGAACGTCGTATTAAAGGACAATACGTGGCTCTTTCCATTTTTATTTTTTATCTCCATGGTTGAACCACCAAAAAGCCAACCCACCAACCATAGAAACACCAATTTTGAAGCAGCCCGACCATTTTCAATCACCAAAAAAGGTCAATGACAGGTCTCCAAGGTGTTATTAGACTAAAATGCTGCCTTATTGTCTAGGATTTCTTTCAATAACATAATAAAAAGGTTTCTAACTGCCATTGCTTGTACACTGCCAAATTTTTGGGACTCTAGTTCACTGAAAACAACAACATGAGAATTAACTATCAGTTAAGTAAAAATCCATTAAAGAATATGGCAAGAACGGAAATGCAAGACGACCATGAGAGCGAGAACGTTTTGGTCTATTATCCAAAGATTTTTAATAGGTAAACCTCCTTAAATTATGTGATTTATAATTTTGAAATAAAATAAGTTACTTTGTAGAACAAATCATAGTAATTGATGGTGTAAAAATTCCTTGTAACGGTGTTTATATATTCACTAATCCTGCACGTTGCATTATTATTAGTAGAATATGAAGATGCGTGGTTTTTCTTTTTAAATGTTAAATGAATTTGAGTCCAAAGGAAAAGAGAAAAAGGTGATTAGTGGAAGAGATAAAGAAGGAAAGAACTAAGCATCGGCATAATAAGGGAGTCCCTTACACTGCTACTAGCACTTAGTGATTACAAAAAAGGAATTAATTGATTCTCCATTGCCACATTATTTTTTCCTAAAAGTAAACACGTTGAGTTATTTATTGTAAAAAATATGAAAAGAAAAAGACACGAGACTACATGAAAAAAGGTGTAGAATATATCTTTTGAAAAAAAGTTATTTGTCATTTTTTAAGAAACATCTGTGCAAAAGAAAAATGTTTGGACTCATAATATTTTTTAAAAATTGTAAGTTTTTTATGAATGAAAGAGGATGCTTCTTTTATTTTCTAGCTATCCAAAAAGTGCCTCATGGAACTTATTAGTCAGAAAAGAACTTTAACAAGAAGTTATTTGAAAATCTCAAGGATAAAAAAAGAAGTCTGAGTATCGCTTCAAAGAAAATCAAATTAAAACTTCACAAGAGAGTTGGGTAGAAGTTAGAACTTACTTTCAATAAATTTTTTTGTTGTCTTAAATAGAAAATGACAAAAATGGCCCCTTATATATGAGGGAAGTTTAAAGTACCGACTTAAATATACTTTTGAAAAAATTTCATCCTTTAATTCATAAAAAGTTTAACAAATTGTCTGTCAGATTCGAGATAAACGGTGGATAAAAGGATGTAATCAGAAATACCATACAAAGTCCTATCAAATCATAGAAATTACAACACAAAAAATTGCATAGGAAAAAAAAAATAGGCCAAAAAATTGCGACAAACTCTAAAAAATTCATTAGAAAAATATCAAAAAGCCGCACCTCTAAAGTTCCCGCTAAATTATGTATGTTACATTTGAAGTGATCATTGTTGGCAAACTTAAAGGACCAAACCATTCAGGAATATATTCAAAACTACTTTAAACCTATCTCCAAACAGTAGGGGCCATTTTTATTATTTTCTGACATATAATTCCTATTTTTAAAATATAAAAGAATATGAATTGACATCAAAATTAACATTGGACTCCCGTATTTTAAGCCCAGCCATTCTTTGAGAACAAAGGAACTAAAAGTTGACATCAAATTGCTGTTACTTCTTAAAAATCATTCATGATAAATGAACACACGTTCTCTACACTTTCTATTCCCTAATAAATAAATGCAACTTTAAAGTTTTTGAACATGCATGAATAATATCATATGGTATAAAGAAACCATCTTTGAAGAAGAAAGTTCCTTCTACACCTCCTTTTCAATAATATGCATGCAAATGCAATAGAAAGAAGAAAGTTCTTTAATTCTTTTTGGATATTGCAATAGTGAATCTTGATTTCCCATTACTTTAGTGATAATCACCCCTTTTTGTCCATCTATATATTGATGAAAATGGCATACCTTGTAATCCGATGAACCACCACCACCTTTGCCATGGCCACAAACAATTCTAAAGCTGTCATCAACGTGCCACCTCAAAGTAAATCAATCAATTCTCTCTCTTTTTCTTAATTTGTCTCTCCATTGCATATCTGCATGTGTCGTTTCCTTTTCTTGATTATTTTGACTCTCTGTGACTATCCTGAATTAGTACACTTGAAAATAGGTGATTTTTTTTATTCATAATAGAAAAAGTACGTGATTTTCATGTGTTGTAGTTGTTAAAATTCAAAAGAATGAGTAATGAGAAATTCAAAACTATTACATGTGATATTTTATGCTATGACCTTATAAAGCAATTCTTGAATTACTTTTGTTGCCACAGTAGAAACTTTCGTTGTGTCAAACGGACACAATCAATTTTATTTATTTACATATGTGTGTGATTTTTCGGCCAAAGGAATTTAATTTACCTCTTTCAACCAATGTAGTTCTGCCCCTCTATATCCAGGACTTGATCTTTGGTTATTCTTTTGCACATGTTTTCCTCTCTTTCTGAAATTAAAGAAGAATTCGTATGAATGTTCCAGTTTCCTATGATATCAGTCCAGTAAAACTGTTGATGAGTAAGACATCAACATATATAGGTAGCTATCAGCTCATAAAGCTCTTTTTGCATGAGGCTCATATATACAAGTTTGTGCTACGTATATCTTGGTCCATTTTCTGTATAGAGGTATCTAATTGATCATATAATTACCAAAACTTTGAGAATCTCAACATGTTGTCATTTTCTTATTGTGGCAGAGACAAATCCTTCACCAAGGAAAAGCTCAAAGGGATCCCACGAAAGAGGTACGTATCAGGACTAGAACTAATTAATCATTTTTGGAACATTATAACATGGAAGTTCAGTTTGATGTTCTTAGTATTTAGTGACAAAATACACCAACTGAATGATTTTATTCCCATCTCAGAAGCTAACAAGAAGTTTCCCGTTTCTTGTTTTTCTTTAGATACTGCTCTTGCACAGCTTAATACCGACAAGAAGTCTGCTTTTATCAAGGCTTGGGAAGAGAGTGAAAAAAGCAGAGTGGATAACAAGTAAGATCTCTATCTTCCTATATGTTGTTAGCGATCAAACAATTGAATCTTGCCTATGTAAGAACAATTTTAGTATACTCTTTTAATTGCACAAAAGCTTTCTGCTGATCAAGTAATGTTAACACTTGTATGACTGAATAGGGCACAAAAGAAGCTCTCTAAGGTTGCAGCATGGGAGAACAGCAAGAAAGCACATCTTGATGCTAAACTGAAAAAACTTGAGGTAAACATGCACAAAGTCTAGTAAACTTATTTTCAACAATTTCAGACATCACATCCTGCAAAGAGGAAACCAATTTAACCTTTCGAATACGTATTACATATTCAAATATATTTGCACGAGTCACGAGAGCAGAAAAAAAAAAGGAGATAGAATCCAACTACTGACAAGAAAATGTCTTAATTTCAAAATGTTCTGAAGTGCCTTTTAAAATACAAGCGCTTAAGCACGTTTAATTAGTATGTTTGATATGACGGAAGTCATTATCCTTGAAAAATGTATTCTTGCAAAATGACTTCCATCGTACTAGACACACCTTAATCTGAACTGTGATTAAAATTATCTTCTTTTCCTTCAATTAAGTACAAGGAGGATTTCAAAGACAATGTTGGATTCATGTATTTAGTATGTTCACCATGGTCCATCTAAGTGTTAATTGAGGGGCGAACCACGTAAAAATGGCCCATGCACAGTCAAATTGGCCGTCGTGTATGGGTGTGGCCTTGCATGTAGGGCACAAAAGAATCCCCTATAATTCTAGTAACTAAACGGGGTAATCTAAAACAATAAATTCTAGTTTTTGTTGGGCGCTATTGCCCAAAATTTTGGGTACTGCATGGTATGGAACATTACAATCAATGTGGTTCAGTTTATGATAACATTGATTAAATGCTTTTGAACCATATAGATTTTGCAGCAATGTTGATAAGCTTGTGCAATCTACAGGAAAGATTAGAGCAAAAGAAAGCAGAATATGCAGAAAAGATGAAAAATAAAGCAGCTTTAATACACAAGGAG
The DNA here is from genome assembly GCF_029784015.1 of Lycium ferocissimum. NCBI lineage: Eukaryota > Viridiplantae > Streptophyta > Magnoliopsida > Solanales > Solanaceae > Lycium > Lycium ferocissimum. The sequence goes on from NC_081349.1 coordinate 43,807,896, forward strand.
GCAGAGGAAAAGAAAGCCATGGTTGAAGCTAAACGAGGGGAACAAATTCTTAAAACGGAGGAAATGGCCGCCAAATATCGCGCCACAGGACAAACTCCTAAGAAATTACTTGGATGCGTTGGATGATAAAAGCTTTTTCCCTTGTATATTTTCATACTTCTTGTTGTTTAGTGTGTGTTCTTTTACGCGTCCAGTTTTGTTGTAGTGCTTCCGTATCTGTATAGGAACTTACTTATCTGCTTAGGAAAAGCATTCTTGTGTTCCGGAGAACTCAATGTCAATGATAATAATTCCACTTCAGAAGTTTTCACAAAAACTCAATGCATCGGAGGGGAACCTCTGAAAGTTTAGTAGTCAATAATTTGTGGGACGTCAACAATAATTCCATTTGTCAGGCAGTCAGAAAAAGCAGCATTAACTAGCAAATGAGTTAACAAAGTTTCTCCCAATATTTAGCTATGCAAAAGATGTAACCACAAAATATAAGCTTCAGAAACATGCCAGTAGACCTAAATTTGCCTGACATGTCTGGCTTACATACCACTCAAGATGGCTCTATTACTATAGCATCAATACATAGTGCAGTCAAATTACAAACCTCTTCTGCTACTAAAACACAGAATTTTTCCACAATTCAGGCTTTCGTGATCACCATATTTAGAGAAAGCCAACTTCATGTTCTGCTGATGAGCAGTTCAAGGAACTTTCACTTAAAAAGCCAAGAAAGCTCATGTCATTGTTACTCGGGAAATCCAAAAGAAGCTGCAATGCTGATTCAGATGAATCCTCCAATTCTGTGTATGGTTGGCCGTTAGCAAAATTAAGGTCCATCTCAGTTGTGATGCCTGAAGCGGATCCATATTTTGTAGATGAAGATGCTTGAGAAGCTGGACTTTGACAAGCAGTACTTCTGCCTTGTTTGTTGAATTTCCTAAATGATTCTCCTATCTCTGAATTCCATATACGCAAAAAGTAGTCGCTTCCAGACCTTCCTACTGATGATGGAACCAAGTCCCTGGAGAGACGGGCCTCAGCTTCAAGCCTTGCACTTTCCCATTGTGCCATATGGCGGGCTGAAAGCGATGTAGATGGGTTTCTCATGAGCAGCCCATTAGAGGGTTCATGAGTATGAGGATCAACGCCCAAGCAAAGTAGGCGTTTCTTCAGGTGAGTATTCCATAAGTTCTTTATCTCATTGTCCGTCCTTCCAGGTAGTTGTGATGCGATTGCAGCCCATCTGGATAGACTCAGTTCATGGTTATTCATATATATTGAAGTAAAAATTCATGCTGCAGATTCTGTTATACGAAAACTTTTTTCATTTTTTGCTTGTCGGTCGAAATTAATTATGGGTCAAAATATACAAAACCTATACACTGATTTATGTATATTTATGTATATTATCTGTATATTTAGTATATACAATATGTATACTATATATATTTCTACTTAATATACAAAACCTATACATTTGCTGGCTATTATTCTTTTGAGCGGTCCAAAAATGTAGGTTGATTACATCGGGAGTAAATGGCTGTCTTGACAACAGTCACATTGTTACGTTTGTTGCAGAATCTCTGAGAAACTAATAATTTGTAACAAGAAACTCCAAACAGATTATAGTAGCTTATCACTTTTTTACAAGAATACCACAGCAAACATTTTAAAAGTAGATAAATGAGTAAAAATTGAAGATCAATGAAATGCTATTCACACAGATGTATCAAATTGAAACCTTCGAATTCGAATAGTACCATTCAAGCCAAGATAAAAAATCATCCACAAAGGCAGGTTCAACATGTAAATTAACCCGTAACTGCAAATATGTAGACAAAAAAGAAATATAGTATCCAAGATCAGCATGATTAAGGTTTGATGATTACTCATGATTCACCTAAAATTGAGGTGATAAAAGACATAGTATGCCAAGTTTATATTTATGAGCTTCCAAACATATTGAAACATGAGATCATAGGGGACTATTCATGCAAGTTATGCCATGGCAAAGGAGTGACAAATAGCTAAAAAATGATCATGTATTATAAAGACCATGAATAACACCATAAAAGAAAGCAAACCTGTTGCCAATAATGCCATGTAACTGTATGACAAGCTTTTCTTCCTCATGGCTAAACGGACCTCTTTTGATGTCTGGCCTTAGATAATTCGCCCACCTAAGACGGCAACTCTTCCCGCAACGAGCAAGACCTAAAAGAAAAAAATTACCAATTTAAACTCAGACAGCAAGCTTGCTTCACTTTCCTCTGTTAGTTCACTTCATTCAAAGATGGGAATGGGAAGTATTTCCTCACTTCCGTTCTTAGTATATGACACAGACACAAAGAAGAGAGTCCAGGGAAGTTATGAATCCGTAAACAAAATCCATAACATAAAAGAGGGTTAAATGCTTAAAAAATCAATTTTAATTCTATATATATTGTTTCTGATTTTATACCTTTATCTCAACGAAAAGATCAAATGTTGAATCCATTTATTTTTCTGTTATTCAAGCAAGTTGGAATATGTAAAAGGGCAGCCCCGTGCACCAAGCTCCCGCTATGCACGGGGTACGGGGATGGACCGGACCACAAGGGTCTACTGTAAGCAGTCTTACCCGCACTTCTGCAAGAGGCTGTTTCCACAGCTCGGTCCAGTTACGGCAAGTTGGAATATGGACTGACATAATAATGGAAGAAATAGAATCATTTTGGTTTTGTTATAGAATCCTTCCTCGTCCTATACTTGAATAAAGCATAGTAGAAAAAATTTACACATTACTAGATAAGAAGTTATTTTCATGATCAGCTAAGACATTCAGCATTGTTTTGAACTAATTTATGTTCAAAAGACTTCTTGGCCCAAAAAATATCATTCTAGAGTTTACCAAAGCTAAGGTGAATGGATGATTCAGTAATGAGATACAAGCACATGACCAAAAGAGTCCAAAACAAAGTACAGATAACACATAGATGCAATAGAAAATTTGTCCTGTTTCACTCATTCATTAGCAGCTTGGAAACTAAGACTTCAAGATGAGTTGACCAAAAAGTTATCTCTTACTAATAAAAACAAAAAAGAAGAGTGGTGAAGAAACCTGCAAGGTTTGGAAGAGAACGCCAACTACCATGACCATGATTCTTGATATACTCAACAAGTTTTTCATCTTCTTCAGGTGTCCATGGCCCTTTGTTTAAACCTTTCTTATCACAACATGGGGCTCTCCCCATCTTCTCTCTCTTTCTCACACACACACACTAACTATAACTCACTCAACTCCTTTGTATTATTTTTTCCTGTATGTTCGCCTGAAACCAGGTCCTTTAGCTTTAAAATAAAAAAAAAATGGGGGTCTTTCTATGAAGGCTTGAGGGAAAAAGAGAAAATTGACCGGTCGAGTGGAGTAATAATTGTAGGTTATATATCAACAGGGGAAAGCACCAAGGCTCTAGCCTGATGGTCAATAGGTCTCGGGTTTATATCCAGAGAAGGCAAAAAAAAAATATGAGGCGATTCTTTCTTATTTATTCAAGTCTGAGTGAATAGAGTTGTAAAAGATAAGCTTTGAATATATCAACAAATCTTTAAATTTATCAGTAAATTTCATTAAATTACTTGAATTATGATTTGTTCTAATTGAGCATCTGAATACAGAGCAAAATAGTTTTTGTTAAATAATTTTTGTTCATATTTTGAAAAAGCTTTTGTGCATTTTCTCAAGCGTTATTATGTAAATATGGTAACCATATAAATATGTAAGCCCGTCAACCGGTTCAAACAGGTAACTGGACCGGTAAAATCGGAACCGGTTCCGATCAACCGTTTAATATATACCGGTCCGATTTTCATTTTTTTGGGACCGGAACCGGACCTGTTAAACCGGTCAGAATTAAAAAAAAAAAAATTAAAAATGTAGCTGTTGGGACATGGGCTGGACCGTTGGCCAACGGTCCATTTGCAAAAATGGTCGTTGCCAAACGGTTCCAAATCCCCATTTTGGCTCCCCCCAACCCGCCAAACTTTTTTTTTAACACTTTAACCCATCTCCCACCCCTATATAAACCCCTCTCCATTTCCATTTTAATCCACACCAATTCGCTCTTCTCTTTCTCTCAATCTCTCAATTATAGTTACTTTGCAACAATCAGCCACTTTAAATTTCTCTCAATTAAATATTATAAAGCCTTATTCTAGTTTCAATTATTAATTTTGCAATTATGATATTATTGGTGGAGTTGGTGATTTTGCAACAATTCGAAGTAGTTTTGGTGGATTTGCAATTCTAACCACCTTCATTTTGTTGAAAATTAGTCTGGCAATTTGATACCTTCGTTCCAACTCTATCTTTATTTTTTGCTATTTAATTTAAGCAATTTAATTTGTTACAATTTATTTGCTTGTGATTTATTTGAGTGTGATTTAAATTAATTCTATGTAATAATGGCGAAGAGATTTAGACGTGGTGTCGGTAATAGTTGTATTGTTAGGGGTGGGTTTGATGAGGAAACATTTGTGAATGAAACACCTAATTTAGGTATTGATGTTGGTGAAAATAATTCACTTTTAGATCATGAGGCAATGCAAAAATATTATGCCGACACTTTTAATGAAATTGATGATGATGAAACACAAGCCCCCGAAAATTCCATAGGAAATACAGGTCCTGCACAATCACATACACAAGACAAACCGCCTAGAACTCGTAAGCTAACCGCTAAAATTTAAAAATTTATGACTAAGGATAAGGAAAGCCAAACAGCTAAATGTACCATATGTAGACAAGTATTTACTTTTAGGCAAGGAACTAGTAAGGATGGTGGAACGGGTACACTAAATAAGCATATGAGACTTAAACATATGGATGTTTGGGGAGAGCAAACGGGTTCAAATGTGGGGGGTATTCAAATGACGATAGACCCACGATCAGGTAAAATTTTTAAGTATGACAAGAAAAAAAAACGTGTAGAAATGGCTAAAATGGTAACTTATGATTGTTTACCATTTTCCTTTCCTTCGGGTTTGGGGTTCGTTACTTACATTCAATCTTGTTATAATTCGTTATTTGAGCGTATTTCTAGAAGTACTTGTAGAGCGGATGTTATAGATTTGTATAAAAAATATAGATTTTATCTACGCCATGTATTTAATTCTTTAAATTGTAATGTTTCTCTTACCGCCGATTTGAGTATTAGTCTTAACAAGTTAGATTTTTTTTTTGCTATTAGATGTCATTGGGTTGATGATAATTGGGTTATGCAAAAAAGAATTATAGCTTTTTTATATGATGAAGGAAAGGTCGTCACGATGGAAAATTTTTCCGATTCAATGTCTACTATTATGAGATTTTTTAACATTTATAGAAAACACTTTGTATTGCTTTAGATAATGCTTCTAATAATACAAAGGCGGTTGGTCTTTTAAAAGGGAATTAAACCCTCCGCTAAAAAATATTTTTCATGTGAGATGTAGTTGTCACATTTTAAACTTAATTGTTAAAGATGGTCTTGAGTGTTTTGAAGATTCTATTCAAAAAGTTAGAAATGTGGTTGCGTTTCTTTTTTGTAATGCTAATAGGGGAAAGCTGAGAGATTTTAAGAATTCTTGTGTGGAAAATAGCCTTAGACCTAGAAATGAGACTAGGTGGAACTACACTTACATTATGCTACAACAAGCATATGAGTATAGGATTCCCATACAACAAGTTCACAACAAATATAATGTTAATAATGATAATTGGTTAAATATTACGGATTGGGAAGATGTTAAGGAATGTGTTGAACTCTTACAAATTTTTTATAATGCAACTCTTGCTTTTTTTTAAACAATTCTATCCCACAGTAACCGGAATTTTAGCCTACTTAGCGGAAATAGCTAGAGTTTTACAAGAGTATAAAAATAAATCCGGTTATCAAGTGGCTATTTTTAATATGACAACAAAATTTAAGAAGTATTTTTTCCCATCCCAACTTTATTTATATTGGATTCTCTTTCAAATCATTATTTAAAAATGTCTTATACTAGAGCATTGATTAATCAAATTTATACATTTTTAGAAATTGAAGAGGGAGTTGAACCATCTTTAGCTGAAGCCGAACTCGCTATTGATGCCGAATTTAGAAAAGTTTTTAGTCATTATTCTAATTTGAAAGAAAATGCTACACCCGTTGCTCCACGCCCTCCTACTTCTCAAAATAGCAAAAAAGGTTTGTCGGGTTTGTCGCATTTAAAAGTTTTATATTCACATCCAACTCCTTCTTGTAATGCAAACTTTGATGAATATCACCTTTATTTGATGCAGCCAAATGTGGATATCAAGGAACTAGATGATTTAGACGTCTTAGCATGGTGAAAGAAATACAAGACAAGTCATCCGATACTTTCAAGAATGGCTCGAGATATCCTTACTGTTCAAATATTAACCGTGGCTTCGGAGAGTGCATTTAGCCAAGGACTTCAAGTCTCACTAAGCCATAAAACTTCAAGTTTGTTATAATTGAGGCTAATGTATATAATTAAAAGGGATACAATTTAAATGGTTAACCAGGGGCCTCGGTTGAAACTTCCTATATGTATGGGTAAATATATAAGAAAAAGGATATATAGCAGTTTTGCCACCCGGACTAACTAAAGATTGAAAAGTGCCACTAGCAAGGGGCGTAAGCTGCCACCCTAGAGACCGGGTTCGAACCTCTGCGCACAGTAATCCTTTTGTCTTTACTCTTTTGCTTGGATTCAGCTATTCTTTTTCATTTTTTGTCTTTTTTCTTTACTTCTTCTTTACTTGCTATTCTTTATTGATCCAAAATTAACTCTTTTTTGCTTTAATTAATTCGTGGCTCTTTTACTTCCTCTTTCTTAAGTATTAATCTTTATATACGTCTGTTGCGTGCACATTCTATATCAATGAGTACTACATTTTAAAACGTTACATAAATATTACCAAAGATATACTTAAATAGTAAATTTAAAATTTTAAAAGAACATTTTTAGTTTTAAAATGATGAATATTATTATTACGTTAAGAGTTTTTAAAATTTAGAGGTTACTTTGATCTTTCACCAACGTGTGCGCTAAGTGAAGATGAGTGGGTTGAAGCTAAAATTCTTGATTCTTTCCGAACTATATATATGCAAGAACACACAAGGGCAATAGAGTATGAATTTATTGAGGTAACAATATTAGACGGTTTATACGATTCGAATTTTTAACGTGAAAAATCTTTTTCTTTGTCAAAATTTTAGAGAATGCGGCCTCTTATCCCTACAAAAAAATTTGGGCCGCTTAGGTATCATTAATCTCAGAATATTTAAAAGAGGTCTATATAAATCGAAAAAGATAAATGATCCAAACCGTAACCCAAATTTGAAGAAACCGACCCATTTACCTATTTGGACGGCGTGGCACCCAGAACGTCGAAATCCTGTATCCGCCTCTGTGGTTAACCTATCTATAATGGGCAATTAAGAACATGCGCAGAAGTTTTTTCATAATTTGAGTTGAAAGTGTTTAATAGAAATATTTTATCATATGTTCAATTAAAACAGACCATAATTCGAACGTTTAAATGAAATTTACCGATAAATTTAAAAAATTGTCGATGTATTCGCCCATGGAAAAAGATATGAATAGGAGAAAAGCATCAACAAGTCTTAGGCTGGCTGCGCATTTAATGCCATGATATGATGTCTAAATAGATACTGTACTATTGTTACTAGTGTAAATAAATGGATACATAGGCCACATGCCACAAGAAAAATTGGAATTGGATGATTGACGCAATAGCACACGAAAGTTGCATTGAATGAATGCCTAATCTTCACTTCTTTCCCAATTTTTGAGGTTTGGGAATCTGATCTGAGATAGTACTATTGGATATAGGCATGGTAACAGTATTTGAAATTTTGATATGGCAATTTCGATTTTCGATTTCTAAAAATACTATATCGTATCAAATTAATTCGGTATGATTTAGTATTTTAAAGTTCGGTTTAGGTATTTTACGGTACGGTAAATCGGTACCATAGTTTGTCCTACTTCGATTTACACATACTCATATCGTGGAGAATTATGATTTCCGCTACTTAAGAAAAGTCTAAATTATTATGTACTAAGCACCTTACACATGTAAAAATATTCAAAAGTAAGTACAAGCAATTCCCTTCATAAATTAATTACACAAAAAAAACATTTAAACCAAGATAGAGTAGTCAAAATTTCAACGGTTAAATAATTAGTTATCTAATAATACTAGTTTTTATATTTGTTAGTATTATAACACTAAGATATATGAATTGTATATGTAATTATATACTTCAGTATGGTATTCGGTATTTCAGTATTTCGATATTTTCTTTATGAATACCGAATACATTACCGAATACCAAACTTTTTAAAAATGTATACTAAATACGAAACCAAATACCATAATACCGAAATTCTTTGTGTAAAAAAATTCAATTTCGATATGTAATCAGTATTTACCATACCATGTCCACCCCTAATTGTATAGCAAAATAATTTGGTAAAATGCACAGTGCAGAGGCAAATACACAAAAAATGCATAGTGAGCATTAAATTAATCCAATTAAAATCAGCATAGATTTTAACTCTGTTGTTTAGATTGAGAACAGATAAATGAAAGCAATTGGTCAACAAGTACTAGTATCCGCCTGTGAAAGTTTATTGACAAAATGTATCAGAAATAAATGCATAGACAACTTAAGTCAAATGTAAATTTATCCACAGGGTAATTGCACTGAGCATGAATAGCCTCATAATTGTGCATTCAACAAGCATGAGCTTGTTGAAAGAAACAAATCTTTCTAGGTCAATGTTGTCATTTATTGCCCTTTTCAATACAGATTGGTTATTTGCCAGCATCTAACTTAGCTTACATTTGGAAGCCTGTAGCTCCTTTAGCCTTTCTAGTTAGTATAAAAATAAGTCTGTTTTATTTCATGACATTCTTCGTTTTTAGTATATTTTAGCCTTTCTAGTTGATATAAATATAAATCTGTTTTATTTCGTGACATTCTTCATTTTTAGTATATTTTAAAAAAGAATGATAATATATTAAAACAGTTGAACTTCAAACTTACTATGCATAAGATTATATTGAAAAAGAAATCTTAATAATTCACTAATCGAGATGGCAAACTGAACCAGAGATAAATCATGTATCCTAAGATATAGAAGTCACGAGTTAATCCTACAAATGAAATAGGGATTGAAGCTAAGTTGCTCGGACTTGGGTGCGGGTGTCCGACACGGGTGCGAATCTAGAGGTCGGATCCTTCATGATCTATTAAGATTCAGGGATACGGATCCAGTTATGGATACGGGTGCAGGATTCGGATAAAAAAAATTCAAATATCTAAAAATAGAATTATAAAACCTAAATTATGAGATATCATGTGGAAAACTTGAGGAAAAAATATTGTTCAAGAGGAGAATCTCACAAGGAGATAAAAGGAAAAGGAGTGACATAGAAATTTGTATATACAAGGTATTCCATTTTTTTCAATTCCACCTTAGCTTTTGTTTTGATTAAAGAAATCATTGAATATGTCTAGATTTTTTTTTTTAAACTGGTAACTGTAAATATGTCCAGAATTTCTCCGTCGAATTTGGTCAAAGTACCCAAAATAGGTTGACTAGATCGGGTACGGATCTCACACCCACACCCCTGTCGTGTCGACACGGGTGCGGCACCGAAAGTGAAGAGTCCGAGTAATATAGGATTGAAGAGTAAATACTCGTCAAAAATTGAAGCAAAAGATAAATGTATATACATACGTATCAAAACTATATAAAATGATTAATGATGATTGAGATCCATATTTTTAAAAAAATAGAAGAATTGGTGTGAATCAATTCTACGTTGAAGAAAGAATTACCTTTATAAAATGCACTGGTAGCAACAAAAATGTCATGACATATTCAAGGTCATAAGTTCCAAAGATATTCTTTCTTTCTTAAACTTCGTATACAATCATACATACAATATCACGTAAAATGAGACCGTGGGAATAATTAATAAGGCATTCTATCAAAATCATGTCTAATTAAATATCGGGATGTAGCATCACTTTTGACACCTATGAAGGACCACTTAGGATTGTGGTGATGGATATGATTCCTCCACTCTCAACTAGAGTTCTCAAATTCGAGTCTTGTGTATGGGGAAAATATTCGTACCAAGCATTTCTTTCTTTAATAGGCCTTACGCAATACAAATCTAAATTAAGCAATACAAAATCTGAATTAATAATGGCCCAATTCGAGTACGAACATCAAGTGACAAAAACAAAGAGAAACGTACGTAAATGTACCATTTGATCAACTAGTTTACCAACATTGCCAAATTATACACAACTTATACACTTCAGCTGTATATATTGTATATTATATGTATAGTATATTAGTATGTATATATTTTGTATAAAGTATACACTATCTATACATTGTGTACATATTTCATAAATTAGATGATCTAATAGTACTTGGCTGTAATTTTCCTAAAAGAAAGACACCCAAGGTAGGTAAAAGTTAACCATGTGTTACAAAAGTATTACAACTCCCTCCGTCTCAATTTAAGTGTCTTACTTTTCTTTTTACTTTGTCCCAAAAAGAGTATCTCTTTCTATATTTAGTAAGTTGACAATTCAAACATCATACATGATAATTTTAACACCACGAGATTCAAAAGACATTTTAGTATATTACACACATTTTTAATTTAAGACCACAAGATTCAAAAGTCAACTTTTATTTTTTAAATTTTATGTCCAATCAAATTAAGACACTTAAATAGGACGGAGGGAGTACTATTTTTGTCTCGATATTAAGAGAGATGTGATTATCTACTGCCCCTGCTGTAGTGCTATGGACAAACTTATAAGTAGAAGATTACTGTTCTCGACTTGAATTTACAACTATATATAAGTGCCAATAAGGGTTTTTTTTGTAGTCCTCACATTCTCAAATCACCCTATAGGAATTTTACATGTGGGTGTTGACGTGTTGTGAATTATCTTGCATATTTTCATTTTTGTCTCATTCATTACTAAAGGCCACTCCCATATGGACTTTTATAATTGGTGTGTCGTGTAACTTTTTTAAAAATCTCTTCTTGGTGCTTATTAGATTATTCTTCTAATCCATATTATATGGTGGTTTTAATTTGTATATTTAGTTTAAAATAAATAATTATTTATATAACTAAGCAGGTATTATTTTTTTAAAATTTTTTTACCCTTATTTCTGATAAGTGAATAGTTACATAAGTAACAACAACATACCTAGCGAAATCCCACAGTGTGGGGTCTGAGGAGGGTAAAATGTACGCAGACCTTACCTCCATCTCGGAAGATAGAGAGGCTGTTTCCGGAAGACCCTCGGCTCAAGAGAAAACATGATGAGAAAAGGTCAGATAAGCAGGAACAGTTCAAAGCAATACGAAAATGAAACTAACGAAAGCGAAAAAGCCATGATAAAGCTTGTGACATAAGTAATAAATATTAAATTGATAGCATTTAACTAAAGATATTTTAGTCTAGCGGTGAGTGATTTTATTTTTTAAAGGGTGTGACCAAACTAAAAATATCATATAATATGAACCGGAGAAGTACCTTGTAAATTATTAAACTTTCAAAATTTTACTTCTTTAGTGCAATCACATATGGTTACAAATACAAAAAGTAAAATTTATTGAATGGTATTATATAGTATTGAAGATGAAGGTTGCATCATCAGTCAAAATTAAATTAGCTTTATAATCATGTTTGATTAACTAGGAGCTAATCCTTTTAAGCATAAAGTATATATGAAGAATTAAATTAATTCTTAAGAAGTAATCCTTTTAAGCATAAAGTAAATTACATAAGACCCTTTGATATTTGCTAATTTTCTTACCAAACTTGCTTTCTCCTAAATAATTTGTTTGTTAAAAATTATGCAATTATATGACGAAGAAACTTTAATAATTATGAAAATTTATGGAGAATATATGTTTAACCTGCAATTACATTAAATTAATTACGTAGTAAACATATGTGACACAAATTATACTTATTTGATAAAAGTTACTATTTTTATATTTTGAAGCCCGAGCTACTGCAACTAGTATATATATATATATATGTTGGAGTTTTTCAAAATACTTACTAATAGTGAAAAATAGCAGGTAAAATGGCTATCTGTCTACTAACATAAATTCTTGGACCCCATTAAGAGAGTGGGGTGGGGTGGGGGGGGGGGAACGAGAACTACAGAATATGCATTTAGGATGAAAGAGGAGAGGAGTTAATGAGAGGATCATGAAATTTCAGAAACATTCATAAATACAAGAAGACAATACCAACATTCATGAGATAGAACAAAGGAAAGAGAGCATTAATGGAGGTGACAGAGAACTCTCAAAATAGTGTACAGGGAACACTTGTTAGGCAATCTCTTTTCTTGTGATAACTTAACATGGCCTTCATTTTCTACCCCTCTCGTCTGTCTCTAATCTTTGTCAGTGAAATAAATGAGGTCAAACGTATAACCCTACACAAATTGACAACCTAAAAATAATAATTGTACGTATCCTGGAAGACTCTATCAAAGTAACACGATTTGATTATATTACAACAACAACATACTCAGTGCTGTGTAATTCCACAAGCAGAATCTAAAAAGAATAGCGTGTATGCAGATCTTGTTGAGTTTAAAGTCCACAAATGCATTAAGTGAGGGATTTTAAAGGTGAAGTATGAATTAGGAAATTGGGGAAAACAAAAGTGGAGGGAAATGAAAGTTTGAAAAACAACCTTTCAAGTGAGCACTTCTTCCACATTGGTGGTTGAAAGTGTTATGTGTGTGCTTATATTAAGCAACACATTCTCTAGCTCATAAGGGTTGAGAAGAGGACCACCCCTCGAGCCGTCGTCATCAAATTTGGATTTGGATTTGGTCAAATAATTTGATTGATAGTCTTTTTGGACCAAATTTATTTTATTTCCATTTTCGTTACTTAATATTTCCAATCCGGATATTAATTAATTCACGCGAAATTATTTTTCCCAATGGAATTAATTTTTTCCAATGGACATAACGATGACCAACGGACATAACGATGACCAACGGTCATCTCCTTCACCGAATGTGCACTTTTTTTTGTTTAGATCAAACTAGCGAGGTTATAAATTTTCGGAGGGCTTCGCCTCATTTTTTACACATCGAAAACGAAAAACTCGAAAATTGTTTGCTTTCGAAAAACGCATTTTTCTTTCCCTCATATCGCATTCTTTTCAAAACCAAAAATCGTAAGTGTCGTGTGATTGCTACCATTCGTAGAGTTCGCTAAAATTCTGCAATTTCCATTGCCGGTATTGCAGAATAAAATTTCGTTTTATCCTGGGAAGAATTAATCCAAACCTTTGGCAATCGTGAGGGGATTAAATTCTTTAAGGAAACACAGTTTTTATGTGAGCTCGAAATAAACATATTGTTCTTTAGTTTATGTAAACAGATTACAATTTGATTAATAGGGATCACAAGCTTAAAGAATTTAGTGATAATTATACTTTTGTTTCATCTAATATTCTATTCTAGTTGGAGACTAAAATCCTCGGATTTTCTACTCCAGTAATCTACTCGATTTGAAGATATAAAAACTTCATCGAGATTATTACTTTGTGTGTTCAATTAGAATAATATAAAAACTTCATCGACATTATTACTTTCTGCGTTCTATTTATTGACTTTGGTTTTGTTTTGTTGTCAAACAGAAAATGGTTGATACCACTGCCGAGAACGCCGGTTCGGTGCAACGATCGTCACGCCTCTTCCTAGCCGCACCACAATTGTCCCCGCAATGGCCTGAAGCAGAAAAGCCGGAAAGTTTTCCGGCATCGACTTTAAGCACTGGCAACAGAAAATGTTCTTCTACTTAACAACCCTCAGTTTGCAAAAATTTATTACTGAGGAAGTTCCTGTTCTACTAGAATAGACTCCGGGCAAAGAGCGTTTCATCGTGACGGAGGCATGGAATCATTCTAATTTTCTATGTAAAAACTATATTCTCAATGGTCTAATAAATCTGTCATGTCGCAAGTCCAGGAACATCAAGTGATTACACATGATCTGCTTGCCGAAGGAATGGTAGTCAACGGAGCTTTCCAAGTTGCGGCCTTTATTGAAAAATTGCCTCCTTTGTGAAAGGATTTTAAAAACTACTTAAAGCACAAACGTAAGGAAATGACATTAGAAGATCTAATTGTCCAGCTTAGAATTGAGGAAGACAACGGATCTGGCCGAGAAGAAGGCTAATGGAAAACAAGCAATAATGGGGGCAAACATCGTTAAAGCTCCCTACAAGTTCAAAGAAAAGGAAGCGGGCTTCTGGAGGGAAGAATGTTCCAAGCAAGAAGAAATTCAAAGGAACTTGTTACAATTGCGGCAAAATTGGATACATGGCTTCAGACTGTCATGCTCCGAAAAAAGATAAGGAGAAGAAGAAAGGTCAAGCCAATATGGCTGAAATGAATAATGAAATGGATAATCTATGTGCCATGTTGTCGGAATGAAACTTGGTAGGTAACCCGTGAGAATGGTGGATAGAATCGGGTGCTACTCGCCACGTGTGTTCTAACAAGGAATTCTTTTCTTCTTATGATACAGTTGGCCCTAACGAGGCGATCTTCATGGCCAATTCTGCTACTGCCAAAATCGAGGGAACAGGCAACATTACCTTGAAGATGACGTCTGGAAAGATTGTGATGCTCAAGAATGTCCTTCATGTTCCAGAAATGCGGAAGAACTTAGTCTCAACTTCACTACTAGTCAAGAATGGATTTAAATGTGTTTTTGTTTCTGATAAGGTTGTTGTTAGTAAAAACGATATGTATGTTGGAAAGGGCTACCTCATAGGGCCTTTTCAAACTCCATGTAATCTCGTTGATATGAATAAAATTTCTCCTTCATCTTATTTACTTGAGTCAAATAGTTTATGGCATGCACGTTTGGGACATGTTAATTATAAAACCTTGCGAAAAATGATTAACTTGGAAATACTTCCTAAGTTTGAATGCAATAAGTCCAAATGTCAAGTATGTGTTGAATCCAAGTATGCTAAGCATCCTTATAAGTCTATTGAAAGGAATTCCAATCCTTTAGACTTAATTCATACCGACATTTGTGATATGAAGTCAACACCATCACGTGGTGGGAAAAAGTACTTTATAACTTTTATTGACGATAGCACTCGATATTGCTATGTGTATTTACTTAATAGCAAAGATGCAGCTATTAATGCATTTAAACAATATAAAAATGAAGTCGAAACACAACTGAACAAGAAAATTAAAATGATTAGAAGTGATCGGGGTGGAGAATATGAATCTCTCTTTGAAGAAATATGCTTAGAATATGGAATTATCCATCAAACTACTGCCCCATACACCCCACAATCCAATGGAATTGCGGAAGGAAAGAATCGAACATTGAAGGAAATGATGAATGCCTTATTGATAAGTTCTGGTTTACCGCAAAACCTGTGGGGGAAAGCTATCCTTACAGCAAGCCGAATACTCAACCGAGTGCCCCATAGCAAAACAAAGTCCATTCCATATGAACAATGGAAAGGTAGAAAGCCTAGCTTGAAATATTTTAAAGTGTGGGGGTGTTTAGCCAAGGTACAAATTCCTAAACCCAAAAGGGTAAAAATTGGACTAAAAACCATTGATTGTGTTTTTATAGGATATGCCACTAATAGTAAAGCGTATCATTTTCTGGTCCATAAATCAGAAAATCCCGACATTCATGTTAATACGGTAATGGAATACGATAATCGAATTTTTTGAGAATATTTATCCGTATAAAATAGAATGTGAGTCGTCTGGTGAAAGACCTAAATGACCTCGGGAAAAAACAAAGGAAAATATGCCTAACGAAGAGAATCCAAGATGTAGCAAACGTCAAAGAACATCGACTTCCTTTGGTCCAGACTTTTTGACATTCTTAGTAGAGAATGAGCCTAAAACTTTCAAGAAAGCTATGTCTTCCTCCGAAGCACAATATTGGAAAGAGGCAATCAATAATGAAATAGAATCCATATTAAACAATCATACTTGAGAATTGGTTGATCTTCCTCCGGGAAACAAGTCTTTAGGCTCCAAATGGATTTTCAAGAAGAAAATGAAAGATGATGGCACTATTAATAAATATAAGGCAAGACTCGTTGTCAAAGGATTTAGACAATGAGAAGGTCTTGATTATTTTGATACATACTCACCGGTAACAAGGATAACATCCATTCGGGTGTTGATAGCGTTGGCTGCGGTGTACGGACTCCATATCCATCAAATGGACGTGAAAACAACCTTCTTGAATGGAGAGTTAGAGGAAGAAATCTATATGGATCAACCCGAAGGGTTCATGTCACGACCCGACTATGGGCCATGACTGGTACCCAGGGCTGACCACCGAGCACCACTCATAATACTACTCATCATACTCATCCTGCGTTCATTCATTATTCTCATGCTTCTAATCATAGGGAAAATCATTTTCACTTTGAAACATAATTACCTTTATATACATAAGCCCTTCGGCTATCAAAATAATACATATATGTACAACGAGGAAATCACGAGACCATACTACCCACACATACGTATCTACGAGCCTCTACTAGAGTACTAGACATATGGACGGGACAGGACCCCGTTGTGCCCAAAATATATGTACACAAAATAATAATGCAATGGCACCTCCAGAACAATGGAGTGCTCTCAAAATCTGCTGATAGCTCATACAAATCTGGATCACCTCCCTGTCTACCTGCGGGCATGAACACAGCGTCCAAAGAAAAGGACATCAGTACGAACATTGTACTGAGTATGTAAGGCATAAACCATAACAATACATCAATGAAATAAGGAGATATCAAGTGAAGAACAACGTGTAACTGACTGTCAATTTTTTTAAATAGAAATAATGCATACTGACTTACTTCATAAACATCATCCTATCATGTATGCATATCTATATAAGACGCCGACCATATAGGTACGGTGTGATCATCGTTAGCTGCGTCCGTGCCTCCGCGTCCGGGTAACTATCTCATGCCACCCACTAGTGGTGTCTGCCCATGCCATCTAGACATCGTGTATACGCTGCCCACCTTAGCGGTGTCTCCCCGGCCATATTGGAGCGGGGTGATGTCATCATCATGTACTCATTATAATGCATGCATAAGAACTCAAGGACAACTATACTTTATCGGGGTGACATGAGGTCGTGAACCCCCGATTCCATTATGGAGCTTCATAAGTATTCTGCCTCACCTTGAAGGAATTAGCATATAAGGTGAGTGTTGCACAAGGGACAACATCAATAAATCATAATTTGGATCTTTAGCTTTGTAGAGCATCATATCCTGAAATTTAGAATCTTTAGACGTAAGCTCATCATCATCATTATCATACTCATAACGTATCTCTTACTTTATCTCATATGAGGCTTTTCATGGACATAGACTCATAATTTCCGGAATGTAAGAAGGTCATGGAGAATAAGGGAAAATCATGTCATAAGATTCATGCCTTAGAAAGGAGGGACTAGCCTTACATACCTTTTCGTTTAGCTACTCTATCGTTTGAACGTTCTCTTCCAATGCTCACGTTTCTACCTTCAAAAGAGTTTATACTAACATTAGATAATCGATAGCTTAGCATACTTGACTAAAGATAGAGAAAATTAGGCAGCATTTCCTTTATTTATACATCTTTCTCCATATCATATATTAACTCCCAAACATCTATAATAGCATTCACAATATCACAAGCAATAATCTCCATTCACCTACATTATCCATACTTCCCAATTTCATTTCAAATCATCTATCACCATGGTCATAATACACTATTGCATTTACTCACATATAATGTTTATCCCATGTTCTTAATATCATTTATAACATATCTATAATCACAACATATCAAGAATCATGACTCATTCCAAGCTACTACTCAAAAATGCTACTATTCTTACATTCATGACCCATTTTCTATCTCCTTCTACAATCCAAGTCTTTCAACCTCTCAATACTTTAAACAACATAGAATGATCATAAAACTTACCTTTGATAGTATGAGAATGAGCTTTAAGTGAAAATACTTCACTTGAGAAAAACCCTAGTTTCACCTCCAATGAGATTTCTTGTCTCGGATGAACCCTAATGAGTTTCTTAAACTTGATTCTCTTGGTTTGATGAAGTTGATCATGAATTTCTCGGGAGTTGTGTGGAAGAAGTGTGGAGAGCTTTCTAGAGAGTTCTTGAGGTGTGGAGTGAGAAATGAAATGAATTGAATGAGGTTGGGGTCCCTTATATTAATTTTAAAACCTGTCCCGACTCAGTTCTACTTACCAATATACGGTCCGTATAATTTATATGGACCGTATATGTGGCCGTAGATTAGGTCCAATGAGGGTCCCCATTCTGGGCAGAATATTCGGCCTAACATACGGCCAGTATATTTTATACGGTCCGTATGTTGGACCGTATAATGCGCAGCGTTCCGAAATTCGTTCTCGTAGACTCGGTTGATCTCCAATCCTTATGGAACCTTCTTAACACTTGTTTAACACCTCATTAATGATCTAAGGGACATTATAAATCTTCTCCAAGACATCATTAGGTCATTATTAACTTGGTACTCGTAAATCTTTTTCGATACATAACGTATACCTCGCCTTTCTTGGTGAACTTTCTTCTCTTACCTCGAATGTCTTTGAAATCTCAATTAGGATCAAAGAATACTATTTCTTGCTCATTGAAACATCGTATACTTCGCACCCTTTGTTATTTTATTCACTGTGCATCAACGAAAAAAAAATTCGAGGTGTAACATTCTCCCCCCATTTTAGAACATTCATTCTCGAATGTTAAGCGCTCAGGAATTCTACGAAAATTTCGCCAGAGTTTTCCCTGTAATATGGAACTACCATCCTATCACAACAGCTCATAATAACAATGCCTCTCAAGGCTACAACATCATAGCAATAAGGTTTGGCCACACACGACCCAAAAGCATAAAAAGAAAACATATATACCTCATAATCTTGACATTTCATCTTGGATCTCTTACGAGGGCTAAAATAAGTGTGGGTGCTTAGACTTCATATCTTCTTCCACCTCCCAAGTCATTTATTCTCGGTTGTTATTTCTCCATAAGACCTTGATTGAGGCTACTTTTTTTATTTCTAAGTCTCCGCATTTGCCTATCTAGTATGGCAATGGGTACCTCTTCATAAGCCAACTTTTCTGTCACTTGAACATCATCTACTAGCACAATCCTATTAGGATCTCCAACACATTTTCGGAGCACTGAGACATGAAAAATCGGATGGACTAATTCCACCTCTGAGGGTAAGTCTAATTCGTAAGCTACTTGACCCACCTTGCGAACAATCTTGTAAGGTCCAATGTATCGAGGACTTAGCTTTCCCTTATTACCAAATCTCATCACACCTTTCATTGGTGACACCTTCAAGAATACCCAATCATCAACTTGAAATTCTAAGTCTCGCCGACGGTTGTCCGCATAAGATTTTTGGCGACTTTGGGCTGTCAACAACCGATCTCGGATGACCTTAACCTTTTCCACCACTTGTTGAATCAATTCAGGTCCTATTAGCTGTACTTCTCCTACTTCAAACCACCCAATTGGGGATCTACACTTCCTTCCATATAGAGCTTCGTACGATGCCATTTGAATACTGGAATGATAACTGTTGTTGTATGCAAACTCAACAAGGGGTAAGTGGTCATCCCAACTATCACCGAAATCTAGAACACATGCTCTTAGCATATCTTCCAAGGTCTGAATGGTACGTTCGGCTTGCCCATCAGTTTGTGGATGAAATGCCGTGCTAAACTTTACTTGAGTACCCAAACCTTATTGGAAGGATTTCCAGAACTTAGCTGTAAATTATGCTCCTCTATATGATATAATAGACATCGGAATACCGTGGAGCCACACTATCTCCTTGAGATATAACCTTGCATAATCTTCTGCTGAATATGTAGTTTTGACTGGAAGAAAGTGAGCTGATTTCGTGAGTCTGTCCACGATCACCCATATGGAGTCATATTTACTTCGGGAATGAGGTAACCCCACAATAAAATCCATATTGATCATTTCCCATTTCCAGGTTGGAATCTCCATTGCTTGCAATAATCCTCCTGGCTTTTGATGCTCGATTTTCACTTGCTGACAGTTTGGACATTAAGCTACAAATTCTGCTATGTCTTTCTTCATTCCATCCCACCAATACGTTAACTTGAGATCATGATACATCTTTGTCGCACCTGGGTGAATAGAATACCGAGAATGATGAGTTTCTTCTAGAATTCGACGACGTAATTCTGCAACATTCGGGACACATAGTCTGCCTCGGTATCTAAGAACTCCGTCTATAGAAGTTTCAAATGGAGACTTCTCTTTCTCATGAAATGTGTCTCTATAGAGGCTCAACTGAGGATCTTCATATTGACGCTCTCTCACCTCCATGTCTAAGGATGAAACAATTGGATTATTGATTTCATTCTCGCACTCGCTTGAATCAATTAGACGAACTCAAGGCTAGCTAGTCAATGCGGAGCTCACGAATTAATTCTTTCTTCTCCTGAGGAACCTCACATAGTCGCCCATCGATCTCCTAAGTGCATCACCATTATATTTGCCTTACCGGTGGAATAAAATACTTACATCATAATCTTTCGCAGCTCTAACCACCGCCTCTTCCGTATTTAACTCCTTTCACGAAAATATATCGAAGACCTTTGTGATCGTGTAAATATCAACGTGAACACCATAAAAGTAATGTCTCTACATCTTTAATGCATGGATAATCACGACAATTCAAGGTCGCCGAGTCGGGTAGTTCTTTTCATATTTCCGTAACTGTCTCGAAGCATAAGCAATGACCTTACCGTGCTGCATTAATACACATCCTAACCCAACGCCAAAAGCATCACAATATACAACATAACCATCTGGCCCTTCTGGGAGTGTCAAGACTGGGGCTGAAGTTAGCCTATCGTTCAATTCCTAAAAACTGCGTTCACAAGCGTCATTCCACTGAAATTTAGCTGACTTCTGGGTTAGCTTTGTCAATAGGGCTGAAATGGAGGAAAGCCCTTCCACAAATCTTCTATAATAACCTGTCAATCCCAGAAAACTATGGACTTCTGTGGGCGTTGTTGGCCTTGGCCAAGTCTTCGCAGCTTTAATTTTCTGGGTATCAACCCGAATGCCATCAGCCGAAATAATATGGCCCAAAAACGTCATAGAATTCAACCAAAACTCGCACTTAGAAAATTTTGCATACAACTCTCGTGTCCAAAGAATTCCAAGGTCAATACACAAATGGTCTGCATGTTCAGATTCTGTTCGGGAATATACCAAAATATCATCGATGAACACTATCACGAACAGATCCAAGAGAGGCCTGAATACATTATTCATCAAATTCATAAACACTGCTAGAGCATTAGTTAACCCAAATGACATCACCCGGAATTCATAATGGCCATATCTCATTCGGAAGGTTGTTTTGGGAATATCTTCTTCTTTAACTCTCACTTGATGATAACCCGACCTTAGGTGTCTTTTGGAAAATCACTTGGCACCCTGTAATTGATCAAACAAATCATCAATTCTCGGAAGAGGATATTTATTCTTTATCGTCACCTTATTCAACTGCATGTAATCAATACGCATCCGTAAAGAACCATCTTTCTTTCTCACAAATAGGACCGGTGCTCCGAAGGTGATGAACTAGGCCTAATGAATCCTTTTTCAAGCAAATCCTTCAATCGTGCCTTTAGCTCTTTCAATTCCGCAGAGCCATTGTAAAGGAGGAATAGAAATAGGCTTGGTATCTGGTAACACATTAGTAGCGAAATCAATCTCTCTTTCTGGAGGAATACCTGGGAGTTCATCTGGGAATACATCCGAAAACTCATTCACTACCGGGACGGATTGGAAAGTTGGCGACTTTGCTTCGTTGTCATGAACTCGAACTAGGTGATAAATGTAACCTTTTGCTATCATCTTTTTTGCCTTAAGGTAGGAAATAAACCTACCCCTTGGAGATGCTGTATTACCTTTCCATTCAAGCGCGGGCTCTCCCGGAAATTAAAATCGAACTACTTTCATTCGGCAATCAACATTAGCATAACATGAGGCCAACCAGTCCATACCCATAATCACATCAAAATCTAACATTTCCAACTTAACTAAATCAACTTTAGTCTGGCGGTCACATATCACAATTACACAATTCTTGTATACTTTTTTAGCTGTCACGGGATCACCAACCGGAGTAGATACCTCGAACAGTTTAATTGGCTCGGGTTTCACCCCAATACGTCCAACAACATACGGAGTAATATAAGATAAGGTAGAACCCAGATCTATCAATGCATATACGTCATGAGAAAATACGAATAATATACCTGTAACCACATCCGGGGAGGACTCAAGATCCTGTCGTCTGGCTAAAGCACAGATACGGGCCGGATACCACCCGAGCCCGTACGCTCCCCCGCCTCTACCTCGACCCGCCGGAATGCCGGAGTCCGCCTACTCCACCGGCACACCGAAGAACCAACTCGTCGATCCCGTGGGCCGAACCCCAACTCGCCACTCATCGACGGGAAATCTCGCATCATGTGCCCAACCCAACCGCAGCATAAAGCATCCGAACCCTGGGCGACACCGGTCTCGAAACGTAATCTACCGCACCTAGCTACATCGCGGTACCATGGGTCTTCTCGGCTATAATCACCCCAAACGGGGAACTCAAGCTCCCGAGCTCGACCTTGCCCCGAATGAATGGAGCGGTCAAACCTCCTACCCGCAAATCGCGAGGTGCACCAGTCGCCGACCGGCTCCGAGTGTTAGGATAGCATTGCCCTCGATCCCCCTCTATAGTCGCTACCGCACCCACAGATCCGGCCCTTACTTTACCCTATATCCGTATCACGCTCTCCCCTTTGCGGTTGTTGTTGCTCTTCTAAGTTCTGGGCATGGGCCTCAATGCGGGAAATATCCATCCCTCTTGTAATGAAACCGTTAAACAATCTTTAAATAAATATGGCCCTAAGCCACTCACAAATCTGTGCACTCTATCTCCCATGTCAGCCACTATAGTCGGAGCATATCTAGCCAATGAATTAAACTGAAGGCTATACTCTCGGGCACTCATATTTCCTTGCTTCAAATTTAAGAACCTATCCGCCCTACCTCGACGGACCTCGAGTGGCAAATAGTGCCGGATGAAGGCATCTACGAATTCTTGCCAAACTGGAGGAGGTACATTCTCTTTTCTTGAGGATATCCAATTGTTATACCAAAGTACCGCCACATCTCGGAGTCTATAAGATGCCAACTCCACATATTCGGTTTCGGAGGCATGAATAATTTTCAATGTTCTCAACATTTCATCAATGAAACCTTGCGGGTCTTCGTCCTAGCTTTGACCCGAAAACTCGGAGGATTCAAACTCATGAAATCACGGGCTCTGAAGTACCAATCGCCTTTCACTGGACCCGAACTCGTTGTGCTCGGCGGCACCCTAACCGTATCAATAAATGAATAGCCGACTCATTTGTTGACCATAAAATCTGGTGGAGGAACTCTTAAATCATGGGCATAGAAAAGCCGAAACCGAAGCCCCTTCTTGTTCTTGAAATACGCATAATGATGGAGACAGGTATTACAATAGAGCCTCTATTACGTGATTCACCCAAGTCTTAACATATTCATTGGCGGCTCTTTCTACCCTTTTTCTATCGTAGTCTCGCCTTTCCGGGCTCGTCTGAATTACGAAGCTTTGGTGGCATCTCTCGAAATCGTAACGCACAATTAGGGAGGAGAAAATCTCGAAGATACTTCGAACATCGCACGATTTCATAAGAAAACAATCATTATTACCGAAATAAGGAGTATGTAGAAATTTATAAGTGTAGCGCGCAACACACCATTGGAAACATCGTCTACTAGACACGGTCAGACACTTGCCTATCGGTAAATAAACTATCAGTATACTTTTATAATGCCCGCACCCGATTAGGGGCCACGACATATACGGTCGACCACCGAGCACCACTCATAATACTACTCATCATACTCCTCCTTGCATTCATTCATTATCATATCATCTAATCATAGGGAAAATCATTTTATAACTTTGAAACATAATTACCTTTATATACATAAGCCCCGGCTATCAAATAATACATATATGTTCAACGAGGAAATCGTGAGACCATACTACCCACACATAATTATCTACGAGCATTAAAACAATAGTCATATTAGCATCGGGACATACAGACTACGTTAAAGAGAACCCCGTGGATCGTGCCCAAAATATATGTACATGAAAGTTAAGCCAATAATGCAATGGCACCTCCGGAACAATGTGAGTGCTCTATGAAAGTTCCTATTCGACAGCTAACAAAAACTTTACGCAACATTTAATCACCAATCATGCAAAAGACATAAGAACCATAATACGACTATATTAAGAACACAACGTCCAAAAGAAAAGAATCGTATACATTCGAATCATTAACGGAGTATGTAAGGCTCGTATCATAACAATACATCAATGCAAAAGAGAAGATATTAAGTGAAGAACAACACAGAATCGACTTTCAATTTTTTAATAGAAATAATTATTCGTAGCCGACTTCACTTATAGAACATCATCATATCATGTATGCATATCTATATAATTAAAGTCCGCGGACCATATAGGCAAAGGTGTCGCATCATCGTTGCCCAACAACCAACCTCAACAAACCGGGTAACTATCTCATTTCCAACACCAGTGGTGTAAACTCACCACCGTTTGCTAAATCTAACCAGACATCGTGTACTTTATTTCCCGCCGAAATTAATTAGCAACATGTAAGAACATCCTCAACCATATTGGCGCGGTGTGATGTCATCACTCTTCCACTAATCCATAAATCAACAACATCAACACAACAACTTAAGGACAATTATACTTTATCGGGGTGACATGAGGTCATGAACCCCGATTCCATTATGGAGCTTCATAAGTATTTGTTCCTCAAGCCACTCCAACATCAAGGAATTAGCATATAAGGTGAGTGTGGCACAATTTCCCGGACAACATCAATAAATCATAATTTGGACTTTAGCTTTGTAGAAAGCATCATATCATGAACTTTAGAATCTTTAGACTTAAGCTCATCATCATCATTATCATACTCATAACGTATCTCTTACTTTATCTCATATGAGACTCTTCATGGACATAGACTCATTTTAATTTAAAACTCCGTAAGAAGGTCATGGAGAATAAGGGAAAATCATGTCATAAGATTCATGCCTTAGAAATGAGGGACTAACCTTACATTCCTTTTCGTTTAGCTACTCTATCGCTTGAACGTTCTCTTCCAATGCTCACGTTTCTACCTTCAAGAGAGTTTGTACTAACATTAGATAATCGATAGCTTAGCATACTTGACTGAAAAGCTAGAAGAAAATTAGACGGCATTTCCTTTGTTTATACAACTTTCTCCATATCATATATCAACTCCCAAACATCTATAATAGCATTCACAATATCACGGAGCCTCAATAATCTCCATTCACCTACATTATCCTATCGTAGTTGTCAAAACGGGCCATCTCTCAAAACCCAACCCAGTAAAATCTTATAAGCCTCGCGGGCCAAGGAATTTGATGGGCTGGGGCGTGCCGACTTCATACTTGTAAGGGCCTTAAAATACTCGATACCACTTTATCACGACCCTAGCCACAAGGGCGGTATTTGGGCTGGCCGACCATCAAGCACCCTTCATTTTTTTTTTTTCCAATTTTTTTTTTATAAGAAAATTTCTTTTCAATATAAATTTGAACCTCTAAGTATACCAATTTGTTATATTTCTAACATACAATTATATGGAAGAACCCATAATTTTACGACAACTTATATAAAAACAAACACCTAAACATCGTCAAGCACATTTGAATCCGTTTGTGATAAAGGTGCCTTAATTAACATCTCTATCTTCGTCTACATTCATATACAAATTTAATTAGTTAAACATTATCAAATAACTAGATTTTAGAAACTAATACTTAATATTAAAATTAATAAAATATTACCATTTGAATTTAGTAAACATCTCTTCAACTAATTTCGAGTAACAAGTTTTTGACAATTTCATGATGGAACTTTTATGCTTGGTGATTAGAAATTTTAGTAGGCGTACTTGGCGATTAGGAATTTAGTACTAGGATATAACGCTAAATGAGAAAAATATGTAAGATACTAAGACTAATTCGATAATAACTATTCCTATTTTTACTTCTACTTTTTCACAATTTTCTTACCTTGAAGGAATTCAATCATGAATACAACTTCTATACTTAGTGATTAGGATTTAACGTTAAATGAGTAAAGTATTGTGTAAGATACTAAGACTTATTTGGTAATCACTATTTACGGTTTTTACTTTTTCACAATCTTCTTTTAAATTTTTAATTAATCTAAATAGCCTTTTGCCACGAGGGACGAGCCTCGGCCGACTTTTCGTTCGAGCTACTCTAGGCTTGAACGTTCTCGGCAATGCTCACGCTTATAAGCCTTCAAGAGAGTTTAAATGGGCTTAAAATCCTAGCAGACCTAAAGCCAGAGAAAAGCGGGTTGGGTTGTTTATAACTTTCTCCATATCATATATCAACTCCCAAGCTATAATATATTCACAATTGAATCTCCTATTCACCTACATTATTATCCATACTTCCCAATTTCACTTCAAATCATTCGTAACCATGGTCATAGTACACTATTGCATTTACTCACATATAATGTTTATCTCATGTTCTTAATGTCATTTATAACATATCTATAATCACAACATATCAAGAATCATGACTCATTCCATCAAAGATTACTATTCTTACATTCATGACCCATTTTCTATCTCCTTCTACAATCCAAGCCTTTCAACCTCTCAATACTTTAAACAACATAGAATGATCATAAAACTTACCTTTGATAGTATGGGAATGAGCTTTAAGTGGAAATACTGGACTTGAGCAAAACCCTAGTTCCACCTCCAATGAGATTTCTTGTCTCGGATGAACCCTAATGAGTTTCTTAAACTTGATTCTCTTGGTTTGATGAAGTTGATCATGAATTTCTCTTGAGTTCTTGTGGAAGAAGTGTGGAGAGCTTTCTAGAGAGTTCTTGAGGTGTGGAGTGAGAAATGAAATGAATTGAATGAGGTTGGGGTCCCTTATATTAATTTTAAAACTGTCCCGACTCGGTTACGCATTGACCAATATACGGTCCGTATAATTTATACGGACCGTATATGTGGCCGTAGATTAGGTCCGGTGAGGGTCCCCATTGCTGGGCAGAATATACGGCCTAACATACGGCTTGATATATTTTATACGGTCCGTATGTTGGACCGTATAATGCCCAGTTTTCCGAAATTCGTTCTCGTCGACTCGGTTGATCTCCAATCCTTATGGAACCTGCTTAACACTTGTTTAATACCTCATTAACGATCTAAGGGATATTATAACTCTTCTCCAAGACATCATTAAATTGGTACTCGTAAATCTTTTCCGATACATAACGTATACCTCGCCTTTCTTGGCGAACTTTCTTCTCTTACCTCGAATGTCTTTGAAATCAATTAGATATACAATACTATTTCTTGCTCATTGAAACATCGTATACTTCGCGCCCTTCGTTAGTCTATTCACTGTGCATCAACGGAAATTTTTTCGAGATGTAACAGTTCATAACTCCCGGAAAAGAGAAGAAGGTGTGACGACTTGTTAAGTCACTTTATGGACTTAAGCAAGCACCCAAACAATGGCATACAAAATTTGACCAAACAATGTTGGCAAATAGATTTAAAATTAATGAATGTGATAAATGTGTTTATGTTAAGAACGTTCCAAATCACTTAGTCATTGTTTGCCATTTATGTT